>NW_007361002.1:152889-362196 GCF_000409485.1 Glarea lozoyensis ATCC 20868 | reverse complement strand
GAGATTTGGGGGTGATAGAGATAATGGTATTGTCACTAAATTCAATACTGAAGAAGTCGTGGAAGATGGATAATTGATTTGGATTTAGTAGAGGAGCTAGCGGGTATGCTGGAAGAGACTTGTCACCGAAGCGGGATTATACAGGTTATGGCGATTAAAGTTGTTGAGAGCAAAGTTCACACTATCAGCACGATTTTCACTGATTTCTTTGCGTTTTTCTCTATATGTGTATTCGACATAACTACGAAGGTATAAGCTGGTTACAACCGTTCAAGCTGACGAGGTGAAAGACAGATATACTAGGAGGTTAGTGTATTGGGACATGTATAGAAATTACTTGCAAGAACTAAGGCTATGCTGTTAAAAGCTAGTTGAGATTGTTGCCGCGGTTTTTTGTTGAAGTTAGAGAACCTTCATCTCCAGACTCATGGCCTTCGAACCACTCTCTTCCCTATCAGATATAGGGAACTCTCACAGGTAAATTCTTTGAGTATAGTATAACGTATAACACAGATCTAAGTATTTTAGTAGAGCGATAGACCGTCACCGGAAGTGAAACAAGTAAGAGCATAAGCAAGGCATGGTGGCTACAAGGAAAGGGGGAAGCTATCACTTGTAGCTCCAAATCGCACATTGAAGAAGAAGCATCATATGACGGCCAAGTCAAGTCAAACATGGCTATCTTAAATTCACCAAAAATGGTCTTTGTAAAAGTTTTCGAAATGTGTCGTTTGGAGTTGGAAGGCATATAATCAACCAAAGATTCTACGACATTAACAAAAATGCAAGAACATTAAAGACGTCCAGTCAAGAGATTGCGAATATCTTCTCCTAAAATTTAACCCTCTTCACTTAGTTAATTATTAATAATATCACCTTACCCATCCTCTTCTATCTGTCTCGCAACATGTAGCCCATCTCGGCCTAGCGCTGATGAGTGTGGGGTATAAAGTTAGACTCGCTCCCGGGCTTTCCAGAGTTTTTGTGTACCTGAAATCATATCGCATTACAATCATACTCCTTGGGGTTGCAAGATGCGAATAATAATGAAATCAACGTGTGCAAAGACGTAAGCAGATCTCGGCACCAGCTTCTGAGGATATTCTCGTTCTTGGCGGTGATGATAATTCAAGATGACTGCAGCTACGCTGCGATGGTAAGGGCTATGCGTATATAAAATATTTCTTTCTATCCTTTTTCAAGTTATTATCATTAATCTTTTCGCGTATCTGCGTGTTTCTAACTCTTTGCTACTTCCTACAGAGCTACCAATTGATTAAAAAAAACATCATCATCAGCACGATGTGGCAGCCTCATTTTCATATCCACGTCGCAGTTGCAATAGTATTTCAGGCAATTCCCCTCACAGCTATATCTATAAACGCAAGCAGTGAAGATGTATCTTCGTCGCCGATTCCAGCGGAAAGCTATTTCAGGGAACATACTTCATCACATCTACTTTACGCCCACATCGTATTTATGTTTCTTGGCTGGATATGTGCTTTACCTATTTGTATGATTCCCTCCAAAGTCAGCTGTACTCCAGATTACTAATTTGAGCTAGCCGTAATGCTCAACATCGCGAAGTCGAATCTCAGATATCCGTCTCACCTCGCATTCCTCGGTCTTCACAGCATCGGCACGATTTTTGGTTTGGCATATAACTCCAGAACTCCGGATCTATACCCAGAAACCTCGCACAATGGTCTTGGTTGGATCTTAACTGCTCTCATTTTTGCACATTTCATTGTTGGAATTATCAAGAATTCCATTGGGAGGACATCGAATTCTGGGACCAACGATGAACACGCACCATTTATCACCGGAGCGCCTGGAAGGATAATTAGTGAAGAGGAGCACAATATGGAAACCCCGTATCAACCAAGCAGAAGTTCGTCATCCAGAAATGCCTCTTCTTACCCCAATTTATCGGCATCTTCTATTGATACTGACCCCGAGACGCTACTTGAAGCCCACTTACATTACAATTCAAAGCTCAAGCACGCATACGATGAACCTATAACATGGAGTCAAGGATGGGACAACGTTTCCGGATCGAATCTACTTGTACGGATTCTAGACTTGGGATTCGATATCGTCGACCGAGCACTAATCATTCTTGGCTTTGTCGCCATTTGTACCGGAATTGTCACAATGGCTGGGATATTTGTACGTATGATGATTGAGATACTCGGATAGCTTACTAACACCGACGAAACAGCACGAGAAACATGTTTTCAATGGATTAGCTCATTTCATCAAAGGGGGAGTTTTCGTTGGGTTTGGAATGATTACACTCGGTCGCTGGATAGGCTGTTTTGCTGAATTCGGATGGGCCTGGAATCTCAAACATTCTAAACTGTCAAAGGGGACTGTCTCAATGTCAATGGAGACGGTTGAATGTTTTGTCATATTTTTATACGGGATTACGAACGTATTCCTAGAGCATCTTTCCGCTTGGGGTGAAGCCTGGGTTCCGCAAGATTTCGAACATGTTGCTATCTCTCTTTTGTTCATCGGTGGTGGATTAGTAGGTGACGCTGATGAGCTGACAATTGGACAAATGCTAACTCATTCCTAGTGCGGGTTAATGGTTGAGTCAAAGGCACTTCGTCGTTTGGTTAAAGCATATCCTGAAGATCTACCCCATGATGGCGAATTTCCTAAATATATGCAATCGCAACCAGGGATCTCGATAAATCCGATTCCAGCGATGGTAATCTTCATCCTGGGAATGATCCTCGGCGGACATCACCAGATGAGTATGGAATCAACTATGATGCACAAACAAGTAACTACCCACTCCTCCCCCACTGTCCTTAAAGTCCTTGCTGATGTCCTTAGTTTGGAAACCTCCTCATATCCGCATCAGTAGCACGATGTTGCAGTTATCTCCTCATTCAAATATCTCCACCACACTCGATATACCCATCACGTCCGCCATCAGAGCTCGTCTGCTCGTTTTGCTGCATTTGCGGAGGATTCATGCTTATGGCTAGTGTAAGATCATCCACGCCTTTTGCAATATTTCGAGTCAAAAACTCTTCTGACTCAGCGATGTCACAGAACCGAGATACCGTGCAATCTATGATTGATAATGGTGTCAATGCGATGGTCGTTGCGACTGTTACTATGGGTATCTCGGCGATGCTAATGGCGTGGGTCATGTTCATTCTTGTTGTGAAGGGTTGTGCGGAGAAGAGGGAGGAGCGGTGGCGGGACAGAGTCGTCGTTCCGGTTCAATAAGTGGTTGTAATTTATCTTGACTGGTTTATTGTTGTCTACGTACCGAAGGAAATGCATGATTACGTTTGTTTTCATTTTCGGACTTAGAAGTGATACCAGATCTGTAGTAACTGAAACAACCAAGTTACGAGTACGTCATGCAGTACCTAGTGGTCATATTTTGGCTTCTCATCCAATCAGTATTGTGCTTAAAAGGTGTAGGGACGATCAACGCGTACGTATAATGAATGGGTTCTAGTAATCATCAAGGAGGTGCGCCTCGCTTAGCGAAAATGGAGTGGTGCTTGACATAGTACTCGATCTTTCTATTATATCATGTTTCTCCTGTATAATAAATCCACGTAGGTTCAAATTAGTATTAAATTATCTTATTTACGAAAAAAATCTTTAAGATATTAAGATTCAAAGCAAATTGCGGAAGATATGTTTCACCGAATTTACGACTCCGGCTCATCCGGGATGTCGTGCATCAAGACCTGGACGACGCTTAATAATTGTTGGAATATATTGTACATAAGCTGACGTTCGCATCATATCTCCTAACGAAGAGTAGCATAGACTTATGCCTAATCGTGTACATATCTGCATCGATCTCGACATCTTTCTTTTGTCATCATCCAGAAAGGCGATATTTTTCGACAGCTGTCATATCCTCTCACAATTATTCCGAGACTCGTAGCAATACTGACATGGCAGGCGTACCGGGGAAATCGAAAGGGTGCAACACGTGTCGAAGACGAAGAGTCAAGGTGTGTAGAAACCACTGATGCTTCGCCAAGAAAGCTATTAAATGGGAATCTGCGCGCAGTGTGATCAAAAAAGACCCTCTTGTGGCCAATGTCAGAAATCAAAACGGCAATGCACCGGATATCAACGAAACAGGCAGTTCAAGAACTTAACGTCATTGGATCACGATACTTTGATTGGGAGGAAACAACCATTAAATCCCATCACGGAACCATCTTTTATTGAATATGACCATAGCGAGCAGCAACTAAAGCAAAGGCGGAGAAATGTGAAAACCAAACCATCAATCCTAATTCAGTCTGAAAGAGTCTTGACCTCCGTACCTCAAATCTTCGAGCACTTCCTATCAGAATACATCCCCCGTGGCGGAAAGGCAGAGCAAGACCCCCCCGTATCTTGGCTCCAAACCGTTCAGAACACGGGTAATCTGGGCGATAAAACCTCCCTGTCCCTCGCCATAACAGCGTTAAGCCTCGTCCAACTAGGAAGGAAACATCGAGACGTGGAGCTGCAACACGAGGGCATGGCTGTGTATGGACAAGCGCTGGAGGCGATCCAAACCATACTGTCAAGCAAGGATCTCATTTATGAGGACAAGACACTTACGAGTTGTATGACGCTGTTGTTCTTTGAGGTGAGTCCAATCTTTTATATCGTCGGAGGTGTTCATGCTGATATGCAGACTAGGTACTCGAAATATCCGGCTCGAATATACGAGGTTGGATTAGCCATATTCAAGGAACTTCTCAACTCTTTCAGCTGCGTGGTCCTGGACTGCACATTTCTGGATCAAGCCATCAACTTTTCCTCGGTTTCAGGCCCACAGGAGTATATTTCCCTTCACCCATCTCTCAACTCGACTGATTGTTTGTAGATTATTTATGCCTTGTCGACACGAAAATCAAGCTACCTTGGAGATGAGCAATGGATGACTGTCCCATGGCAAAGGGCTCCAAAATCTGACTTTCACCATCTTCTGGATATTATGGCGAAAATGCCTGGTCTTGTTGAGCAAACAGAACTTGCTATCTCAAGGGACGCGGTATCAACCTCGCCGACAGACATGGAATCTTTACGGGAAAGATATTGGGCTATCGAACGTCAGCACCGTAAGTGGTATACCGACCTTGAGAACTCATCAACCACACCACTAAGTTCCGAGACAACGTCAAGGACAATTGCCTCTACGACGCCATCCGACTTACGGCCGTTGACCGAATCATCCCTGGGCTTTCCAACCTTCGAAATCGCACGTATGCATCTCTTCTACTGGGCAGCTCTTCTTTTGATATACCACAACGTCACTTCCTTACCGTCTCCCTCAACTTCTTTACATGAATTTGCCCAAGCCCATATTCAGTCAGAAATTCGCACCACAGCAACGCTAATTGCACGATCTATCCCCTACCTCCTGTCCCCGGAATCCCAAACTCTGGGTCCTCAGAATGTAAGCTTCCCTTTACGAACTGCCATGCATGCATTTTCGGAGCTTGGAGCAGAAAGAGAGGAGAGATGGTGTAGAGATGTGTTTGAGGAACTGGATAAGAGAGGATTTCCGTTCGGAAAGATTTTGGCAAATGTGAAATGGGATGACATTCCGAGATTTTTGTATGAGGTGAAGGATAGAGAAAATGATGTATAGAAGTTCCCGTTTCATTCTTTCACGAGACATCTCGATTTTCTAAAGGTAGTTGACAGGATATATATGCAAAAATCATGCTGCTAGTATGGTTGTTGGTCCCTTTCGCTGGGCGAAGGAACAATTAGCTTACTATGTAACACCTAAACTCCCCATCTAAGCAACGGCCCGTCTCTTTAAAAACACATCCCGGAGATTGTCCCACAACCCCAGGTCATATAGATTCTCCACGTCTTTCAGTCCCCACACTCGAACCCATTCGCCTTCCCCGATCTCAAAATCCATCTTCGGCGGCTTGCCATTCGACGTGCGGACGAGAACTTGCTGACTTTCTACTGGCCAAGTCGTGAAACTGCTTTCGTATTCCTCGTTTTTAATTCTAGAAGGAGAGATCGGACGTTTGAAAGCAAGCCCGTCATGCATTTCGACCGTCCAGTCGCTCCATTTCATGCTCTCGTTGGTGGTGGTGCCGGCCCAGATGAGGTATAGATGATAGCCGAGAAGACCCCAGACGAGCGGGGCGGTGAGGAGACAAAGGAGCGTGACGGCGCCGATGCGGGTGTATTCTTGCATGGCCCAGGCCCAGATGTTGATATACTCCCCCCAAGTGTAACCTTTTCCCGTTGGTGTCCAGGAGGATAGATTTCTTAGTATCTCGGCTGATAGGATGGAGAATCCGATGTATGAAGCGTAGGAGATGAGCGTTGCGGTGGTGAGGAGCAAGAGAATGAAGAAATGCTGGTTGTTGTAGCCTACACAGTTGTTGATGAAGATGCAGTGGTGGTCTAGTTTTGTGATGCACCGTTTGCATATTTGACAGTGTTTTGAGCGGGCGGGTTTGAGGAGGTGGCATGTTCGGCAGTTTTGGCCGGGGTGGAAGAGCGTGAAGTCGTAGGGGTAGAGGGTGAGTGCGTGGGTGTGGTTGGTGGAGGTTATATAGCCTGGGTCTGTGTAGACTGATTTGTAGAGGAAGATGTAGGGCAGTGAGAGGAGGGTGGTGGCGGTAATTTTTCTTTGGTTGCTCATGAATGTCCAGGCTGGTGGTAGGAATAGGACTTCTGAGACTAGGAGCAGGAGGATGAAGAATATCTGTGAAATGTTATTGGTATGAACTTGGAATATATACGAATTTTATGATAGCGATATATGATAAACAAAGACGAGCAATATAGAGATAATCCTTATAAATAAATGCTCCGTTCTTGAAGGCGTCTTCTACTTGGTTGCTCTAAGCGAGAGAGACCAAGCAAAGCAGGTATATCCCATAGCTCGTGAGGAAAGATCTTGAATCAAACTCACCATGATAAGAGGATGCTTGTCGTTCCATAAAGTATGAGCCCATCTGGTAGTCGTGATACTTATCCTCCCACCTGTCAGTTTTTGATCGAGTCTCCTCAGTCCGTTAGGTATATGGATCCACTATTGAACAGTGTCAGAAAAAGATCAAAACATCAGATGAGATTATGTATGATTATGATTCTCACTTACTAGTAGTCTATGTAAAGCTCCTATAGGAGTATTTCTATTTGTGATTAGGCTTTTGCTTCAATAAAGTTGTACACAGCTCTTACCTCAGCGCAGGCAGTCTCCCAAAGAAGGCAGCAAATGTGAAAAATGAGATGAGAAGAACCGCAAGGGCTACATTGCGTACGAGACCCATGCTGCTTCACATATAACCTACCTATAGTGTCTGTAAGAGACTCATTGAATTCATGGTAAAAATGAGAGACGTGTTGCCGGGCCTTGCCGCCGCCCCGAAACTATCAAAGGTGCCGAAGTTCGACCGGCACCTACTTAGGTGCATACCAGATCACGTGAGATCGCGATGCCGATCATCCACGGCGCGTCAACCTACCTAATCACTTCCACAACAAAGTGAACTTACCAACATATAGCCCCGCTCATGATTTTGTGAACGCTGCAGGTGCCTTCGACAAATGACTGATTGCCTCAGCTAGGCTATCCCGAACCTCACCTCTCTCCATCTTCTAGTGTTTCACCACTTGCACCCCACGAAAGGCCGTACCCACGAAGCATGGCTGCTGTAGTCTACGAAGGCGTGGGTGGGGGAGGGGAGTTGTTTGCAGGCAGCAAATATTATATCCTCCAACGAGTGCCAACGAGAAGTAGGTGGGTCGAACTAATAGAGGTAATGGAACTTAGCTATGCTTCAAATGATCAAGCGTCAACGAAGCTTTTACCTTGTTTTGACAACCAAGGAAACTAACATTTTACAGCAAAACGGAGGAGAAATAGTCGCACTTGACAAGTATGCCGACTATGTGATTGCCGATCACGCTAGGAAGGATAATCCTCCTGGTTCGATCTCATGGAAGTGGGTTGAACAATCCGTCAAAAAGGGCGAATTGCAGGATGTTGACGAATATCCTGCGGGGCCTGCCGAAGGAACTGTGCGAAGCGCAGGCTCAACAGTACCACCCAAAAGTACCAGAACACCATTTACCACAGCAGATGATAAATTTCTCTCGGATTGGGTGATGGCTGCGCAAAGAAAGGGTGCACCCATTAAAGGAAACGAAGTCTATATACAACTCGCATTGAAAAACCCGCGACACACATATCAATCATGGCGGGATCGGTGGGTCAAACATGTGTCTCATCAAGCTCATACGGCTTTACCGGATGAAGAAGAAGAGGCGGATGATGACGTGGGTTACGTGCCCCCTTCGAGAGCTAGGACTGCCTCTCGGATCGCCTCAAATTCCACAAAGAAAGTAGCTGCTGGTTCCAGCGCTACAACCGCGAAACCATCCATTAGAATCCGACCACCGCCGACCATAAAGAATGACACAGAACCTAAAGATATGGCAGAACCCGTAGTGGAAGCATTGAAACCTGTCAATCTCTCTACAGGAAACCGGTTTACGGATGAGGAAGACGAATTACTTCTGGAAGCGTCAAAGCCCATTTTGAACTTGGATTCTAGGCAAGAACTGGATGCATGGTGTAATTGGGCCCTGGAATATCCTACCCATTCTGCTCAGGAATGGCGCAATCGGTTTGAGGATCACATAAAACCGCAGTTAGCGACGGAAGATGCGGAGGAGGAAGACGATGAGGATCAAGAAATCGAAAGTATCAGAAAGCCACAGTCAACTCCCCAGCGACACGTTGAGGAGGTACCAACGAAGCGACAACTGTTCCATCAATTTTCTTCGAAGAATAGACCATCGAGTAGTCATGCGCACTCTAGGGCGCTAGAGACTCGAGACTCACAAGATTTATCGAAAAAGAAATTGGAGTTACAAGACACAGCAGAAGACTATGTGGATCCTACAACCGTTGATGAGATTCTATTCACTGAACAATTGAAAAAGATGGCAGATATTTTGGGTTTAGAGGTAGACTTCGAACCACTAATCGGTGGCCGGCATTTACCACTCTTTACGCTTTGGCAGGTCGTTAGATCTGAGAAATTTGGCGGTTACGATAATGTCCAAGGGCTAAAGCAATGGCCCCAGGTTGCGAAAGCGTTGAATTATAACCCGTTTTTGCATACCCGTGCTGCGCACGAACTGCAAGCATGTTATAGTGAAATACTGGCTGACTTTGAGACCTCGCGGGAGCAATTTCTTCAACCCCATGTGTATTCCCCTGAACCGGAAGATCAAGCCCAACACACTCCAATACGACCTGTCATTGACTTGGAGCAAAGTGAGGAGGACGATGAAGACTTATTCGTCACACCATTACAGTATTCATCCTCTACGAAGAGACGCGTTGACGTTGGTCGTACCCCTCTAGCCTCATCAATCAACAAGAAACCTCGTCTAGACAAGGGCAAAGGAAGGGCATTAGAAAGCCCAACGCCTGAAAAGTTCACTCCCAGAATCAAGAAAAAGCTTCTAACAAATCAAGGCAAAGGAATGGCATCCGAAAGTCCCTCGCCCGAAAAAGTTAAAGAAGTCCCCTCAACTCCAGACGAAGTAATCAACGGCACAGCCTACCCTACAAACTCCCATCGTCCATCCTCACCAGCCAACGATTCATCCTCCGAATCCGCATCCCTGTCCCAAAAATTCGCAGACATGGAAACATTCAAAGAACGTATGATGGCTCTCGGGTACGAAGAAGAAGACTTCGACACGGCCTTTTTAGCGACGTGCATGCGAGAGGGGAATATAGCCGTGATTCTGGAGTCGATGCGTGAAGGCCATGGGATCCCCCGGAACATTCGGGGTGTGTGGACGGAGAGTGATGATGAAAACTTGGAGGCCGATAGTCAGTCCAGGGAGTTTTCGAGGGTGTGTAGGAAGCATGGCAAACAGGGTGTTGAGGAAAGGAGGGACTTTTTGAGGAAAATGGATCTGGAATAATGGGGAAGCTCGAAAGGGTGGAATTTGTGGAGGTTGAGGATTTTAGGTTATTGATGATGTTTAAGTGAGCCTTGAGAATTGATGACTTGTTCGTATCTCTAAAACAATTTCATGAAATATTTATCATCCCATTACGCTTTCTCTCTGGTAAAATAAGAACATCGTACTCGTCGAGCAGGATAAAGAGAGCAAGAAGGCAAGCATGTGGAGGATGTAGCGGACTTTGGAAAGCGATCGAGAAGGGGCAGTCGTGGTGCAATATAGGTTCCATCTTCGTGGAATAATCTTCTTGAAAATTGATTTACCCACGAATCGAAGCTCATATGAACAAGAACGGCTGATGAAGTGAATGAGAGTTACTGTAAAGGTGGACGAAAGTGATAGATTTATAGTTGACAAACTTTGTTTGAGTATAGTTGTTGTAATATCCCTCCTCTCCTCACTACAATACTAAAACTGACCTTCGCACCTACACTCATCACTCCATTGCACCTCGAATCTTGAGAAGAGAACTGATTTCAAATATCGCTCGTATATGAGATGTAAACAGATGAAGTTTGTGCTGTTAGGACGTGTCGGCTCAAGAGGTAGGGCCTATCACGTGATTTGATCAACGGATGAAGCAGCGTAGCCACGTGATGCATCCCTGGTTAGTAAGCTTCAGACGACCTCTCCTGGCACTATCTACAAAATTCCGAAAAACCACTAAAGTCGACATGATGCGACAATATCGTTGAAGGCTCTTCCTCGCGTCCTCTCTGTACGTACATCACCGGCTTCTACCATTGTTTCGTGTTTTTTTCTGTCGGCGGTTTCCTATTGTGGCTATTTCTTTTCGGAGCATACCACATGCGGATAAATATGAGAGAGGCAGCTTCGAGGCACAATTTCTGAGTGGATAGAGGTAAGGAAGCCCTGTAAATCGCTGGCTCGACTCATCCGGATGGGGTGAGGAGCTTTTGTCTCTGCTCATGCAGGAGGGATGGGTTTTTGAGGTTCATGTCACATGTTTGCCTCTTGTTCAGTCATCAGTTTCGCTACGTGGTTGTAAAGTTCCAACGAAAAAGGAGTCCAGGACAGCGAAAATGTTACGACAAATAACTCTCACAGCGTTTCTGATCGGCGTTTGTGCTATTTTGTTCTCTTCGCTTAAGACCGAAAACTCTCCACCAATTAGCCAGGGCAAGAACAATACCATTCTTTTCATCACAAATGAACATCCAGGACTCTACAATGTACATCTTTCGACGCTGTATTCTCTTCTACAAAAGGACTCACAACTCAAGATTCATTATGCATCCTTCCCCAAGGTTGAGCAAAGGGTGAAACATATTTCAGACCTGGCAGCCAACGGGAAATCAAAGACCAAGGATGTCAACTTTCATCCTCTTCCCGGTTCTGGATATACCGACAGTTTACAGATGTTGATCGACCATAGTGATCACGCACACGCACCTGGACTGGGCGCAGGAGATCGATTCGGAAAGAATCTGGGAGTTTATATTGCACCCTGGTCAGCAAATGCTTATTTCACACTATTCGAGTCTTGTGATCGCCTGATTAGCGATATCGATCCTGCTGTTATCGTTTTCGATGCATTTCTTACACCAGGGATAAACGCTGCCCGCCAGAAAAATCGACTTCACGCCATTATCACTCCCAATGTTTTGTCCGATTTGTTACCCGCTGGGCAGCAGCCTCCCTGGACTTTGTTTTGGAAATATCCAGCTTTAGGTTCGGGATTCCCATATCCTGTACCATGGAAACTTGTCCCAGCAAATATGTACATCAACTTCAGAATCATGCGTGCAATCTTCTCTCTTCCGGAAATTACGTCAAAGAGAAAGCAGTTAGAGAAGATGGGTATCGAGAAACCAATTGATTTTATGGGTCTTTATAGGAAAAATGTCCCTTGGATAACTCAAACACTGCCAGGTGCTCATACACCAGTGGCGAGAATACCAGAAAATGTCACATTAGCAGGACCAATCAATCTAGCAGGATTAGAAAAGAAGTCCTCCGGTGCTTTGGAGTTGCTGGACTGGGCAAAGAAGCCAACAGTCTTGATTTCTTTGGGCAGCGGTTTCAAGTATCATGAGTGGCAAGCGAGAGCAATGATCGAAGCCATACATTATGTACTGAAACAGACAGAAGTACAAGTATTGTGGAAGATGTCTAGACGCGGCACATATGACCATCAGTTTCTAAAGACTGCTGCAAAAGAGTCAAAGGATCGTCTGAGGATCGAAAAATGGTTGGAAGTTGAACCACCGACGCTTTTGCAAGAAGGGAATATATTAACGTTTGTACACCATGGAGGCGCAGGATCCTATCATGACTCTTTAGGGTGAGCTCAATCCTACACTTCATCCCCCCCCCCCCCAAAAAGCTATATTGACGAACCTAGGGCCGGAATTCCTCAAGTCATTCTACCCCAATGGATAGACTTGTATGATTACGCATCACTTGTTGAGAGATTGAACATAGGCATTTGGGGTTGTCGCGAAACCAGTCCGAATTGGACAGCTGAATGTCTTCAAGAGGCTTTTTTGCTTTCTGTTGAAGATAGCTCGGCGAGATCATTGATGACGAAGAACGCAGCGTCGTTCGGAGAGCTCGCCAGAAAATCTCCGGGTCGAGACGTTGCCGCGCGAGTAGTCGAGCGGTTGGCTGCCTCTGGCTATGAATAATATCTTGGTTCACACCCGCAAAGGGGGGAAATATACCAAAACGAAGACCACCAACGCTATCATACCACAAGTGACTTTCGTTTCTCAAACTACTTGCTCTTCGTGTCCTGGACCTTCAATCTAGGAAGTGAAAGTGCGCTTTTCCACTCCAGTCTGATACCGTCCCCTCCAGTGACAAGAAAGAGTCGCAGATACTCAATCAGAACAATAAAGTAATACACCCCCAATCCACTACCAACATGCCACCACCCATGCATCTCCAAAACAAATCCCCAAGGAATCCCCACAACCTCCCTCATCGCTCTCAATTGCTCGCAATAATTCCGATCAACGCTGAACGCGATACTTCCCGCCACAAACAGTACTACACCATCAATTATCAGCTTTCATCCCGACGATCCGCACTCAAAGCTTACCACTACCAAACCACACCAACCCTCTCATTTCCCTCTTCACTTTCTCATCTGTGACGCGTGATAGTAGAATCATACACCGAGCAACGATGACAACGACGAAGATGAGGAACGCGTTGCCGAATACCTTTTGAGAGCAGTAAATTGAGTGGTAAGTAACTAAGACCGCGGATGCGAGGGTGAGGGTGGTGGCCAGGAGGAGACGCAGGAGAGGGGTGAGTGTGAAGCTAAATGAGGCGTAGATGATAGTGGTTGTGGGGAGGAGGATGGATGCTTGGTCTACTGTGAGGGGGAGGTGTGTATGTTAGTCGAGTCAGGTTTGTGTTGGTTAATTTTATTGCTGGATGCAAATATTGAAAGTGATCCTTACGTATTTGAGCGAAATACTTAACGTTAGAATGAAAGATAGTTGAACATGCTCCCACAACAAGTAATGACCCATAGCAAAGCCGAATATTGATGCTGTTAGTCACCGGGGACTTTTTGGTGTTGAGAATGCCACGGATTCCAAGATATACTGTTTTCACTATTAACACAACTCGTTCTCACTTATTTTTAGAATGAAAATGTGAAATAAATACCATAAGCGAGATTCGTAAATGTATTGACGAATCCGGCGATGTAGCTTGTGAAATAGTTATTCTATGAATCGTCAGAAAGCGAACTTGATAGGTGTGGGAAACGGACTATTTCACAAAACCTAAACAGATATCAGTTATTGGTCAGGGCTTTCTGTTGTGAGAGTCACCTGGTTGCCGAAGTCATCTCCCCCCATGCTGATATACCTTCGATGTAGGGCCAGCTCAAAAAAGGCATGACCGTGGAAAAGAGTGTGAAAATCGTGTTAATGAGGTTTCCTTGGGTGATTAGACTCGTGAACTTAAGAAGTCATACTTCGCATCGCAACTAATGTGGGAGCGTAGGTAAACAGAAGAAGAGCACACGGAGTCGACCAGATATGGCAGCCGCCGACGCGATGTGGACCAGTTAAATCCTGCCCCCTGAGATAAGCGAGTTCTCGATAAATATGGCAGAACTGTGTTCGTGCCTAATAAAGTGGGCGGTGAAGCCGGGACTTTTATAATTTCTGTGCAACGCGTCGACATCTTCCACCCTGGAACATCATCAATCTCGACACTATCAACACTATCATCATCAGCATCATGAACACCATCAACAATGTCTGAGTCCACCCAAAATTGATTTCTCAATTCTGAATATGAATCACCTCTTTTGGGTCTTCGTATGTATCAGCTCAGTCGCATGCTCGACACGCGCTTGTTACAGGTCAAAGCGAAGAGAGGTGTGAATCGTACTATCTCTTCCTTCACTTGAAAATCAATCGACCAAAAGGGTCAAGCATGGGTTCAACTCGAGCAGTAGTGACGCAGCAATTGGGGAGGCAAATTGAGAGAGTCAAATCAAGGGAGCAAGTCGAAAGTTACTTGAAGAGTCAATTGAATTTTGACCAGAGCCTCAGGACTAATTAATAGTCGTTCGACCTAGCACTCATCCAACTCACCAGCCGAAGGAATATCTTTGTTGTCACTTGCTACTGCTGGAAGTCGATGGTAACCCACTTTCATTTAGACAAGCCTCTTCATCTTCAAATGCAGCCCATTAGCAGGCCGAATGGTGACACTCCCCGATGGTACTACCTCCGAGATGGGCATATTCAATGTCCACTCAAAGTGGCTAAGCATCGCACACATCATGCATCTCAGCTCGGCCTTGGTGAAGCCTTCACCAATGCATCCTCTTGGCCCTCTTCCAAACGTCATGCTACCGATACTACCCCCTCCCATGTTGTTATGCCTCCCATCTTCATCTATCCAACGTTCTGGCCGGAACTCGTCCGCGTCAGGGCCCCAAAGCTCTGGGGCTCTATTCACGATCCAAGCGGGAATCAGGACTCTTGTTCCCTTCGCAAGTGGGTGCCCAAGTATGAAGGTATCGACATCAGCAACGCGCGATTGCATGGGTAACGGAGGATACAGACGTAGGACCTCAAGCATGACCGCATTTAAGAAAGGCAACCCTTCCAAGATGGACGGCAACTGCGATGGTTCAACACCTGCGATTGCGTTCAGGACTTCAGTGCGAAGTCTCTTCTGCGCGTCCTGGTGAATAGCTAGTCGATAGCACATCCACACAAAAGCCACTGATGTTGTCTCATGTCTGCAGGGAAAGCAAAAACCTGTCAGTTGATGTGGGTCGCAAACGAAGAACGGATTCTATCACTTACCCCGAAACCAGTAGGGTTAGCAAGTGATCAGTGAGTTGAGCCTCACTGAAGTCGTTTGAGCTGATAAGCAAAGACAAGATATCAAATTGCCCGTCGTCGCCGTCCTTGGCGGCTCCCATCTTTTCATAGATCATTTTGGTGGAAAGGTTGCGTACCGACGCTACTCTATCCTCCATGGTCTTTGTGATGCCAGGCAGGAGAAAGCGTGTCATGGTCGGGGAAAGCCTTGACATCAAAAGAAACCATAGAAGCTTCCCCCATGTCGTTTCGGTAAGCTCTTCATAGTCACCCGCGAGTTTGTCTTTCACGTCTGTTAGCGAGTGGAAGTCGTGCCCCAGACCAGCCAAGCCAATGATGTCGAGTGACACTCTGGTTGCCCAGCGAACTATTTCAACCTTCCCAGATTCATAGCCTGGCTCCAATGTCTTCCCTATTACGGCAACCATTTCCTGGGCTTTACCCCACATCATGGGATATAGATCATTGATTTGCGCCTTGTTGAACGCCGGTTGTGTGTGTTTACGTCCGAACCGGTGCTCCTCGCCTTCAAGAAAGACCAGCCCATCCCCTAGAATGGGACGAAGGAATTTTCGAAGTTGTGGAGGCTTGGTGTAACTCAAACGCTCATTCACAAGAACTGTGGTTATTGTTTCGGGTTGAGTGAGAACAATCATGGTCGAGCCAAAACTTCTGATGGCTATGATACCCTCATTTGGAGTAGTTCTGGCTATTTCGGTGTAAAATTGGGCGCCTATTTTCCTTTTGGTTACAACATGATTGTACCATACCTTGAGCGCCAAAACATTTCCGTACTAGGGGAATCAGTCAGCAGCACAAAACACTAATCAGGCGGGAGATGTACCCTTGGCCCAGGCACGTTTCGTAGAGGGTCGACGAAGACTGGATATATCGCTAGATTGTAAAAGAGGAGGAGACCATAGTTGATGCCAAAGACACTGGCTATCCAAGAAGCAGGATAAGAACGATCACTCTTTTGAAGGGCTTTTCCAAGAAGGAACAGCTCAACGGCCACAGCCAACGTTACGGCTTGGAACAAGCTGATACCCATGATTGAGCAATCACTATGTTTTCAGACGTGCTAAAGGACAATCCGAGGTGGCTCAAAGACCATCAAAGTACTGCACCACCGAACAGCAATGGTTATCTCAGTGATTTTTGGTGAACTGGCACGGCTAACCCCACCAGACAAGAATCGTGCTTCGGTTACGGGATGAACGTTTTAGGAAAGTTCCGAAAACTCACATTTCTTAGAATGGTCACTCACGTCAGACCCCTGCCAAACCCAGGCGAATTCCATATCGAGAATCTTTCTTCGCCCTGTCGCATCCGAGATACCGTCATCGAGACCCCTGAGAGGAAGTGCATAGATTAGCATGGTATTTGGGGAATGTGTGTATCAAAGCACACTGTACAGTTGAAACTTCAACGACGTCCAGTAAATATCTGGTAAGAACAACCAACAAGCACTCAATGGAATGCATTTATGCTGAATTTATTCATAGTCAAAGGGTATAGGCGCTGTCCTGACGATAAACATGTCTTCGAAGTTAATACACGTGCCTCTTGATCCGCTGGATCACTTGCCACGGCCGACCTACATACCAAATGCCTTTTATTTTAGCATCAAGCCTACAGTTAGCCCAGAGCAAGTATTCAAACATCTACAAGAAGGTTTATAGTACGTAATTCAATATCCTCATATGAAAATTCACTATACTAAGTCTCGAATGCTAAAGTCGAGCCTTCTTACAAGTCCCATGGATGAATGGAAGGGTACACCACCAGTCTTCGGACACTCCTGGCTGGCGTCCAGGACAGCTTGAGATTCGATATGACCCAGACGTCGAAAGTACGGACAACCAGAGATGCCCGCAATTCAAGTTCAACGAGCTCAAGTCAGATGCTCCTTACGATGACCTTAAAGCGCGAGGATTTCCACTTGATGTATTTACCGATGAGGAAGTGCTTTGGATCCCGCCATCTTATGTGAACAGCGGAGTTCCAGATAAGGGTGTTGAAGTGGTAGCTGCACAGGCCAACTTTATGCCAGGTTTGTCACGATTTTCACTTGAAGATTGGTCCTCTAACTCAGAAGTTACAATACACCGAGCGAGTACTAATCGTTATAACGTTTAGGAGCTTGTATCCTGGTCAGCTCGATGCATCACTCGGCATGTGATGCCACGGGAATGGCTCTATTTTTCAAGCTTTGGGGTGATAATTGCCGCGTCCTAAGCTTGCAATCCCAAGGAAAACCCATTCCTCTTCCATCAATGTCATCAGACAACTGGGATCGAACCGTTTTACGCCGTCTCTGGACCAAGGAAGCGAAAGAATATTCCGCCATGAAGACTGAGCCATCAATATTCCCTCTTATTGGCCTTGACCGCGGATCAGGTGACAAAGATCCCTTCCCACTTGGCCGTGATAGACTGCCTCTGCGCGACAACAAAATGAGCACTCGAGTCTTTTACATGTCGCCAATGTCGTTTAAAAAGCTTGTGAAACAAATCACGAACTCAGGCGCGGCAGAATTTTCCGGTTCGTACTTCGACCCCCTTTGACCATCTGCGTCTTTCTCATCACTCTCCTTCGATGATAATCTTGCTGACTCACACACTACGGACAGGAAACGATGTCCTCGTCGCATTGCTTTGGCAAAACCTTATGAAAGCCCGAATAGCTGCTAGAAAGAAGCAGGGATCAGACGTCGCGATGGATCTGGACTCTTTGGCTGAACTGCAAGTAGCCCAAGATGCTCGACCATACTTCTCGCAAGAACTGCCGCCGTTCTATGTAGGAAATTGTTGCGTCCACCATCGCCCTACCATTCCCCTCGGACAACTGGTCGGCCCTGACTCAAGCACCGCCGCAGTTGCTCAAGCTATTCGTGATAGCGCGCGCATTGTCGGCCACGAGACTACAATGGACGCGTATAATCTATTGCGCCAAATACCAGACTATGCTCGTTTGCAACCGTTGCGCTTTTTAACTGTGAAAGATACGTTTACGATATCGTCGTTACTGCTGCTTCCAGAGGTCACTCCAAGTTTCGGAGACAATGTATTCCTTAACGGAGGCTGCCCTGAGGGGTCGCGCCCACTGGTTAGTGAACGGATTATTTCATTATCTCTCATGTCTTACTGTTGATTTGTAGCGCCCTTAATCACTCCTGCTAACAATCTATTTTACAGATGAGTAATCGCAATAAATCACAAGTGCCAGTGAGCTACGTTATGCCCAGGAAAAAGGTACGAGCCCGACTTGCATCTGCCGCTCTCTTTCATCAGACATATAACACATGCTAACCCAGGATGCTTACAGAATGGAGGTATTGAGTTTACACTCAGCTTATTCGAAGACGAGTGGCCCTTCTTACTCGCAGACAAGGAGTTTGGGCGATATGCGCTGCTGATGGCGTGATGCGGTGCTCCGCGATTTGAAGACTACCCACTTATATTCTTATCTCTACCCGGTTGATCAACATTGACCCATAGTACAACACGACTTCGACGGTTTCTAGTCAGACTTTAGGGCTCAAAGTGGAGGCGTACGGGATTGAAAACAAGCTTTTTGAGGCTCTTAGTGCTCGGAATATAAAATTTAGGGGATTCAACAAGGAATCGTACTGTATTGAAACCCCGCAATGAATATCTCAAGCTTCCCTTTTCATCCGACCATCCGAGCTATAAGCCGACAATGATAAGGAAGAAGTAAGAATCGAATGTTCCAGCCATTACTTCCTGGGCGCTGTTCATTCCACGCGCTTTCCACTCCGGTCTCTACTGCATCAAAACTTTACTTGCCTAAAGCAACCGTCCTGCAGCGCTCTTCGCACAATCATCAATTTATCCCACTTCTCGCAGACCCTGCGGCTCTAATCGTATCGATATCCCTGAAAGTTACCCCCACGCGAGCTGGCAGCCGCATCATGCATGCCTGACAGCTTCGAAATCGTCAGAATTCGATGCGCCGTAACTGTGCGTCCGAACCACGAGAAGCTGGCCTTGTTCATGTCAACTACCGGGATATTTGTGTTTCTGAACCAAGTTAATCAAGCGGTCCATAGAAATTTAGGCAACTCATGTCAACTGCCTAGATGCTTATGCCTTTCAATCAAGGAAAGGTGAGCAGTGTGTGCTCCATGCGGCTAAAACGTCGTCGTCACGCCCGTTACGACCAACCCACGGTGGTCTTAAGGCAGGTAAGATAAGTTATGGTGAAGTTTAACCCAAAACTGATGTCTTTCCGTAGGAAGTGCTTTCGTTCCACAACTTCACAGGAGCTGGACTCGTTGATGTCAACTACCTGGATGCTTAGTGATGATTGGAACGGCAACTGCCTAAATGCTGATTGATCTTTGAACCAAGCACCGTAAGCTTTACCTGCTCATGCGGCTTAGAGGAGGCTCTACTTTGCTGTCGTCACGTCTGAAATCTGCTACATCGTTCACCTGAGGCAAGTAAACTGCAAAATTTAGCTGATCTATCATCAAAAGGCGTTCCACACATACATGACTCAAGGGGTTGGTAAGCGAAGGGGTGTAAGCGAGCTTCGAAGGATGCAACGGTATGGAGTTACTCCCCGCGGCTTGGCAGCCGGACCGACCCGGGGCCGATGGGTCGTGGTATTGTGCGGTGATCTTATTCGACGCCATGGTTTTCGGTACGGTGGTACGTACCTGCTTGACGACGGCGCAGCTCAAATGCAGGGACCTGATTCCTTCCCACCCCCCTTCGCACATCTTGGACTAACTAGGTATTTACTTGCTGTACATTTGCCACGGGAATCCAGAGCTTTTGATAACGGTGCTTTTACTCTCAAATACGAGTAACCCCGTTCTAATCCTCTGTAAACACGTTGTATGGCCTCTGTCTGCTGAAATCACAGGATGTGAAATCGACTGAGGGCAAATTGCCTAATTAGGTCTGGCTCAGGACGTGAGAGCAGTTTCAGCAGAGTGGGATCGAGATTAGGAACTTCAAAACTCAGGTAAAGCCTTTTGCTACAAATTGTGTCTTCAACTCTTGACGGCCAGTCTATATCAAGAATGGACAGGCGTTGAATTGGAAAAGAAAGCTCCAAAATACAATTGTTCACTTTATCTTAACCCCGTTTGATACGTCCAAAATTCCCAATATCTATATCTCGTTGATATATGGTTGTTGTAGCGGTGTAGTGGCTTTGTTCTGGTCTTTCAGCAACAGACGGATGTGATATAACTATTGGCTCTGTCAAGATTCGCTAAAGTACTACAGTTACATCTGGGTGGGCATGTACGATAGGCTAGCGGCTAGCGTTACGAGCTCCACGAGGCAGCCCATCCCAGCGATACGTGCAACGCCTTCCGGAATCCTGGTCAATAGAGCAATCAATGTTATTCGTGGAGATCAAATTGTGAGATCTAAGACCCTGGCGGAATAGACCCCTCGTAGGCCCGCAGAACTCAATAGTATCTACAGATAACATGTGATAACCGGGAAGTGGTGCTATCTAGCGTGTAAACTCACCTGTTTAGTACTTAACTCCACGACAAGGTGTCGAATAGACCTGTACAACTTGTGGCTGCTACAGTACACGCAGTGTCCCGGGCCATTATGGGGCATCTCATAGTAGTGTGGGTGCATGCATGCTGCATATTAGATTCAACATGCTGGACAGCCACGCCCTCCTCTAAGCTTACTCGTTTCCTCGTGGTGTTAGGGGTCCCTATCTTGTTTAGATTGCTATTGTAAGGACTCTATGTCGTCGATCTCACTGCATCTTATATACTTACCTAGGGAAAAACCCAGCAACTTTGACTTGAAGTCTGCAAGAAAGTGAGAAAAATGTTCGGCACTTTCAGATATAATAAGACGACGAAGGATCTCGAGCACATTCAGCTTTCTAGTGATGACATTGTTGATGCGCGTGGCCATACGCTTGTAGCATGTGACCAGTGTCGTGCTCAGAAAGTGAGTAGATTGATTTATTACTATTCAAACATTGTAAAGCTTATGCTAACGTAGACACTAGTTGAAATGTAATGGGGACAGAAACACTTGCGACAGGTGTCTCGCCAACTTATCAAAAACTTGCACTTACGTAGGAAGAAAGAGGCTAAGCCACCCGTTGGCACCTTCAAAGCGTCAAAAGCAAGAAAAAAACCAGAATTTGGCAGAGCCAAGACATTTAGAGCCATCTTCAACAGCCGACAATGTGGGGAAAATTTCCACTTTCTGGCCCAACGATACTGCAATGTTCTGCGCCTCTTCTCCAACAACACTAAGGTCCGACATCGAGCGGCAGCCGCTGTTCACAGGATCAGACTTGTCGTGGGATTCCATGAGTGAGCTTTTAGATACCAGCAATCTCAGCGAACACGAGACGGCGATGAGTCCTGGAATCGACCTCTTCGAAACCTCGCCTGCATCATATCAAGAAGCTACGAATATGCTAGATGGACAAAATTCTTTGTTACCAATGAACGAAAACAGTCTCTGTGCTCCATTATGGGTAACAGGTGCCGAATTAGAGCCCAGAGAGCAGCAAGCCCAAGGACGGCCGCGACTCGCATCATACTCCGAAGCACCCTCCTCACAATTTGGAGAAAGAGTAGTCCGACAAACGAATTGCAACTGTCTTCATACAATGACGCAGCTCTTCGAAGACACAGAGAGCACAGTCGAAAGCCAGGGATTTGACGAATTCATGATGTGCCTGGGACGCGGAACACAGATGTGCGAGAGCGTGCTCGCGTGTGTGCATTGCAATGCTTGCACGGACAACGCCATGTTATTCACAAGTAGCGCTCGGCAGCTTGTTTTGACGGCGCAGAAAATCTCGAGTAAGCTCCTCCTCACACATCAAGCCGGTCGTCGGCGGAGCGACTCTAGCAAGTGGTCGAGTCACGATATTGGGGACGATATTGTTACTTTTGGTAGGTATCGAATGGAGCAGCCTGAGATGCAGATTCGACTCGTTCACCAAATCGTTCTTTTACATATTGAAGATCTGCAGCAGCTGTTAGCGAAAATCAAGAAAGGCGTGGGACTGAAGAGGAAGGCGGAGGAGTTGCTGATTGACGCAGAATGTAGTGTTGCGAGGCTTAATCGGGTGATTCGCGAGCTGGCGAAGTGAAGGTTTCCCTGACCTCTGAGGACAAAAAATGTTTAGGAGAGGATGGTTGAGGCTTGGTTGTTGATGTGGCCCGAGTCGAACACTCCGTAAAAGATACTCTCTGCCGGAGTGGAGAGGGAAGTGAAAATAGAGAAGAGAAAGAAGATAAAGGAACCATATGATAAGAAAGCTAGAGCAAAGAAGAATGAGGAGAAAGAGAAGATGGACAGAGGGTAGAGGATGTAGACTAGAGAGAAAAGAAAGAGATGGTAGAAGAGCTGAGAAAGTAGATGAGTTTCCACTCAAACTAGAATAGACAAAGACCAAATTGTATAGACATTAGTTAGCATCTACAAGTAATTCTACTTTATACTATCTGGCAAGTCGGTATTAGTGATAGCAGTTCTAAGTGAGTGAGACACTACAGCTTGCTCGTAAACTTTGGCAAGCTGTGATATGGTGCAATTTAGAGGGACATCAACAAGATCAGTAATGCACTTCAATAAATGACTTTCCAACTTCGATTGTCATTGTCTGTCAAGACGCCGTGCCACGTAGGTTTCGTGTAGAACTACATGCAATAATGTGGCAGCTATACTCGAGAAGTGCAGACTTGAAAGGATTGACGAGAAAATTCATTTCTATGTGTATAACATACCATCGTCTAATTCATCCATTGACATCTAAAACGAAATCTGTCCCAACAAAAGCATCTATTTCGCGACCTCTTCTGTTGCCGCGCCTTCAGCGACCACCTCTTGCGCCGCAGCCGAAACATACTCACTCTTCACAGCCAACAGACCCGCAAACTCCGTCAACGAGGTACTTTGCAGGATCTCAAAGACAGTGACCTTTGCTCTGATAGCGCCACTTAACCAATTCCGCAACTCGACAGCCACAAGCGAGTCAACACCGTAGCGGGAAAGAGGCAGCGCGACATCAATCTCAGCAAGATCGAGACTGAAAATTTCCGCTAACTTAACCGCTAGTGCATCAACTAACAGAGCTGACGCTTTCGCAATATCAGTATCAGGAGCAGATAACGCGCGTACAAGAGCGGCTGTGGGGCTCGCTCCTGACGACGCTGAACCGGCTCCCGAATCTCGTCCACGTCGGTTGGCCATCTGCAGTGCATTGTATCGACGATCTGGGATCCCATTGTTGGCAGCTGCGATGCAGGTCGCTTCGGAGATACCCATCACTATCTGCGCGTCTTCTTGGGCGGATTGGCGTGGGTCACGGATGGCGGATTCGATGAGCTGCAGTACGACTGCAACATCGACGGCGCCGAATCCGAGTTTGAGGAAACGTGATACGATGGTGTCGTCACCGCCTGCAATTCTGTTCTCGACATAGCCGACTTTTCGGATGACGCAGAGATCGAGAGTCGTGGAGGCGAGACCCTGCTTGATGCGCTTTCGAGAGAGAGCGTCTTGATAAGCGTTACCGGCCGCGTAGTTTCCTTGAGAAGATCCACCGGCGACACCCTAGAAAGCAGGAGGTTAGTAACTTTAAGAAAAGCTGTTTTGTAGAATAGTATACTACTTACCAGACCTGAAGCCAGCATGATGAAGAAGGAGATATCCTTGGGTAGGTATTTATCCAAGTTCCGGCTAGTATCAATCTTTGATCTTATACCGTTAGTCCATTGCTCGTACTTCATGTGCTCGAAGACTGTATCATCCAGAACCATGGCGCAGTTGATAAGACCGCGGATTGGTGGCATTGAACTGGAGCACTCCTTAAGAAGCGCAACGAGACTGCTTTCACTCGTGAGATCGCAATCGCGAATGTGAATCTTGCAGCCATATTCAGCACCCTGTGCGTGGAGTTTGGCAGCATTTTCGTGCTTAGTCGCTTTTCGCGAGACGAGAAGCAAATGGTTAGCACCTTTGCTCATGAGGAACTCTGCGACGGCGTAACCAATTCCGGTAAGTCCACCAACAATAAGGTAAGTAGCGTTGGGATCGCTCAGAGATACTGGTCGTACACGCGAGATAACCTGAGATTTGGTCAGCACCTTGCCAAAGCGAGATTAAAAGAGACCATAAAAACGGGAACTCACTTTGACTTTATCTTCCTGGCTTGGAACGAAAAGAAGTTTGCCGGTATGTTTTCCTGATTGCATCAAACGCATTGCCTTTTCCATGTCTGACATCGAGTATTGCGTGATTGGGAGAATAGGTGCCTTGCCTCTATGACGGGTGTTAATGAGTGAACTAGGGCCGAAATCTGAGGAGGGAAATAGAATTCGAAAACACGTACCTCTCGTAGCTGATTCTGACACCTTCGACCAAAGCCTCGTGAGTCTTGGGACGATTATACTCACGCAATTGCATGAGATCAACACTCGCAAAAGTGGTGCAACGGCGGAAGGGGCTCATGTCGAGACGTCGAGCTGCCTCAAGATCTACCTTACCAACCTCAATGAATCTGCCAAATCGAGCAACACAATCCCAGGTCTCCTTCAGCATAGCACCCGACAACGAGTTCAGCACAATATCAACACCTTGTCCATTGGTCATGGCCATGATTGCAGGCGCAAAACTGGGCTCTCGGCTTGACAAGATATGGTCTAATGGGACGTTGTACTGTTGGTGGATAATATCGCGTTTGTATTCTGAGCTACACGTAGCGAACACCTCGGCGCCGGCGTACTGTGCTAGCACCACCTGTAATCAAAATGTGTCAGTCTTGAGGCAACGTATACGGCCGCTAGAATTCTCAGGTGAAAGGATAACTTACAGCTGCCTGACCAAAACCACCAGCGGCTGCGTGGATCAGTACCGTCTCGCCTTTCTGAATTCTGGCAACGTGGAATAATGCGTGGTAAGCAGTTCCGTAGGTAACAGGGACTGCTGCTGCATGTTCTATTTGAGACACAGGAATTAGCAAGAGCTTTCAAAAGTGGAGAGAAAAAAAGACTGAAAAGACATACCAAAAGACATGTCATCTGGAATCTTGACAACTGCCGTCCAGTGAGCTAAGGCTCTCGTTGCAAATCGACCAACTGGACAGGCTGAGACTCTGTCTCCCACACGGAGTCCGCTATGCTCGGTATCTGGACCAACTCGGGTAATGATACCACCAGACTCGTGCCCAATCAGTTCCTCGTCGAGTTGTCCCAACGCGACTAGAACATCTCGGAAATTGAGACCCATTGCTTTGGATTCGACCTCAATAAAACCACTGGGAACATCGCCGACGAGATCAAGTTTGTCTACAAAGTGAAGATCACTCAGCATTCCTGAGCCGGAAGTCTCCCAAACAAGTGGGCGGTCTGTTTGATAGTATGGTTGTAGTTCGGCCTCTGGGTCAATATCCCGTGTGCTGGCAATTTGATTTCTCTTCTTGTCCGGAATGAGTCGGCTGACGTGGAGCATTGAATCTTTAACGGAGTATTCAGTTTCCATTCTGGCTTTGTCGAGACTGAAGTTGAAATCTTGCTGCAGGACGTGAACAATGTGGCCAAATTTGTCTTTCGACCACGCCTCGTTAGCATCCGATGCGGTCTCGAAATCCAACTGAACATATCGCTTGCTACTATCTTCCAGTCTCAGAGTTCGCAAAAGACCTTGGGTGGCAGCAAATGATGGCACCGCAGAGTCAACCAGACCACCTGAGCTCAACCATAGAACACCTTTGCTGTTGACAAGAAGACCTCGGAGACTTTCAAATGAAGGTCCATCGATGCCGTCTAAGAATGGCTGTTGTAGTTCAGCTGTGACAATGCATATCTTGTCCTCAACCTCAACGACGTCCAAGCACTCGACAACAGGAGAGACTCCCGTCTCAGCCTCAATAGTCGCGCACAGGTGTTTGAACCATGGGTGGGAAGGATCTTGTGAAGCGTCGTGCACGATTGAAATTGGTCCTTGTAGCCCTTCGATCGGCATGGCAGTAGCCAAAATAGTGCTCGTAGATTGAAACTCGGGCTCCTCATAGTCGAAGATGTCAAAATCGACACCACCAAAACCAGTTTCTCGTAGAACCTCATCCCATTTCTCAACGGATGCGTTAGGGCTCATCTTACGATCTGCTTCTTCCGCGAGCCACCACCCAGGTAGGGGACCAAAGATGAGTTGCGTATCGAGACGATCTTTGGTAGACTCGAGCAGAATCAATTTTCCGCCCGGTTTCAACAGCTTTCGGACGTGTGTCAGAGTTCTATGAAGATTCTTTGTCGCGTGAAGCACCATTCCGGCAATGATCATGTCATACTGGCCTTCCTCGAAACCTTGGGTGGTTGGGTCCTCGTCAATGTCCAGTTGCTTAAAATCCATCATGCCTTCCCACGCACTGAATCTCTCGCGTGCTGCTGCAAAGAAACCCTGAGAAATATCGGTAAAGGTATAGTGACCAACCAAAGAACCCTCAAAGCCTTCTTGCCTGGCTCTTGCATCAAAGGCTTCAAGAACAACTTTAGCTCCTCCACCAGTGCCTCCTCCAATTTCCAAGATCTTAGCGCCTGGATCCTTCATGGCATGAATCTCCAAAAGAGTACGAGCATGGCCCAAGACACGCAGAGCAGAGGCGCTCTGATCACCATAGTGCTCATTCAAAAGGTTGCCCTCCATCATCAATTCCAGAGTGGTAATCTCGCCACGCAAAATTGCAGGAAGATTCTGGCCGATTCGGACAAGCATTTGATCAGTCGGACTTGACCCCTCAAGCTCATCATAGAGATATTGTCTCATACCCTGGGTCGTTTGAGTCCAGTTTTTGGAACCCTCGCGTAGCTCTCCTCGATCGGCGCTTGCAACGGTAGCCTTCATCCAGTCGTAAAAGAGCTTGTGGTGCCAGACCCAGTTGTCTATGTCCTCACTGCTCTCCTCCTCGAGCTCCTTAACAGCATCATGAATAAGATAAACTGCGGCTCTTATTCGTTTTTTCTCTTCATCGATCTCAACATCGTTTATCGAAGATTTCAGAGATTTCTCAATAGCTTCTGGAATAGCGTGAAGGATGTCAGGCACCCAGCAGTTCTTGGCGCACAAGCTGATTTCTTCTGCCATATCTTCGTCTGTATCTCGAGGAACTGCTTGGCAGAAGAAATCTTGCATTTGAAAGAAGGTCTGCTTGGGCTCGTGCACATCGGTGCTTATGACAGAAATGTTTGATGTCATACCCTGCCGATTGAGGCGGGCGAGCTCCGTGAAAGCTTGAAGCTTGTCACCACCTTGTCTCTTGAACTTTTGAGGTATGTACATAGCCCTGATTGAGCGAGGAAGAACCAAGTCGGAACGTGCTCTTTCTTCCGGTAAGCAGCAGAATGAAGCTTGGAATATACTAGGAGAATTTGGAATTAGCGACATAATTTTAAGGGAGGAAGAAACATGAGAATGAAAAGTGGCAAAAGAGCTTACGAATCTAATGTTGTTGGATGTAAAACATAATCGTGTGTGGTTGAGGCGACATCGGCAATGACAAAGTTCGTGAGACCTTTGCCCTCGGTTGCCTTGCTATCAGTCAAGTTCTGGAACACAGGACCATGCTGGATACCCATTTCTTGCAACCTAGAGAATAACGACTCGTTGGTAATTTCTCTCACTTTGCTAGCACTCTTTGTGGCAAAATAAGTATCTTCTGTGGGCGGCGCTTGCCATTGTGTGGTAGCTGCTTCGACAACGTTGCCAATATCTGCAGTGACAAAGCCTTTGCAGTTCTCAACCCAGAGGTCGCCAGGACCAAGTGAAGTGAGCTCGAACTGATACCAACCGACGTGGTCTAGCTCCTTGTCAGTGCATTGACGTAATGTGATTTGGGTTTCGACAGCTGCGGACTCAGGAATCACTAAGGCATTCATGATTTGAATGTCTCTAAGACGGTACCCACGGATCGTCTCTTCGGAAGGATCGGTGAGAAGACGAGTCGCTTCAATTGCCATGGCAATATAAGTGGCTCCAGGAGCAATCACTTTAGACTCGACTTGATGGTCTCTAAGCCATTCTACCTCGTTCAACCGAAGAAAATTTCGCCATGTTGGAGTTTTGGTGGTGCCGCCAACTGTCATTGTCCCAAGTAGCTCGTGGGGTGGGAATCTTTTGCCTCTCATCTCTTTGCTTATTCTTGGCTCAAACCAGTGGCTTGTGCTATGGTTCCAGGGGCTACAAAGGTTGAATTAGAATTTGACCAAGTAAGCGAAACAAATTCTAGAAACTTACTATGTGGGAAGGTCTGTGAGGAAAGTCTTTGCATCCGCATCCAAGCCCGAGGGAAAGTTGATCGAAGTCAAATCAATAGGATAGTCTCGACACAGAAGGTCGCAAGCAAGCTCCTGCATAGTTTCAACGGCATCAACCGATCGTTTGAGACACGAGACGTACGGTAACTCGGCGCCTCTGGCTTTTAGAAGTTGCCTGATCGGACCCGCGAGGGTGCTATGGGCTCCAATCTCAAGGATCATATCCACGTTGCTCGAGTCGTCTGAATTGAAGCACATACTCTCGAAGGCTTCGCTAAAGAGAACTGGACTTGTGAGGTTTCGAGCCCAGTGTGAAGGCGATAGAACATCTGCTGAGGTGACTATTTCACCAGTGACTGGC
Organism: Glarea lozoyensis ATCC 20868; assembly: GCF_000409485.1. Taxonomy (NCBI): domain Eukaryota; kingdom Fungi; phylum Ascomycota; class Leotiomycetes; order Helotiales; family Helotiaceae; genus Glarea; species Glarea lozoyensis. Next base: position 333,215 of record NW_007361002.1, on the reverse strand, counting down.
GAAGAAAACAGAATGCCGTCCCAACTCTTTGCCTTTTCTGGAAGAATGGCTGTGAGACATTTGGTATACTCGCCAGATATAAGAGCCATGTGGTGGGAATGATATGCCAATGGCACCTTGAGCTTTCGGACAAAGATCCCTTCTGCGTCAATTCGAGCTACCACCTCATCGAGGGCTTCTAGGTCTCCAGAGAGTGTTACGCTACTAGAACTGTTAATGCAAGCAACTGTGACCTGTCCATCAGATTTGAGACCAGTGGTATATTTTTCAACACCATCGGCACCCAATCCAACAGCAGCCATACCACCTTCTACAGAACTGTTCTTCTGGAGCTTCACAGCAAGCTGGCCTCGATAAAAGATAACGCCGAGCGCTTCCTTGAAAGTCAAGGCACCAACAGTGTATGCTGCTGCAATTTCACCACTATTCTCTTGTCAGTGCGAATTTCGATGGGGAGATAGTGGTAGGCAGAACATGGGAATGTGGTTCACGATCTGAGAATATTTACGAACCTCGAGTGACTGGTCACAGCCGCAGGAGTAATACCCCATGACTTGAGAAGGTCCACAAGACATAACTGGATGGCAACAGTTGATGGTTGACTGATATCGACTTCGTTGATGCGTGTAGATTTCTCGTCACGCATAAGCTCGTCTGGGAAATAAATAAGTAATTGCCAACGTGAGCGGAGTTAGTAAGAGACGCATACCAATGAGGGACCATTTTGCACCATATTCGCTCAAGATTTCGCTTGCTTCGCGTATCTGTGCGCCAAATGTTGGATAGGCTAGAATTAATTCTCTTCCCATGGCATACCTAGGTCGTATTAGTATCATCATTCGTTGTTATCGAGCTTTCTAACGCGAACATGATGAAGAAATCATGAGCGTTAGATTTGGCCACACTTTGAGAGGCGAATTATGAAAAGGTAATGCGTACCATTGAGCTCCCTGACCGTTGAAAACAAACCCAAGACGCTGCACAGGCTTTAAGGTTGTGTTGACAGCCTTAGTTGCTGGTGATTCCCATCGATCACACAGCTCTTCTAGATTTTTTGCTGAAACCGCCATCATCCATGGGAACAAAGACCTCCGCTCTGCCAAGGTATAGGCCAGACTTCCTGTGGATATTTCTTCCTCTTCTGAAATCAACCCACGGAAATGAGTCGCGAAGTCGTTTGCCATTGCTTTGGCTACTGTTGCATCTCTGGCGCTTAGCAGGTACACACGGCTTTCGTCGGTAGCGTGTCTGTTTGTTGTTCCGTTGGGGATTCCATTGGTGGTTCCATTGGTAGGTTTGGGTGCGGCTGGTGCACCTTCCAAAATGACACTATCTGAATTAGTAGAGTGCCCTCGTTCCTTTTCGAGGCGACCAAACAAAACAAAACAATACATAGGTCAAATCTACATTGTAGCAATATTACAGGAGCGGAGACATGGGGTTATAGCACTTACTGCGCATTTGTCCCACCATATCCAAAATTGTTGATGGATGCACGAAGCGACTTGTTGACGGGCCATTTCATCAACTCTGTTGGGACTTGCAGATGCCAATCTTTCTGTAAGAAGCGTTAGCAAGGCGGAGCTGAGTAGGTATAGTTTATGTGCAATAAGATCTGCTGTACGCGTTGATCTTGTTTACATACCAAGGGGATGTTTTTGTGGGGAACCTCGTAGTTCAAGTTGCGTGGAATCAGACCTTCCCGTAGTGCGAAACAGGTCTTGATTATTGCAGCAAGACCACTGACAGGCTCTGCATGGCCCACGTTGGTTTTGACTGAACCGACGTAAATTGGATCATCTGCAGCACGACTTTTTCCAAAAGTTTGAGCTAGAGCTTCCGCTTCAATTGGGTCTCCAGCAGCTGTACCTGTCATCTAAAGGGAAAGAAACCGTTAGCAAATTTTTTTTGACTTATCCCAAGGTGAAGACCTCAAGATCTCTTCTCCAGAAGTTAAGACATGACTTACATGCGCTTCAACGTAACCCGTATCCGCAATATCGAGACCAGCTCGCTTATATGTTTCATGGATCAGCTTGACCTGCGCTTCCATTGATGGGGAGGAAATAGTAGGCGTCTTTCCATCTTGGTTAAGTCCAATTCCTCGAATGACGCCGTGGACGCGATCACCGTCCCGCAATGCAGTTTCTAGAGGTTTGATGATCATTACTGCAACACCTTCACCACGACCAAAGCCGTTAGCTCGGGAATCCCAAGCGAAGCATCTCCCATCTTTACTGAGTGCACTATAAGAGATTTAGTCAAGAACTCAAGAGGAAGATATGCAGAGTTTACCCCAAGGTTGACATGGAAATGAATGAATCAGGATTGAGAAGTATATCAGCACCAGTGACGACCGAAGCATCTGAATGGCCTGACCATATACTCCAACAAGCCTGGTTTAAAGCAACCAAACTAGCAGAACAACCAGTATCAATCGTCATGCTAGCACCCTGCAAATCATAGAAATGAGATATCCGGTTACTCAACATGGCGGTTCCATTACCGGCGGTCGAGTTCGTGACCTGTTCAGGATCACGAGCTTGAGCCTCAAAGTAATCTTTGCTGAAGCATCCTGAGAATACTGATGTGTTTGAACCCGCTATCTTTTCCATAGGGATTCCGGCTGTCATTTACGATTAGAAAAATCAGCCTTTGTAATTGTGAGGAATGAAAGTTACCATCTTCGGTTGCTTCGTAGACGCCCTCTAGTAATAATCTAATTTGTGGATCTGTTTGAGTTTAGTAAACCGCATGTTCAAGCTGAGAGACCAGAATGGGGAGTCCGACCTATTGCCGCAGCATTGTCGCTGGAATACTTGAAAAACGCCGCATCAAACAAGGAAATATCTTCATCGAGAAAGTAGCCTCCCTTAACATTCGTCTGGAACACAAGGTGTTAGTAGAAGTCACCGGTTCCAGTGGCGTCAAGAGTACTTACTTTGCCTCTTTTCTGGGGATCTTCATGATGCCATGCGTTGATATCGAAGCGGCTTTCGGGTATGGGTGACCAGCCATCTTGACCTGCAACGCAGAGGTCCCATAGCTTGGAAGGACTCGTGACATTTCCAGCAAAACGACAGCTCATACCCACAATAGCGATGGGAAATTCTGCCGTTGCTGTGGATGGAACGCCATTGGAGACGCCATCTCCGTTCGTTGAGTCGTGTGGATAGCCGTTTTGTTTCGACTTCGCGTCGGAATTAATTACCATCTCGGCTATGTCACGAGATCACGTGATTTTACGGCTCTTGCTTCTGTGGTTACTAATACAGGGAGAAAGTTGATTTCAATGCAAGAGATACAGTAACAGAGTTGGTGTAGGTCAAAATTAGAGTTACTAAAGGTATGTATACCAATCCGAGTCCCTTTCTTAGACTTACCTGCTTCCAATTAGACGAAAAAGGCAATCTTCCGTCGCTGAAGCCAAAATTCAGGACCTATCCTGAAAAGCCTATAGCGACTACATCGTATACAATTTTCCGTAAGGCGTATTGAGGTTTCGGAGGTTCCCTCATTTGCGTTTGCTACCTGAACTACGAGAGTCTGATGGCGGCGCAAAAGCTCGGCGCTTTCCTAAACAGCTCAGATCTTTGGGCCCCTCTATTGTACTACGCCCCTCATGCGGGTTTTTCTGGTGTGCAGCGTAGCCACAACCGTATATGTCATATTTTGACCAAATCAGGTACTGTTTTATCATAATCATCCTCCAAATTTGCCGAATCACATCCTCTTCAGGAGAAGACCTAGTTCAACCGCCTCTGCACACAGAAGTGCACGTTCCTTGGGCCTTTTAGTACGTAGAACTACTGCAGAGGAGCGAGAAGCGAGCGAGCGAGCAAGCCCAAAATGCACCACTTTACCTCAGGCACCAGATGCAAATGTATCAAAGTACCTTTGGTTTCAGTTCATAGGCAACTAGGTACTGAACGATTCGTCACGCACATAATTGAGCCGCTCAAATTGAGACTCATCTCGAAAAAGACCCTTCTTTCCCTTCAACGACGTAACACAAAGGACTTCTGCGCCAAACTCAAACCAAAATCCTCAGCACTCTCGTTTGTCAAACACTAAAATTTCGTTTTCCAAGATGGATTATCAACGCTTTATTTGGCAGGAAACTGCTCCAGGAAAATATGAGCGAGAAGTCGACGAAGCGGAGCAATTCTACACGTCTGTAGCGAAGACATATGCGGAAATTGGACATACTGTATTCGCCATCACTGCTTGCATCAGTCTGAAAGTTGCGTTACCGGTGAACATGGCAATCGGTGGCCTAGATGAGAAGATTGATGATTCCTTTCGCAGGGCATGGAAGGAGATGTTGTTTGATCACCCCACTTTGGCCGCGCCTGTGGTCTACGACACCGAGACGAAGAAATGCAAGAAAGTGTATCAATCACCTGCCACTGAGTTGGATTTGGACAACTGGCTACGAGATACCTTTACCATTATCGACGACGGTCAGACTGGGGAGGAATTTGCCAATACCGATCCCCCTGTTGGGCCATTGGCAAAGCTCTACATCGTCAAACCTGCACAGAATAATCCTGACGGACTGAGTCGCGACATTGTTTTCCGCAGCTCACACGACATGATCGACGGCCTAGGCTCCTTTTACCTTCTGAACAACTTTCTCCTCTACGCCTCGTCAGCATTCTCATCATCGAACTCATTCAAAACACCCACCATAGGGGATAGAAATGAAGTAAAGAACCTCTCACCTCCTTTCCGCGTCGCAGCAAACGTACCCCCCACACCAAACGCCTCTCAAAGTTCAAAGCTCGCGGAAACACGCGCCCTAAACAATATCCTGGCTTCCACGCCCGACATCACAGTACTGTCTCTCCCATATTCTACCCACTCTCCAACTCCTGGAAATTCACAACGGACAGCAATTCTCCTCACAGAACCACAAACGAAAGCGATCGTTTCAGCATGCAAAGAAAGAGGAATAACACCCACACAAGCAGTTCACTCCAGCATCGCGCTCGCGCTCGCAGAACTACAGCCAGCCACCGAAGCCCCTCGATCGGGACGATATATATCATACTCTCTCATCAACTTGAGGAAACATTGTGTAGCGCCTTATGATACTGCAAAGCATGCTGCATCGGCATATCATTGTGCATCTGGACTGCGCCTGGGTATTGATGTTGCCATCTCAGCGAGCCCTCCCGGTGCGGGCACGACAGAGGCCGTTGAACGGAAAGAAGAACAGACAGAGAAAAATGAGGCATTTGAATCTGCATTGGAGCAGATGAAAAAATTCTCCCAAGACACACGTGTGGATGAAGATTTCATCTCGACCGTGCCTTCACTTTTTGCCTCCGTCACTCCTCCTTACCCTTCTTCCCCGATACCACTAGCATATCTCCCACTGAATAAAAGCCCCTCAATCTCGCTCTCAAGTCTTGGTATAATCAATCAGATTATACAGTCCCGCTACGACGCGTTTGAAGTTGTTTCTCCACCCTGGGTCGTCGGTGGAGAGTATAATACTGGCTACGGACTCTTTCTTGGGACGTGGAGTGGGAGATTGGTGTTGAATGCGGCCTACAACGAGAGTTTCCATGGGCGGGCGGAGGTACAGGCTTTTCTGAGACGGGTGACGGGAATCGTGTCGCGAGGTTTGGGTGTTAAGGAAGAATGATGAATGTGTTCTCTTCTTCTGTTCTAGCCTCGTCAGGTGACTTAACACATGATAGGAGTCTTGGCATTATTCTCTTATGTGAATGTAGATCTTCGTCCACTCGAATCGTGGATTAGTCGTTTCAAAAACAACATTTTCATCACCAGTTCATTCACCATCTATACATGTAACCGGCAACTGTCTTTACATCTTTGCATGTATGCACCTCTGCTCGGCGTTTATGGAATTTCAATTCTGCCCCATGTTCAATCTGGACAAAACAACCGTCGCCATCGTTGGGAAACGAAGCACCTCGAGGTTGCAACCATCTTCAACATAGCCGTCAATCAACATATTGGAATCATCTACATCATACTGGCAACACTTCTCGAACTACACAAGGGGCCAGACCTGCAGCCAACATCGATTTCAACATGTCCATTGGTCGATAATCGTTGTACTCGTTATCTTCGACGTTCGCGACCTTCGTTGGGACCTTCCTCATCGAACTCAACAGTCCAACAGCTTTGTCATAGTTGATTCTATGCTGTCAGCAACAACTGAAATCATGTCAAAGATGTCGTATTTGTATCTTTGGTGTGAATCGTGACTCGGTTTCTGGCATTGATTCGTCCATATCGCGAGATGCAGTGTTGCTGCAAGCTCACGTGATGGCTCTCATGATACTACCTGGGCAGTGCTTCATCGCATAAATCAAGCTACATAACGGCCCGTTTGATTGTAGATCCTCCATCTTCTCCTTCCATGGGATGTGGCACAGCGTGGATTTTCGCGACCGCGGCCAATCACCCGTAAATGACTTGAAATGGATAGACGAGGGGACAGCAAAACCGAAAGACGCATCTCGTTCAGACTTGAGAAGTCGGTCTCCTCAAAGGCATTATTGCGTGCGGTATATCAATCTAGTGTATCAGCCGATAGTAGTTTTTCCGATTTGAGGAGATGAGTGCCAGATTCAAGTCACGACTTGAGGTGCAGTTTGTGAAAATTCGATTTGAGGGGATAGTGGGCAGGGATTCGAGATTAACCATGCGAGACGAACTGCAAATGATCGTTTTCGGCCACGGTGCACTACCTTCCGTTGTCAAGTGGTGCAACAACTCGTGAAATATCCATCCATACTGCAGTTGGTATACGGGCTGGCATGAAACAAACTCCGGTCTACTCACTCACTTGGGCCGCCGCAACATGCTTTGAAGCCCAGATGAGCTAGACAAGTTGTGTTTTGCGCCTTATTCGTGGATCGTAAACAGGTGCCAAGAATCCTTGTCTAAGAATGCTCAAAGTATGGTTGGCACTGGGGAAACTACCCGAAAATCCGGGGATATGGAGGACAATTGTTCAGGTCGAAGCTTTATTGGCCATTTCGCCTTCGCTTGCTTCGCTTCATTTACATTGTTGTATTGCTGCAAGCAATAGCGAGATGCGCAGGGTCAAGGTATTATATACATAAGATAGCCGCCTGTCACTGTCTGTTCGCAGATCTTGGACCACCATCGTTGGTTTTTCGAGCATCGACCTCTTGCTTTGGTTGATTTGCTTGTCGAAATCTACGGTCATGGCTAGTAAAACATCCGCCGAAGGGCATGTTGAGCACAACATCTCTCCCCACAGGAGTCATGAGGAAGAAGTAAGCTATTCAAGAAAAAGTGCTTCTGTTATTGTTCTGACTCTTCGTGTTTCCAGAAACATGCCGAAGTCGAAATCAAGGTCATAAAGGGAAATGAAGCCTTCAATGAGGCCATGCTGAAGGACCCCCCTAGACCATTTACATGGGCAACTTCTCAACTTTACCTCGCATGCTTCGTAGGTTTCTTTTGCGCAACGATGAACGGCTATGATGGATCCTTGATCAACAACCTGCTCCAAAACCCTTGGTTTCTGGAATACTACCATGGGAAGAATGCCGGAATTTGGGCGGGCATCGTCACATCTATGTACCAAATTGGTGGTGTTGCTTCGTTGCCTTTTATAGGACCAGCTTGCGATACTTTCGGACGTAGGTTTGGAATGTGGCTCGGATGCCTTCTTATCATTATAGGCACCATCATACAAGGAGTAGCGACGCGTGCTGAGGGCACCAAACAATTTATGGGTGGTCGATTTCTACTGGGCTTCGGCGTCAATATTGCATCTGCAGCAGGACCAATGTACGTGGTCGAGGTCTCACATCCTGCCTACCGTGGCGTGGTAACGGCGGTTTTCAATTGCTTCTGGTTCACCGGATCCATTATTGCTAGTGGTGTGGCTCGTGGTGGTCTTAATATTGGCGGCAATACTTCTTGGAGATTGATCATATGGATTCAGCTGATGTTCTCTTCGATCATATTTCTCGCCGCCTACTTTCTTCCAGAGTCGCCAAGATGGCTGCATGTCAATGGAAAACAAGAAGCTGCCAAGAAGATGTTGACCAAGTACCATGGAAACGGAAATTCAGAAAGCGAGTGGGTCAAACTTCAGGTTACTGAGTATGAGGAATTACTGGAGATGGATGGAGCCGACAAGAGATGGTGGGATTATAGCGCCCTGTTCAAGACCAAGTCCAGATGTTATCGACTTTTCTGCAACATTTGCATTTCAATCTTCGGACAGTGGGCCGGTAATGCGGTTCTTTCGTACTTCCTCGGCAAAGTTCTGGATACTGTTGGCATACACAGCGCGTTCGCGCAGGCAAATGTTACGTTGATCAACAACTGCCAGCAGTTCTGTTTTGCCTTGCTGGGTGCCGCTCTTGTTGACCGTGTAGGTCGCCGACCACTCCTGCTGTTTTCTAACATTGGTTGTTGTGTGGTTTGGCTCGCAGTCACGGTCTCAACCTCTATCTATACGGCTTCTATACCTAGTCTGCCGCCTGGGGCTGACCCCGAAACAAAGCTTTACGGTACCAACAAAGCAGCCGGAACTGCTTCTTTGGCTTTCATTTTCATTTTTGGTGCTGTCTTCTCGGTCGGTTTCACCCCACTACAAGCTCTTTACCCAGTCGAAGTATTATCGTTTGAAATGCGAGCAAAGGGAATGGGGTTCTCCGGTTTCGCTGTTGCCGCATGTAAGTTGAACTGATGCCGTGTTCGGATGTGTTCCCACTAACTTATTGATTCAGCCGGCATGCTCAACCAATTTGCTTGGCCAGTATCGCTACAAAAAATTGGATGGCATACATACATTATCTTTACGATATGGTGTGGAATTCAAGCTGTCGTTGTTTTCTTCTTCATTCCTGAGACCAAGAACCGAACAGTAAGACACACTTCTCAAAGCTCACAGGAAAATGATGCTAACAACTTATCTAGCTCGAGGAACTAGATGAGATCTTCGAAGCTAAAAATCCAGTCAAAGCATCAATAGCGAAGAAGCGCTTAGGTTTTGACGCCTATGGAGAAGTGGTCAACATTCGACCGATCGAGTGAGTTTAATGAGACTCCGACGACGAGAGCCGGTTTCTGCGTCGGAATTTCCCTTTCAGGATCTAGTAGCTGGCATTGAAGTCGCGAAAACACCGACACTGCATCAACATTTGTTACCAACATACGGCTACATTACCGCAATCAGACAGGTTCTTATAATCTGGAGATGATATTTAGACCATCATCTCTGAATGCTCGCTTCGATGAGTGCCGAGGCATAATAAGTCGCATCTGCTATATATTACAATATAACGCTGAATTAACCTTTCTATGCATTCATATCTTTTATCTCATTATCTCGCAGCTCAGGTCTCCCACGTTGTGACTTATAGCCAATGCCTCTTTCTTCGTGGGTCACTTGTCATATGCGAACGGAGCACATGGTATTTGTTGACAGAACTCTCCTCTGCAACTTAGCAATTGCAGACTGCAGCCGTAGCCAATCACCAGGTTCCTGATGTCGGGGGGATGCCGCAGCCAATCTTATTCCGCGACCGCTCAGCCTCATTACCATCCAAGAACGTAAATATTAGGCGCTCTTTCATATCTACACTCCATTCTACGACCTCTAATGATTATCGATCGATATGGCGCCGCCCGAACATGCACTCTTTGAATATCCAAAGCTTGCGCCTGGCGAGGACTGCCTTCGACTTTTGAAAATAACCATCAAAGATAAAGACGACCCGACAGACGCTGTCGCATGTGAACTTCAGAGCTTCTTTTTGAGGGACGTCCCATCCTACAAAGCTCTGTCATACACCTGGCGGAATCCTTTCCGGGACAATTATGATTTCGAATCTTCGGCTATTCCGAGTAATCACGGTTATGAAGATCCAATGAAGGAAGATTGGGTGACAGAGTGCCACAAGATACTCTGTAACGGTATGGCGGTCTTCATCTCGCTCAATCTCTTCGAATTATTACGACAAATAGCCCGCAATGAAGAATCAGGGTTTCTGTGGATTGATCGGCTATGCATAAACCAACAAGATATCACGGAGAAATCTAGTCAAGTCGCCCTTATGTCGACTACTTACAGCTCAACGGAATCAGTCATTGTGTGGCTTGAAAGACACGACGTCCACGCTTCTGCAGCCCTACAAATACAAAATGACTTTAAATTTGCACTCGATCTTGACTATCAAACACGGTGCCGACATAATCCGAACGAAGCCATTTTCTGGCAAACTATTGCAATACAAGAACCTCACGATTTTATGTGGAATAGCTGGCTGAAGTTCTTTTCTAGATCATGGCACTCTCGCTTATGGACTCTGCAAGAAACTTCTCTCGCTGGTAGCGTTGAGCAAGTTCTTTGTGGCGAACTGCGCTTTGAATGGCGTTGTCTTAGAGACCTTTCTCTGTATTACTTCGCACTTCCAGAATGGATGCGGTATTTCCGAACTCGATCCCAGTACTTCCAAGGCCCTGTGATAGCTATGAAACCACGCGCTATCTACGAATATCGAGTTTCATTTTCTTCTGAATGGGAAGCGAAACTAGGGCTAAGATACGGAAGTTCTGACTTCGGCTCAATTATGATGGAAGAACTTCTGCACTCTCTCCCACTTCAATGTTCCAATCCACGAGACAGGATATTTGCCATATTTGGAATGCGTCAAGCTGGACGACGACCGGAAGAACTTTCTAAAATTGTCATAGACAACGGGGATGAGCCTTTGGAACTTTTCAGAAATGTTACTGAGATTTGTTTAATATTATCTCCCTCTCTTGCTATTTTATCACTCGTTGGACACGACACATGCCACTTGTCTTCCGGTATCCCGTCTTGGGTGCCTGACTTCGCAGATCGCCTGTCTTTCTCTGGGTTAGGTCACTGGCGCACCGCGGAGGGAGAGTCATTTTTCAACGCTACACAAGAAACGGTTGTTCCATGTCCCTACCGTCGCGTGAATCCTAGGGGGTTAAGTTTGAACGGCGCTCGAGTGGGAACTGTAGCTGAGGTAACTGCTACTTGTCAGCTTCAATTCTTTGAGCAGTTTGGAAATCTCGAGTTCCTGCAAGACATGCTCAAGTTACATTCGAATCTGCCCAAGACATTGAGGGCTGGTATGTCGCGAACTGAAGCGCTGTGGAGGACCACGTTTGCTGACTGTACGGACTTGCACCGAGCGCCGGCTCCATCCGAATTAGAGGTCTGTTTCCATAGTGTGATTCTGCATAGTATCTGGGTAGCTCGGCAATTGACTGAAAGCCTATCGGACGAACTATTAAGCCTGTGTCAAAGCCTTGAGTTGATGTTCAACGAGGGGCAGGAAACGCATTCTTTTCCGTCATTCGCCAAGGGATCTTTCTGGCATACTCAATTGGAAACAGGTAACTCGCCAACTGAAGGGGGTGATTAGGGCGGGTGGGAGGCTTTGGTTGATTCCCGTAACCTGGGTCGATTTCAATATGAAGTCAGCATTTACAGAAGAGTACTCTTTCGAACCTTGGAGGGTGATATTGGATTTGGCCCGTCAGTTTGCTTACCTGGCGACGAAGTATGGGTACTGCAGAATGCGAGAGTTCCTTTCATTCTGAGCCCACAGAAGATGAATCGGAGTTTCGTTTTGTTGAAGAATGTTATGTTCAGGGTATTATGTATGGAGAGTTATTTGAAGAAGGACCTGTTGAGTATCAGCATGTTACTTTGATCTGATCTCAGGACATACGAAGTTCGTCGAAACGCATCACCGAGCGCAACACCACGTGTGTGTGGCCCAATGGGTTTAATGCCACAACCAAAAGAACGAAAAAGAACGAAAAAGAAAAGACAAAATCTCCTTGGGAATCTTCGATAGACCGATTGATCCTTGTTCGAATTGCTGGATTAACCGGCTGGAAAATTCGACTACTTGACAGCCAACCACTTCTAGTACGCAGTGGTTTAGCAGTTCTGGAAACAGGCCTGGACCTGGCGGCCAAGCCTACAACTTACTTTGGCATTGTCATGATCAAGATACCAGGATTTTGGGTGAGAATCAAGACATTCTTGATGTCTCACCTTCGACGAAGTAGTCAAGACACACAGTTCTCTCATTTCATGACATTTACTATATAGCTCTGGTGATAATTCAACTATCTGACAACTTCGACGTCCACATCGCTACTTTCTCACAATGGTCTCGTTACTCCGTAATCTTTCTCAGCTGTACGATTATATAACACTTCTCTCAAGATTCCCAGTGAGCGCGCACACTTAGGTTCACACGTTATCGAACGCTACTTTGCAACTCCCAACATCCTATCAATACCTTACGATTAAGCAATCTACCTGGAACGTAGAGCTTTCATGTATATCAACCAGCCTCTAAACATAAACAACCGTAGTCGTGTAAATGACACTAACTGCAGGGTTGGTGCACGAGATGGTGGTGGTAGTAGGAGCGTAGCTGATGGTAGTTGGGATTAAAGAAGTGGATGTTGTGGTTGAGGTGGAGGATCCCTGTGATTGTTTAGCTTAACTCTTTCCTTCGTGTAGGATTGACTGAGGTAAGTAAATTACGTACTATGGCAGAGTATTCGCTTGTGGTGCTCGTGAGATAGGTAACCTGCGGGATTGTGTTAGCTGAAGTTATGTGTTTTGGGGAGGTGCGTGGAAGATGGCGCTGTGACGTACGGTGGTAGAGGTTGTGTATGTACTGGTGGAACTGGTTTCGTATGTTACCTTGGAAATTTGTTAGCCGAGCTGGTATGAAATAGGAGTAGACACTCCACATACCGTCGTCGACGTCAGATACGTGCTAGTAGATGAAGTCGTGATCGTAGTGACCGATGTAGACTGTAGACATCATCGGTAAGATTGTTTCAGAGGATAACTTGCCATTGCGTTCTCCACGTACAGTACTCGTGACAGGGAAATAATCAATCTCCAACTTGCAAACGCACTGCTCCGTAAAAGTCCAATACTTCGCACAATTTCCCTTGGTATCATAGCACGGCCCTTTTCCCTATGCAGTCTGCTGAACAGAACCCGGACCAGTAACGCTAGTATGGGTCACGATATAGAGCGTCTTACCACACACTCGCCATGCACTTTGCACCGGTATAGTACAAGTACTTGTCGTTTTGTCTGCAGAAATAACGCAAACTGGCGGAGAGCCTTTATCACTTGAGTATGGAAACTGGCCAGGGATATCTTGTGCTGCAGTTGGTATGGATGTGGTGATCAAAGCATGAACGACATCGATAGTCCAGCCTGGGTTTACGGTGTAGATGATTGTTAGGCTGTCACCGGAGACGCCGACGCAGACATTGCCCATTACTACGGCTGTTGCTCCGTAGACGAGGGGAGAGCAGGTTGTTGATGGGACATATAGGTCTCGAGCATCGAGACTGAATGAGCCGCGAGTGTCGAGACTGTGGAAGGGGGAGGCACGAACGGAGGTGGTGAGGATGGCGGCTGTAGCGAGCACGCGGGGGAGAAGCTGGAGAAGCATTTTCAACCTGAGTACTTTTGGTATTGAAGTTTCAGTATAGGAGGTATTTCCGGTAATGGAAGTAAAAGGAGATTAGACGATCTCGCTTCTTATACACTCAGAGGCTCAATAGGACCTTAGGACCGCACCACCACAACCCCTCTCTTCGTTTTCTGAAAGCCAGTACATTTCCTGATTTCAAACTCAATAATAGACTGATGTTTGAGAAAGCCAATCAAGTAAGATGAATGACAGTTTGAGGGTGGCATTTGAAAAAGCCAACCAACTAGGACGAGTGACATTTGAATGCGTGAAGTCTAAACATGTCACTCTCTATTGCAAATCCAATGGGATGAAGTAAATGAGGCTTGACAAGTGGAATCGCTTGGCTTGACTGACAGTACCAGAGTAATGGTAGCCATACGCTGTTGGCGTGATTGTCAGCATCATCGCAACAGCTCATGAGACACAACTTAAAACTTCTCTTTTTTGATTTTCTCCACAGGTTGTGGTCTGGTCAATTCTGCGCCAGTGCCTACTCGTCGCCCAGTCATATACAAACAAGACGATTAAGGCTTACCCTCGACTAATCGATTCTGTTTTGGCTTAAAGGAGCTGCAGGAAGTCAAAAAGGAAGTTGTGTAGCTGAACACGCTATCGATTTGGCGTTTTCGGCCTGAAACAAAACCCACGACCAATCAAAATAGAGCCTAGGCCTTTACGGAGGAAGAAACAAGGTTCTGACGATCTTCGGAGAGAACCAGAGAATCGGAAATGTAACCAGTCCATTGCTTGACTCCGCTCCTGATATCAAGTGTAGGAACTGACATATACGAAAGGCCCGTCTTGTCGACGCCGCTCAGTGGTATATCCCACTCACCATGGCCGAAAGCACCCTGGGACTCTTTTTTGTGAACGCAGGGCACTGCTAGTTCAAATACAAATGTAGCCTACAGACATATTCGCCTCAATGGTTCGTTGCCACATTGGACGTATAGAAGGATGACAACGTCTAAAGGAAATATCCGCGATGCCGGCACCTGAACGGTCCTGGGAATCATCTGATGGAAACGAATCTTTTCCAGCCCTACAAGGATATAACTCACCCTGTGGGAAGTGCCGGTGGCGTCTCCGAATTGGTTATTTCGAGCGTCGAGTAAAAGAAAATGGAGTTGAAGACCGGCATCGAGATCTTTCTAAGCACAAATAAGTGCCTGAGGCGCAAACCTCATCTAACCTGATCAGGACATCACGCCAACGCTAAGGTTCTAGTCGAACGTGACTGTACAAGTAGGGTTTCTCATGGAAGTTGGAAACTCTCAGTTGGCGGTACTAGTAGTTGGGTTTGGATCTCTATTAATGACTGAATGGGTGGGCATATCTTACCCAACAACTAATGCATAAATTAAACTAAAATGATACTGAAGAATAAAATCACGTGCACCACAAGTCAAGTGAGACCCGGCTGACGAAAAGCAGGCAGAATAACCCGCGGTCGTCAATTTTCCACATCACTAGTTACAGCACATTACACGTCTTGTTCATAGAAAGTCCGCACTCTTTTGCCAGATCCTTCTTATGCCAAGCTCTTTGTTATACCGATTACTGGCGAGGTGAAGAAATCTCACTTCGAGGACGACTGCCTAGCCTTTCTTGAAGCGCTGTGAGCTTGTGATGCGACCACCATTCCAGTTGGCGCCTACGCGAACATACAACACTTCGCCTGACATCTTCCTTGATTTGTATCTGTCTATTCTTCATGTCGCTTCTCGATGTCGCTAGAACGTGGGCAAGTATGTACGCATTGCGCTGCAATTTTACAAGGACATGTTCAAGGTCTGGATCCGCGCCCGCAAGCTAGCATCAAAACGTTGCGAAAATCCGGCGAGAGCTGTACTTTATGCAGGATTCTGCTTGCCTCCAATCTTAAGGCCTCTCGACATCTTTCTAGGAAGTTGCCCAGAAAAAATGAGGAACTCGAAACACTTCCAATTCGTATTGAAATGCACCGGGTGCACAACTCTCAATCAGGATTAATGTGGGCCACCATGACCACAGGGCTTTTTGACAAAGCCAGCGGGTTTGAATATCCAAATAGCTTCATAGTTCAAGTTTGCTCAGTCGACGGTAAGTTTATATTGTAATAAGAGTTTCTTACCGCTGAGACGATCGCCTAGCACCATGTGCAAAAGAACCCTTTTGGTCTTCATTTCCAATATCAAATGATTCAAGGTTTTTAAAAATGAAGGAATGGCTTCAAAAGTGTGATCATGAGCATCCCGGTTGTAAGCCGCAAGCGAACAAGCTACCGAAAAGATTAGTGAGTATCGGGTCTTCAATGATGCCCCGCCTCAACTTGGTGTCCACGCAAGGCCTCGACCCCGAAACGATACAGTACGCGACCCTGAGCTACTGCTGGGGAAGTGCTGGTATACCTGTGAAAACTACGAGATCCAATAAGGCAACCTATTTTGAAGCTATCCCTACCAAAGACTTTCCTAAAACATTCGAAGATGCGTTGCTGATATCAAGATCGCTCAATATCTCGTACCTCTGGATGGACGCACTATGCATAGTACAGGATGATGAGGATGATTGGCGAGCCGAAATTACGAAAATGTCAGATATATACTTTGGTAGTACACTGACAATTGCAGCTAGCGAGGCTAAAGACTGCACGGGGGGATTCTTTGCCCATCCACTTGCGGACAACTCAAATGAAGAGAGAACCAAGAACCGATACTTTTTCACAGTTGAGAGGAGGCCTAGCACTGACATCTTAGTTCAAGTTGAACCCCGAGAGGGTGGCACTAATGGCAGAATATCCAATCTCCATACGAGGGGATGGACTTTGCAAGAGGTGGCACTCTCACACCGCACTGTTCAGTTTACGCAATCAGAATTGCACTGGCGCTGCAGAAATGCATATTGGACCGAATCGGGAATGACTTACGATCCCTTGACAACCGTATATGGCAATGTCCCACTCTCAGGCAACGAACACGTAGTGGAACCTGTTATCACATGGTGGAAATGGATAGAAAGCTACTCAACACGAAAGTTTAGCGTGCCAAGCGACAGAATTCCAGCAATTTATGGCCTTATTAAATACCATCAAAGTTTGACAGGTGACACAAGTGCGTTTGGCCTTTGGAGACGATCTCTCCACCAAGACATGTTGTGGATCAGGATCGAAAGACTTACAGACATAAGCTTGACCTCTCCATATACAGGATCGATTCCGAGTTGGTCCTGGCTTTCATGTCCTGTTGGTGTAGCCTTTGACTTTTTCGGGAAATCTTCGAGACAGACAGAGACTTCGGATCATATTACGATTCAAGACTACGAGTTGTTATGGGTGGGGGAGCCATTGATTTCAGCCGTCAAATCGTGCAATCTTACCATTTCCGGGCCAGCTCAAGAGGTGTACCTCGAAATTGCCCCTGAAGGCAGGCATTGCAATCCGCCATACTATCTTGTCGAGGGTGAGGCCCCGGATTTCTCAAAGAGCGCGCTTCCTTGGGGATGCTCTGCGCAATTTGATCGAGAGCAAGAGAGAAGCCCGGATACATTTTTTTGCGTTCTGGTTCGTCGTCGGTTGGAAGTGAGCACAGGATATAGAACTGAGACATTTTTGATACTAGAGCCCGCTGATACCCTGTTTCCTCACGAGAAGTTTAGACGTATCGGGTTGGGGGTTTTCAGAGGGTCCCACGATAGATTTTCAAGTAACACCATGAAGACAATTAACCTTGTCTAAAGTTGGGGGGTCAGGGCCAAGAATACGACCACATCGGTAAAGAGGGCAACTTTTGCCACTGTATTGTCAATATCAGTAGCATCTATCATAAATTCTGTAGCGTACAAATCCATTTTGTCCGAGACCCATTGCCACCAAATAGAGCAGACTCCTTGTGGAAAAGTAAGCTACGCTACTTCAAGTTGGGTTAAAGACTTTGGCGATGGTATAACCACTCGGTTTACTGGGAAATACCATACTAAGAAAGAGTGATGGTTCCTAATCCCTTCGTCGCATACTCAAATAAGGCTTTGGGGTACCTCCCGCTTTACAGATAAGAGAACAATCGTCGAATAGATTTCAAATGATATTTGCTTGCATATCATTCGTGAATAAATACTGACCCGGCATTCTTGGTGATTGACTTGTGACCTCCAATTGGTACGATCGCATAAGTTATTGCATTTGCCAATGATTCAATTGCATTCTCACCGTATGAGTCAAAGGCAAAATACTGGTACATTCCTTGTTGGCGCGGAAACAAGGGGACTTCCCGAGTTGATAGGCTTGAATTGTGGTGTTGATCGTTGAATTCCGACGACGAGAACCGCACGGAGTTACAGTTAATGACACGGAGCTCACTCAATAGTTCGGAATTTATGTAAACATTGCTTAAATACCGGTTTTAACGCCTCTTTTGGACACAAAATCCAATTCAGGAGGTGCAGTTCCTGCGGCACCTGACACCGCGTCAGCTTGGCGTCGGCCAATTTCGATCCTGGACGCGTCGTTGCCTGATTAATAACCGGACATACAAACGGATCGAGAGGGGTATAAAGATTGCGCATATCCTCACTTGTAGAGAATCAGATCAATCAAAGCTTTAAAACACAAATAAAACAGCACCCTCAAAACATCCTTCTCTCCACCGAAATCAATTCCTCAAAACAACACGCAAATATGGGTCTCGATCACTTCGCCATCCCAGTCCCAGCACCCAAGTTCGAAGAAACAATTAAATTTCTAACCACCTCCCTCGCATTCTCCAACTTCAAAGAAATCACTCGTCCCATCCCAACCGTCGTCGGTCTCGGCGAAACCGCTCCGTACATCTGGCTCTCTGCCGTTGAAGGCGATGAAGCTGAATTCAAGAATGTCATGAAGGGCATGCATATTGCTTTTAATGCTACAAGTACGTCGGGATCATCGATTTTAATTATCTTCGTGGGAAGATTACTGATCATAAGTAGATGGCGAGCAAGTCCGTCAATTCCATGAAGCTGCGCTCAAAGCTGGTGGAACTTGCAATGGAAAGCCTGGAATTAGGTTTTATCATGAAAAGTACTATGCTGCGTTTGTGCTTGATCCTGTTTTGGGGATTAATTTTGAGGTTGTTTGTCATCAGGGTGATATTTGAACCCCTGATGGAGTTTCGAGTGTTCATGGCGCAGGGAATGAGATATGTTTAGGGAACAAAAAGATAGAGTGATTGGGGTTCAATTCTTGGTGACGGATTTGCTTGAAATGATTCATGAATTTGTATTATCATAGCTTGAGCGAGCAGAGATGTATTTAATGATTGTTCGCTTAAATGCGACTTGAATTCTCTGGCTTCAGTTTTTGCAGCCCACGCTCACGGCATATTCATTTCCTATTTTGATACGAAGCATAATATCCCGACATCAGGCTTCAAAATGGCACGATCATCCACGACTTAGGGTTGATCCCTCCTACTCAAATATCCCCTATCTAGCAGCCGTCAACTTCCTAATTTCTCCACACTCTATAGCGCGCCAAACTCTGTAGTCCAATCTGAGCAATATCAACCAATATCTCAAACTCTTCGCATGGCGCCATTCCACGAACTGGCTCTCGTGTCCGGCATTGTGAAGTAACCACTTCCACTTCGCGACTGCGAGATCCGAACCACTGACACCTTGTGTTTTGAGGGATGTTGTGTAACAATAGTATGCGGAGAGAAATTTTATCTTTGGTGTTGGTAAGGGTCTAGGAATACGTGTGACTCTGGGGGTTGGTAAGGTGGTGGAGGAGGCGTTTCTGAGGATTTCGGGATTATTTGTGTCGGGATTGCGAATGACATACTAGTATATGTTGTGCGATGACATAAATTTTTAGGGGTAAAGATGAGGACTAGGCTAGGTGTATGAGTTTTATAATATGTGGATCAATTTGGAGAACAATGGAGAGTTGTCCTCTTGAAAGTGGGTTGGAAAACAGTATGTGGAAACAAAGTGAATAGTCTGTTTTTCGTTGTGAATGTTTCACCTATTCTCAAACTTTCAGATGTCTTAATAATCTTGATAATTTGCTGAATCATAACAAGTTCAAATGATCTCGTTAAATGTACCAAAATATCCTAAATATCCATCTTCATATATTTCGCGACGAGATGATCAACTGCCATCGATCGGAAAGAATGAAGGAGGAAGGACATCTTAATTAAGATTTACAGAATAAATTATAAGGTTGACTAATAATGTGTTTTTCATCCCTGAAGAGGAAATTCAAATTATTGTGGTTTTCCTAAGATTATGGTTTATTTCATGACTTTATAACATACTGCTCTATATTATATTCACACGAAGCCATTTAAGTATACCAAACTAAATTTAGGATTATCTAGCTTCAGGATTATGAAAAAGCGATCAAAATTCTCAGAAGAAAAACTCAATTATTCAACAAGGACGAGTAAAACCTAAGTTACAATAGGTAATTGGTCCTATGCTTTACCTGAGAAAAATGCGTTATCTCACATCATATGTTGACACGCTGATGCTTATTTTGCGAGTAAAATAAATAATATTCCTCACATTTCTTTGTCACGTGCCTCCTTCAGGTGTCTCAAGTTTCCTTATCTAGTAAAATACATTTGAAAACAAGGTCATAAGTCCTGACCACAAGTTTATTAATCTACAATGCACACGCTGAACCCTTTTTCAATTTATCGTTTCGTTAGCGCAAAGCAGCGTAATAGACGGGTATCGCATCACGTGCAGCAGCTGTGTCGAGAGACAGCTCGGCTAGGCAGAAGCAATTCCACTCCAATCTCATCTAATCGATGACCACCGTCTACTCTCAACACAATCATGTTACACTGTAGCCCAACTACGGCTTGTGGGATCCTCTTGGTCTTGGAATAACAGGCTTATGCTGTTTTCCAAAGCTGCATTTGCTTTCGAAGAAGCTAATGGTTTCCGCGGCTTGGTCGCGTCGGAAAATCGCGCTGTGAACCCGAGATCAAAAAGATGAACGATTTGGTTGATGAATCAACAAACGAGATATCGAATATCGTCTAGATATCCAGGCCGAACCCAACCGACGATATTCATCTTCGCCAACACGTGACCGAGGACAACAGCCGCGATCCTCGCTTCATCAGATGAGCCAATGTTCTAGTTCTCAGCTTACAAACTTTATATCACGGGATTATAACGGTCTCTGAGAATCAACTCACCAGTCCTTCAACCAACAGACTTCATATGAATGGTCATAACATATGATCAACGATGACGGATGAAACCTTGAGGCCGTACCAGTACAAACCGTTGGAAGAGCCTCGTTGGATTCGAATACTCGAATTGGATCCCGGCAACTACGAAGACGAAATAACTTGTTCTCTCAAGCACATCTCGCTAGATAGCCACATCTCTTACGAGGCACTTTCCTATTGTTGGGCACTCGAA
Organism: Glarea lozoyensis ATCC 20868; assembly: GCF_000409485.1. Taxonomy (NCBI): domain Eukaryota; kingdom Fungi; phylum Ascomycota; class Leotiomycetes; order Helotiales; family Helotiaceae; genus Glarea; species Glarea lozoyensis. Next base: position 312,291 of record NW_007361002.1, on the reverse strand, counting down.
AATGGCGATGATTCTATGTGTTGTATAATAAACTGCGAAGGCACTTCCATTCTGGTTACCCAAAACTGCCAACGAGCTATTCGCCGACTCCGGTATCAGCCATTAGTACCGCCAGTTCTTGAAAATGCTGATAGTTCTCGCGATCAGCTGCTCAGTCATGATCACGGAAAAAGAATCCTGTGGATTGATGCAATTTGCATCGATCAAAGCAACATCCACGAGCGAACCCAACAAGTCCAGTTGATGAGATTGGTATATTCACTAGCGAAAAGGACTTTAATCTGGTTGGGTGAAGCGTCCAAAAGAGTCAGTCATGGGGATGAAGCTGGTCGTCCTCTCTCGGATCTGGGAATAGAATATCTCTCAAAAATGACCTGTCAAATGCGGGGTTTGAATGACAAGGGTATTGACGCTTCTAAATCCCCATTTTATGAAGCTTTTAAAGAACAAGCTAGGAAACACAGCACATCCGACGACGGGGATTTAGATGAATGGTTTATAGGACTAGACATTGTTCTAAACCGCCGCTGGTGGCAACGGGTATGGGTCTTACAAGAGGCGGCTCTGTCAAGCTCGGCAGTCTTGATTTGTGGTAAAGCTACCGCGGATTTTGCGGATGTCTACAGTGTTGTAGAAGCCTACATCTATGATAAAGATGAGACAGCTCATCAGATGGGTGAATCACTGCCTAGAGCCGCTTCGCACTGGCTAGCTCGAGCTGAAGTCAACAGGCAGAGAAGGACTGTCTCAGACACCCCAGAACCGCATAATATTGAGAACTTACTCGGCCTCAACATTTACCAGGATTCCACAGATGCTCGTGATAAGGTTTTTGGCTTGCTTGGCATGTACAACAATGATGAGAGATTACTTCCAATGGCAGATTATCGGAAGAGTGCTGTCGAAATTTACATAGATCTGGCTGTCAGGCTAATTTCCGATGAGAAAAGGCTATCAATTTTGAAGTATTGTACAAGGGACGGAGTTCTGGATAGGGCCACTATGACGCCGCCGAGCCCGGAATCTCTCCATGGAAAGGAGAATACTCTTGGGAAAATAGACCATGCAATATTACCTTCATGGGTGCCTGACTGGACAAACCAATTCCTCCGGCAATATTTCAGCCTACTTCGCGAAAGTACCAAGGGAACTGATGCGTTGTACAAGCTCTCAGATGACAAACGGGCTTTGACAGCCAGAGGTATACTGTTTGATACTGTTGGGGATATACCCATAATTCCAGCTACAGTTGTGGAGGGCAACAGCAAACTTTTCGCGGAAAGAACGATCATCAGCCTGAAGGTTTGGCATGACTTTGCTAGAGCTCAGAAAATATACCCTACTGGTGACCCTGCAGAAAGGACTCTATTAAAGGTGTTGTTCCAAGAAAGAAGTCGGGACCTCGAAGGACTTACCAAGGACTGGTACGAGACTTTAGATTCAGTCTCAGTCTCGCCGAAGGACCTTCTAGACAGAGTAAGTAGATCTGCAGACGCGCTTGCTTATTACGAGAAGGCCGTAAGGACAACGGGCGCTCAAAATATGTGTCGAACGAGAAAAGGGTATCTTGGATTAATTCCACTGACAGCAAAGACTGGGGATCAGATTGTACTACTTGCTGGTGCCCCATATCCTTTCGTTCTACGACCGATTGATGACTGGTTCCAGCTAATTGGGATTTGTTTTGTTGACGGTATCATGAATGGTGAAGCATTTCCTGATGATTTATCAGAATTGCAAGCATTTACTTTACGTTAGCTCAAACTAAAAGTCATTTAATATTGGAAGACATGGGCTGACATCGTCGGATCGCGTTGTTAGCTATTACTCAATCAATTATTTAAAACACCGCTTGAAAGCACCAATCCATTAATCATCACAACGTAGACCATAACTCATCCAACAACAATTTACAAACAATATTCAACATCTATAAAACCGAAAACCTTTCTCATACTTCCCAAGATCAACAGAAACTTGCCCAATAAGTTCCTCCATGTATTAACCGATAACTCATGCCCATACCCCACTCAAAATCCGCCCTCGCAACCAAGCCATCTAAAGGACCCATCATCCATAAGTTCCAGTCCCATCAACTTATACCTCGCAACCACATTTTCCCTCAAAGACGCCCGGAATTCTTCGCAAGACAACCTCGTCTCCAACGCGTCCATAACTTTCCGCCTCGATAAGTCCATCGTTTCGGTGTTTGGAAGAGCTCGGGATGCGTTGTTGGATTAACCCTGATTTCGCGTTTGAGTACGACATCGGAGAGAGACACAGTTGTCCATTGATAGGCTGGCTCATCGGGACTAGGAGTCTCTGCTGCGCTGGAAACGGGATTGGATATTGGTAATGGCTGTGGTAGATCATTGGGCGGAGGAGTTTCCACCGCCTGTGAGTCGGGACTAGAGTCGGTCGATAGTCGTCGGATATCGTTGAATATTGGTGGTGCCATAGAGAATTTTCGTTCGCGCATGTGTTGGATGATATCGTCGACTTCTTGATCCAATCTTGTTCCCAAGGTCTTGAGAATTTGTGCCTCAGACCCTCTTGGAGCATCGCCTTGCTGCCGATTTGGAGCTACTCGCTGATTTTCCATCCCACCACTACTACCCTCACCCGCACCATTAGTCAAGTCACGATATGGATTCAGCCCCGTATTCCTCCCATGATACAACCCGAGCGACACCCCACCACCCTCCAAATCACAGCTCGACTCGCTGCCCGCGTCTTCGATCTGGGCGGATTTCTTTTTGTGCCTTTGACGTTGCCTGCGCTTTTTTCGCGGAGTTTCTGAATCGGGCACTGGTGGAGATGGATTAGTGCTCGAGGAATCTTGCTCTTTGAAGGGCGACGACATGTTGGATGAGTGGATGGAGTGGAAGATCGGATCGTGCTCGATTCGGGATGGAGAAGCGGAGAACGATAAATAGGATATTAGGGCGATTATGATGAGTTTGGATAGCATTGGCATACGCGGTTGAGGTCATAGGCTCTTGCTTAGGGAATGGCAATTATGTTGCGGTGAATTGTTTTGCGTTATGTAGATGAAAAATCAAGAAGGTGAATAGTTTATCTTATCTGATCCCATGCATAGAATGGAAAATGAAATAACTTCCTACTATCGATAAAGATATTCTAGATATTGTTCTTCGTTTTCACATCAATGTTCCTTCCCGGAGGTCGAAATCGATGAGTGCTTCCTGCCGTAGTTGATGATCTCTTCTTTTGAGCTGGTAAGAGATTTCTTGGATTGTTTCTCCTTAACACAATCAGAGCGATTGAATCGTACAACAAGAAGAAGTAGTAGCACGGACATCACGGCGGATTTGCAGAATAACTCGTCCAGTTGTAAAATTGCACAAGCTGTCCCAAAGCTCCAAGTTCTTGTCAGTCATAAAGTCTCAGAGTTTAAGAGAATAAACTGAAAGACCTCCAAATAGAAGTGTCGAAATCGCATTTTGAACTGGACTTCCCCTCTCCTCCCCAATTTACAGCCATCCAGGGGCCTGGTCGCAACAACTACACTGCCGAGGACATATTCTGCGGACGTCTTCGACTTATCGGCACCGAATGCTAGGAAAATTACCAGGAGTATGTAGACTTTGAAGTGCCAATGGTGCAGCCACGTATGTTAGAGTACGAGGAGGTATTTTGCATCGGTTGGCCGGGTGGGATAGAAGTCAGGATTATGATACAACAACACAAAGATCATATATGGGAAGGGATACACGGATGTTAGAGGTACGACATCCACGACCTCTCGGGATTTACCTTGTGTAGTAATGGGTGAAGAGTCGTTGGAATATGAAAACAACTGATTGAAGACAGAGAACAAACAACTGAGGTTGATATTAAGTTTGAACCCGGTTCAAAGGGGGTTGAGACTAGTGGAGACCATCGATGAGGTGATCCCGTCAGTCCAATAAGGAATTAGGCGAGGCGTACCTGCATCTGAAGATCCCAGACTTCGGATTCATGAAACATCGATCCATATTTAAATTTACCAGTCTTCCTATTTCTACAGCGAGACTCAGACGTGAGTATTTTTCTTTGCGAGTTTCTTTGCCATATGCGTGTGGACCCAATATCTTCAGGCTTCGTGGAATGGCTGAAGGGACGAGCTGGGCGGTGGGAGACGATGCAAACAGTCCTTGATGAAGATAAAATCCCCATGGTTTAAATGAATCACAATATGATTGGGACATTTCGTATCCAAGCTGGTGAAGTCCTAAACAGGAATCCCTATCGAAATCCATGAACGCAATGGAAGAGAAAAACAGCACTCGCGCACAGACCCCAACAGCCACCCGCCGCCAAGCCTCCCGACCACCCAAAATCGCGACCCCTGTCTCGTACCCAACCACCTTTCACTCCCCGCCATCGCAATTGTTGCGTGGAATGGAGTACATAACCACAAGAATTGTTCTTGGGAGTCTTCTTTCTTTATTATTCATATCATAACATCTTCCTCTGCACTTGCCAAGAAAACCACAAAGGGAAGAAGTTTGGGATTGCTTGGTTGGATTTGGGTATCTGCATTGCCAACGAATACGAAAGCCTTATCAACAGCCTCAATTGCAACTGCAATCTACGACTACAACGCCGCCCTCACTACCTCAAGACCTTGTCAGACTCTCAAATACACCAAAACCATCATCTCAACTACATAACATAACCACAATACCCACTACCCACAACCCTCACCCAGACCACAACACCCACAGCCACCAAACCCCCTCAACTTCAACCCTCCCTCCCTCACACCCCTCACACCCCCCTCAATCCACAAAAATGGTCCAACAAAACGACGTAATCGCGATAATAATAATCGTGTTGTTCGTGGTCCTCGCGCTGATAGGCTTCGGTATCTACCGCTTAGTATCTATAGCGCGCGGAGGAGGAGCCACCACGAGTAGTAGCAGCGGAAGCAGGAGTTTAGTTGATGATTAGACAACTCGACGGATCATCAGGAAGGGGATGGGTCTGTGGAGAGATGGGGAGGAGGAGGAGAGGGAATGGAGTAATGGGGGAAAGAAGCGGAGATGAGAATGGGAAAAAGGAGGGGTGAGCATGGAAAATGACGATTGAAATGAATTGACTGGCATCGGAGTTTTGGAGGGTTGAACATAATGTATATATGCATATCAGCATTTGGCATAGCTGGGCGTTTTGGAATACGGGTTTGCGAACCCCTTTGGATATCAATCATATTTAGACCCAACATACAGAATAAACATCATATAAAACAATACCAACTATCTCATCTTGTATCGTGAATCAAGGATCAAAATATTCTCATTCAAGGCTATCGCACACAAAGCAGGTCAGGGGCGCCAAAATGCAAATACCCAGCTTTCGCTCCATCCTTTACAATACAGAGAAGCCAGCAAAGTAGGCAAAATTAGGAAAGCGGAGAGCGGTCTAGCAAAAGATGTAAGGTTCAACCAAATATTAGACGCCAGAGCCGATCCCAGGTTCTCAACCTCCCTCCACCTTCCAGATTTCCATACGGTCGCGAATATGCCAGGCCGGGATATAACAAAAGAAAAGAAAAACGATGCTTGTGTCGATATGGATGGAAGAAACAGCTGAGGTGTAGATGTCATTTATTATCTCTTGTTTCCTTTTGTGTGTTATTGGTATTGGCTGCATGTTATTCGATGCTGGTTTTGTATCCAAGCTCGTTGCTGGTAGGGAATGCAAAAGCTATCGTTATCGTTCATTCGTTTCATCCAAGAGATTGAGCGTTTCAGTGATAACCATTCCTGTAGGTGGGACCAAGCCCTCGCCCAGAGTATGCAGAACTACCATCCTCGAAGTACGGATGCTGGCAGGATGCCTTGGCCGATATACGTCCTGCCGGATCATATATCAACATCATTTCCAACAGGTCGAGTCCCGCGTCATCAAGACCTGAGCATAATTTGACATCCATGTTGCGATTCCATTTTGGAAATGAAGGCTTGAAATCGGGAAAACAGGTCTTGTCGGATACACCAGGCCACTCGTTTTCTGTTGGGGTACCTAGAAGTCTGGGAAGAGTCAGCATTGGCCAATTGAAGGGCCTGAAAGTACTCACTTGAATATCTTGAAGATCTCATCGATCTCTGAATCTCCAGGGAAAAGGGGCTTTTTTGTGCACATCTCCGCAAAGATACAACCCACCGACCACATATCGACACCAGTAGAGTACTGCCGACCTCCGAGAAGAATTTCGGGCGCTCGATACCATAATGTGACAACCTCATGGGTATACGTTCGAAGGGGTACTCCAAAAGCTCGCGCCAGACCAAAGTCTGCCAGCTTCAGGTTGCCTTCCCTATCGATCAACAGGTTTTGTGGCTTCAAGTCGCGGTGTAGGATTCGGTGACTGTGGCAGTAGCGTACACCCTCGCAAAGTTGGCTCATGAACTTTTTCACCATGGCCTCGCCCATTCCCAACCGACCCATATCTAGTCCAGATCCCTCAGGTAAGGGCTTGCCTCGACCTCCATCACTGACTGGCAGTGACTCCATGTATTTCTTCAAATCAAGATCAACGAACTCCATCACCAGATACAACTTGTGGCCATCCGCATGTACGATGTTGAAGAGACGGACGATATTTGGGTCGTTCATCTCCTTGAGCAACGAGATTTCGCGAATGGCGGTACTAGGAACTCCTTCATCTTCGGCTTCGAGTCTGATCTTCTTCAACGCCACGATCCGGCCGGGCACGGTAAGGTCGCGAGCCTTGTAAACAACTCCATATGTTCCTATACAAGTAGATATTAGTATACATGTCTCGCGTTAGGAGATGCTGCACATCTGCAGCACATAGCGCGCCTTGCGCGTTTCGTACGCACCTTCTCCGAGTTTCTCCAATTTCTGGTAGTTCTCCATGATCGAGTATGTCTGGCTTCAGTCGCAAAGGAGTGTGATGGGTTAATTGAGGCAGTAATTCTGCTTGTCGAAAAGTTGGTGGGGCGGTGAACGAGGGGCAGTCCTTGTTGATCAAAACATCTGGCTGTGATGACGGCGTTGAACTGTGGTTTTACAGAAAATAAAGTTTGGGTCTCTCGAATTGGATTGTCTGTACTCGAGGGATCGCGGCGATTTGATCTGGTCCTGGATCCTGCGTCGGGTCGTTTGTTGTTGTCGTTGTCGAGGATGAGGGTTGTCGTGGCGTTGGGTGTTTATTCCCGGCGCGAAAGTCAACAACGCGAAATGCGCTTCTGGTTCGTAAAGCGGCTGACGTGTTGAGGGTGAATATTTTTGCACGATGGGAAGTGTCGATCAACCTATCAACAAAACCATCAACAACACCGTCAACAACACCAGGTCCTGCCTCGAATGATTCTTAGAGCTGTCTTCTATGGTCCCATGTCATTCGGATACCCATCTCTCTTCAATTATCGTTTCTTCTCCTAATTCTCATCGCAAAGTTGCAACATGAATGATCTGAAAACCTCCAAGTTACCAGTCCAAGATATCCCCAGCGATGACTTGGATCCGTACCAAGCTGCACCCCAAGAGCTGAGAGATGTATGGAAATCATGGACCAAGACCAAAGCACCCTTTCCCGAAGTCAAGCAAAAGCTCCAACCTGCACAAACGACCATCCCAGAAGGCCTTTTGGTAGAGGAGTTCGTGACTTTTGTTCTTGAACATCTGTTTACGCTGTTTCGCAACGACCCTCGAGGCCTGGAAAGCTTCATAGACAAGTGCGATCCTCATGAAGATGGACAGGCATTGTCTATGGAGAATGCAGTACCTTCCGGTATTCCTGATCAAAAATCTTTCTCGAAGGAGGCATTCATGCATTACGCAAGATCGACGTTCGTCCAACCTATTCAAGCATGCTGTAATGTCAGGAGTTCGCTTAGCCGTGCATCTACGGTTACACGCATCTCAGGTAGGAAATATTTCATGTTACTGATTGCCGTACCTTGTGTTCGCATACTGTCCTATTCCCTGGACTTGGACGATCAAAATTCATTCTGTTTGTCGTCAATTTTCTCATCTGACTATCCCCCAGGTCTTATTTTCCTACCTGATCTTCTGCCACCTATCGTGCAACAGTGCCTTCTAGACATGTTGTTACATCGAGAGTTTTCCAAGCCAGAAAACCAGACCAACTTCCATCTCAATTACTATGTCTCATATCCCGACAACCAGGCGTCTTTCTTCTCTACACTTCCACATCTGTCATCGCTTACCCCCAAAGATCCTGCCCAGAATAAACCGTTGTCGAACCGTACTGCATTGGACAAAAGCCTCCATTGGATTACGCTTGGAGGACAGTATGACTGGACAAACAAGGTCTATCCAGCAGAAGCTCCTCCCAAATTTGCAGAGGATATTGCGAGCCTAGTAGGGAACATCTTCACAGATATGATTCCTGAAGCAGCCATCATCAATGTCTATTCCGCGAAAGACAAGTTGAGCATGCATCGAGACGTGAGTGAGGAAGCAGATCGTGGGTTGGTGAGCATAAGTCTGGGTTGTTCATGCATTTTCATCATCGGTATGCAAGACAAAACTACTGGAGAGATTCTATACGAAACTTTAAGATTAAACTCTGGCGATGCTGTCTACATGGCGGGGGAGTCTCGCTACGCTTGGCACGGCGTACCAAAAATCGTTCCAGACACTTGCCCAGAATATTTGCAATATTGGCCTGGAAATCTATATCCCCAATGGAGTGAATGGATGAGCAAGAAAAGAATTAATCTTAATATTCGACAAATGTTTGAATCTGGTGTGGTGGGCCATGATTCATGAGGGTTGTCCCTAGCTCCCACTCTAGGCACAGACGCCAGCGGATTTTGGCGGGCCCCCTTAAAGATAAGGGACCGGCTCATTTCAGATAACCTATCAGCAGACTATTTCTGCTATAAATTTGCCCCTAACCTCCTAACTTCTTTTCCAAACAACAGACCGTACATCATACTCATCAAGACGCGTCGACCACCAGACAGAATGGACTGGAAAGCGTATGCAGCGCAGAAACGAAACTCTATTCTTCAGCTAATTCCACCAGCATGGAAGCTATCCGTCGCCGTGCCTTCACCTTCCGAACAAAAAGATGTCACGGGCAAATACATCCAACAGTTTCTAACTACTAAAGAAATCACAATTACAGAGACCGACGCCGTTGGGATTGTTCAGAAAACGACGTTGGGACAATGGAGCGCCCAGGAAGTCACAGAAGCTTTTTGTCACCGCGCGGCATTGGCACACCAATTGGTACGTGAAATGAGCTTCTGATATGATGTTTTACTGAAAATATCAGGTGAATTGTCTTCATGAAATCTTCTTCGCCGCCGCTATCGCCGATGCCAAGAAACTTGATCAATACTTTGCCTCACACGGAAAACCAAAAGGGCCCCTTCATGGGCTTCCCGTCAGTTTGAAGGATCAATTCCATGTAAAAGATGTAGAGACCACGATGGGATATGTAGGGGTAGGTTCATCTTATGTTTTTTCTCTTGTTATCGTGTTGTGATATCTTGCACTCATTCACTCCAAAAATTCTACTGTAAACCATCGTATTCAACGCACTATGCTAATTTTAACAGTGGATCGGCACCTTTGAAGGCAAGAAGGGTACCGGCAAAGAAAAAGTTTTTGAAAGTGAAATGGTCACAGAGCTTCGGGACTTAGGAGCAGTTTTATTCTGCAAAACGAGTGTGCCACATACACTCATGGCGGGCGAAACCATGAACAATATCATTGAATACACCTGGAACCCGAAGAATCGCTTTCTGGCGTGCGGCGGAAGCTCAGGTGGTGAAGGCGCTCTCCTTGGTCTCAAAGGAAGCCCCATTGGAATGGGAACCGATATTGGGGGGTTAGTCGCCCATTTCCCCCTTTGCATTGTCCAGATTTAGAAGGGTCAGGCGTAAATTTGCGACGCGACGATCTATGAGAATCCAATCTAGACGTGTGGTAAAATCTCTACAAGTGATAATAACGGATTGCTAACCTTATAATCAATAGTTCTATCCGCATCCCGGCTGCATTCAACGGCCTCTATGGAATCAGACCATCTCACGGCAGATTGCCATATGAGGGTGTGGCAAACAGCATGGATGGGCAAAACTCAATCCTATCTGTCGTTGGACCTCTCGCAACTTCAGCTGGCGCTCTAAGACTATTAATCAGAGGCATATTGAGCAGAGACCCGTGGCTTCATGATCCTCTGGTTGCTGAGATTCCGTGGCGTCACGAACACGAACAATTTATCCTTGACATCGCACGTGCTGGAAGCAAAAAGCAGATGTGTTTTGCTGTCATGAAGGACGATGGTATTATCCATCCTCATCCTCCAATTCGTCGAGCAATTGAGATGGTTATTTCCGTCATTGAGAAACTAGGACACAGAACTATCACGTGGGCCCCTCCATCTCACCAGGAAGGCATCGACATTGCAGGAAAGACTTTCATGTTTGACGGTGGAACCGATGGTCAGTCTCAACAACCTCTATCGTTGCTTGAAGCTAACAAACACACAGTACGAGCCGCCTTTGCACTCTCGGGCGAGCCCATGGCCCCTGCAATAGCTCAAAATTATGCCAAACAGTCCCCTGAGTACACCGCATCCCAAATTGCCGCAACCAATGTCCAGAAACGCCAGTTCCAAAAGAAATATATGGAATACTGGAACTCTACTTCTACAATCACAGGTACCGGTCGTCCAGTCGATGCGGTAATTTCTCCTCTGGCGCCTTTTGCAGCTGCGAAGAGAGATACGTACGACTACTATGGCATGTATGGCGGCGCATGTAATGAAACCACTCTATTTTGAGTACTATAGATACTGATGAGTTATAGGGTACACGACCTGGGTTAATCTACTTGATTACACTGCTGCAGTCTTGCCGGTCACGACTGTTGACAAAGAAGTGGATGTTGTCGATGAGGGCTACGAACCCAAGAGTGAACAAGACGAGATGATTCATAAGACTTGTAGGTCCCTTTACGATCTACACTTTGAGCAATTACTGACCAGAGTAGATGATCCAGAGTTATTCGACGGCGCACATGTCGGTGTTCAAATCGTCGGGCGACGCTTCCAAGAGGAGAAAATCCTTACCATCACGGAGATTCTTGGACACGCATTGGGTAGACTTGTGGTGTAATTGAGGAAAGTTGCGGGTTGTAATGATTTTGATCACGACGGGCTCATGAATGAGGGCGTTATTCAATTCTTAGGATGTTTTGATTTGCTTTCAAGGGTATGGAGTTCTCAGACTGGTTTTGCATCATGGCAGTACATTACAAGGAATTAAAGATACCTCAATAGATTAATTAGATAATATTTGTTCGGTGTTGATGTTTCAGAGCATTCATCTGGGTGAGAGTATTGTGACGTAAGAAGTTGCTTTAGCGTGGCAAAACTGTGCTGGTAAGTCGTCGTTCCGAAGTTAGGGTCGAAAAGTCGTCTCTGCTCCACAACTCGGGTTATGAGCTCAGAATTCGAAAAACTTTCACGGAGTCGACCAGAATTATCGGACGCTGCTAAAATCGACAGCATTGAACGGCTTTTAGTTTTGATGTAATTATGTCGGTAAAGGCCCGAGGGTTCGGAACCGATGACTAGGAGGAAGAATTAGTCTCTTGGAAAGCGTGATATTGACGAAATATGTTAGATTAGTAGGTGAGGCAGTTTTTGATGCTGCCAATGGTCATGCGTTCATACAAGTTGGAAATTGCCTGTACTGCTTCGTCTGATAGTAAACATAGAACCTGATGTCAAAGTCGATGCTCTACTTTGGCTTGCCAGAAGTTCTCAATCTACCATTTTACCGCACTGCAGTATACCGAAGAAGTTCAGTAGTCATGGAAGAGGATTTATATAGTGAGTTTGTAGACATGAAATTCGTGTTTTGCGACTTTATTTCGTGGATTTTATGTGGGAATGACCGTATTGAATTATTTTCTATCTTTTGCTTATGTGGATTTTTCCCGATCCTGTGAGTTTCGGAAAAAGCATTTCCGAAATTTCGGTTCTAGAAGCAAGAGAAAATTTGTGGTGGATTTGAACAGATACCTTGACACCATGATAGGAAAGTTGTTCGCTGTTTGGTGTTTGATATAACTTGTGGTATGTGAGAACACAAAAACAAACTGCTTGGTCTGGACATAAATCGATCTTCACCAGTCTAGTATCTATGTCGATGTAAAAGAACAAGACATTGCAGTCTCTCTTGGAGGTGAAAAGGGAAGAAATCTAGCATAATGTGACGAAATCAAAAGAAAATTTAGCAACAGGAAACTAGATATTTCCGGTGATTTTGGACCGGAACACCCACTTTGTCAATAACAAGTCATCAGAACAAAGTAGTAAAGAATCTGCTTCACAGTCGCCGCAAATCAAACTTGGTATGGAAGTTAAATGTTTACTGACATCCCAGGAAGATTGGTAACGGTTGGGTTTAAGAATGAGGTTTATTTAAACTACTGTTTTATAATCTAAGGTAGCACTGTAGCGGTATTGAAGTTATTTTAAATTAATAGCTGGGTATATTAATTCCTTTCTACAACACTTTGTTAATTGCTATTTAGGAATCGGGATTGCCTATCACGCAACCCTAGTAGCTATCTTTATGGGGATGAAGCTTGAATCTTTTCTTGTGTTTATCTCGTCAGATGTAGTACTCTCATGCGTGTTTCATTTTTGCATTTTTCTTTTTTATTATAAGGGAAAAAGAGGAATACTAAATGCATAGGTTCTTGTATCATCCACACCGCCTCTGAGTCAAAACGGGTTTCCAGCATTGAATTCTCGGCTACAGAGAAGAGACAACATCACCGAGGTCTTGTATCAATGAGAACTCATCAATGGAGATATCAGCCCGTCAACTGGTTACAAGAGGAGTCTAAACATTTGTCTAATTCGTCATAGTCCATGGGGCAATATCCCTCTCTTCCAACCAAAATTTGAAGCGAATGAAAGTCGCAACAATCGGATTTTTACAAGCGCCTGTCTTGACCTAGAGTATTCGCTTAACTACTTCAAAGCTCCCCATTTCTCCTTCCCGGCACATATCCGAAGCCATCTAACAGTGGTCTTATATATTCACAATCTCGTGGATTTTCAAAGAACGTTGCTCCCGACATGTGCAAAGTTTTGCATCGTTCGTCCATTGTAAATGCGTTTTGCATCCTCCACATCTCTTCCCACCTATCCCTTTTATCTTTCTGCCTCAATACCCAGACACCTTTCTTGTCCTCAGGCCACCCTATATGAAGCACTTCATCCTCTTCTGGCGTCGTTGGTCTTCTGGCGGCTCTTTGAGCTCCAACGTAATCGAAATAGTCCGCGAACCATTTCCCACCAGTCAGCCGAAGACGTCGACAAAATGCATCTTCAAGGGTAATGTTTTCGCTGTCCACCTCCGGACGCAGGACTTCGTGGAATCTCGGAAGAGAGAGAAATTCTAGTTCAACCGGCGTAAGATTGTCGTTGATTATAATACCCCCAACGCTAGGCCAGCAAAACACCGCGTTTCTCGCGCCAATATCATTTAGTGCAAGGCGGTATATAGGGTCGTCTTCATAGTAACTATCCACGGGACCCCCTTTCCAATTTGGATCCGTGAAAATGGGCTGCTGGAATGTCATGATGTCCCAGATGAGCCATAGAATTGAGATGATGAGTACCGCGATAATTATGAGCGTTCGGCGAGACAATCGGAGGAATTTTGGAATCAAGCGTACCATCTTAACAGTTTAATTAAAGATAATTGCAGATGAAATTGATATTGTTCGAACAGAATTTTACATCAAAATGATTGTTATGTAGTCAGAACATGCCACATCTCCATATTGGCGTGAAGAAGTATGCCTGGAGTCAGGCGATGGGAGGTGCCTCGAAATAAGCGAGGTCGTGAAACACCAACCCAACAACACACCTAAGGATTTACCCTTCCAAGGTTGAATATAAGCGTATGTTGCAGTTGAAGAGATCCTTCCATGTTTGCAGCTCAGCCTCTTTATCTCTAGCCGTACAAACCAACACATCTCGTACCTGAGATCCCGCACATATCAATCCCCTCGTATTTCATTGTTGGTATTAGCGCTTTCGACATATTTCGGGAACTTGCTACTTCACGGTCATATTACTCCCCGTTCCTATAGCCTAATTTCTATTGTCAAGTGGCTGATCAGGTCTTCAGCCTCCAAAGACATCATTAATTATGATACAGAGCCAAAAGAATATTTGCTGGCGCCGAGAATAGCTCTTTGTTTACGTATTGAATAGATCATGCTTCATTTTTCTGGCATTCATTTATTTTTCATGAGCAATCGTGGTTGTTCCTTGCTCCCTTCATTTTCACGATCACTTCTTGACGTCCACCGGATTTCATGTCTACTGCATTAAGTCTTCTTCTCATACTTGCAGTTTATATGACAGAGACTGTGATTGTCGAAAAACTCTAAACGTTGTTTCTTTTTGTCAATTGTCGTTGTAATTATTTCTATCAACATACGTGTCACAAGACAGAACTCATTCCACGCCGAAGACGATACGATGAAGTTTAGCAGTATCCTCTTATGTTCTATCTCCACTAGTATTTTCAATCTTGTGTTAGCAGATCCCTCGGATACCTCAAGCTCATCCAACAAAATCGTGGTTCAGTCAGAAAAGCTAGTGGGCTGGGAAGGTTGTTCGGCTGCACAACAAAAGGTGGTGTATGAAGCGTGGTACTCTATGTTGGATATTGCATATCAGGCAACGGGTAGGATTTACTGGATCGAGCAACCCTCAAATGAGTATTTGGGAGGACCTATAAGTTACAACAACCACCCGGATATAAAGGGTACGCTTCCAACACGAGTTCGCAACTTTATCGCAACTAACATAACATAACAAGCCGTTTTGAACAATGCGTATACTTTCAAGCTCGCATATAGTTGGAACTGGAGGGCTTGGAAGATTAATATTCGTTGCGATGATGTAAGAACACCACTTTCTCTCCTGGATTGTGAAGACCGGATCGTTCAATATACCTGGGCTCTCTGTTTTGCGAAAGGCATATCACTCGTTTAATACATGAAAACTGACTTTTCTACTTTAGTATACCGGTACATGCAAAAAACGACCGACAGCTGGTGCATGGACTTTGAATCCAGGAGCGAAAATGGCCCCCGGCGAAGGTCCAAGCCCGACAATGGACACAATTAATTTTTGCAACAACACTTTCTTCGATAATACCAACACTTGTGCTGAATCGTGGAAACTCTACGGGAATGATGATGAGAAAAAGAATGATCTGAGATACTATCAATGCAGAGGTAAGTTTGATGTTTGATTCCCGGGTATCGGTAAAGTAGTTCAAGCTAGAAGCGACCTTGAACAGTATCATAGTTCGGCTTCGATGTCTCTTGTTAGCTGAGTCGCACATGCATTTTGAATGTGCTACTTAACATAATTGCAATTACTAATTGCAATGACAGGCTGGGTCGTAATACATGAGCTATTCCACTTGGATAGTTTGTCTAAAGCAGGGGACCAAGGACACATAAGCGACTTGAAAATGGCATGGTGGCCCGAGGGATTAGGCAAGATGGTATACGCGGACGTCTATGGTCCACTCAAAACTAAAGTTATGGCTGCATGGGATGATACCAGTACGTTCAAAGTTGCCTTTGCTATCTGCCAGACCAGCTTCTGAGCATATAAGTACGCCCAAGATGCTAACTTTGATGATTTGGTCCACAGAGGTCGGAAAGTACGTAGTTACCAATGGTAAGTAAACATCAAACGCTAAATTTATATGGTTTGCTACTGACAAGAATTATTCATAGCTGACAATCTGGCTCAATATTCACTTTCACTTTGGGTGAAATCTAAAGGAAAATATCCACCACTACCCGAGGTTGGAAAAAATAGAATTGAAAAGAATTTCGAGCCATCTTTCATCGACGACAACACAAAACCTGAGTCAGCACCGAGCGAAACGCCTCCAGAGGCTCCTCTAGAATTGAAGAAACCAGAGCCTTTCACCATGCCGACTGATCCATACCTTGACTGTTACGCGGGTGCAGGAATGGACAAAGCCACCCAACCTTTCGTTGACCAACCGTTTGCGCAAGACGCCATTGGAAAATTCTGTGCAAGTGCAACTGCCACACTCTCTGCTGATGATAGTATTTATGAAGCCCAGTTTGCAGTTAATGACAATACTACTCTCTGGATCGGAGCTGGTTGGCAGATCGGTGATGCATCTTGTCAGACTCCTCGAGCTATTACGGCCAGGGAATGCGCCGAACAATTGGGTATGGTGCTTAATAATTGCGATACCGACTCCAGGAAACAAAAGTATGGAGGATCTAGAGTGAACAATTGTATTGCATGGATGATGGGAATTGATGGGAAGATGCTTCGAGTTGGAGCACTAGCTGAGGAGTAGTTGTGGTTATTGGAGTTTTGTTAGATGTGTACTAGATTAGAAGAGCGAATTCATAGATTATGTCATACACACTGGAACGGTTCAAACGAGATATTGGCTTTTCATTAGATCTGACCATTCGATCACGAAATATAGATGAGCTCTAACGGTACATTAGCTCCTTGTTGTATACTGCGATGAAAGAGATACAGAGTCTGCCTAAGGTGCAGCTATTATATCGTTGCTGTGACAGAGTTATGCTACTGTTCCGTGGCATGCCGGTAGCTATGTTGGATCGATCTTGCGGGTCGAACAATCCACAAAAGCTATGTTTTCAGATTTCAACTTCAGCGTTCCAAAATAAAGTCTTTGCAGTAGAAGTGATGACGATTATAGCAACATGGTCGCTGAATCGCAAGTCTCAACATAAATTTACCAGCATTGCACCAGCTATTATTAGTGCGTGATCTTCAAAAGTCAACGTCATGCTCATACATAGGAGTAGATACAGGGTCTACGGCTTGTCATAGGACAGGGCGTTGCATCATACATATATTTTCGCGGAAATCAGAACATCCTTACTCGCCAAACGACTGAGAAGTAGTAAAGTAAATGATTTGAGTTTAAAAAGCGACTAATCTCCAAGTTGAGTACCTTTCCCAATACTTTTCTTAGCAAATACCCAAAAATTGACAAGCAGTTAAAGCCACCTTCACATCTTCGGGCATCGGCTTGTGGGCTCTTATTGGCGTAATATGATACACATTTGTCCCAATAGTAAGCGAACCGCCAGCTTTATAATTCTTAGGATTCTGCGGGTCGTTCCCGTCGCAATTATCGACGAGCGAAAGAAGATGAGTTTTACAATCTTCCTCACTTGGCATTGGACTTCCTGGTGGTATATCTAAATAGATAGTAAGCTGTTCCACAGTGTCTGTATTAAACTCGCGGCCGATCGATCCTGAGTTCGGATCTGGACCGCCTTGCTTGATTGCCATGGAGCAGAATTCTAGAACGTTCTTCGCTACGGTGTCGCGGGTTACATACTTTTTGCTCGCTACTCCGTTGCATTGTTGTACTGGTGGGGGCGGTGGCGGAGGTGGTGAAGGTGGTGGTGCTGCCTCCGCTGGATTGTTATTTTCTTGTACTCCGTTCCAAATCATCGAGACACCTGGTACTCTGGCCCAACTAGACGCTGGTGACTGCAGGTAACTCCAGAGATTTGCAACCAAGTCTCCGTCACTAGTATCGAACGGGACGGTGTCGTACGACAGAAGGTTGGCAGCCTGAGCCGCCACAACTGGTGCAGCAAAGGAAGTGCCCTTCCGGTCTGAAACCGGTGTACTATCGTCGTTGGGTAAGCAGGTCACTCCATTCCCAACGGCATGTACAGTAAGATGCGGGCCAGCCTGAGAGAATGGCGATCGGGAGCCGTCGTAGTCCGCAGACCCGACCACGACTAACGGGAAATTGAAGTTCGAGAATAGGGCAGGATAACTATCAACATGTTGGCGGTTTGGATCGCCAGCTTCATTTCCAGCTGGCACAATTACTGGGACATCTAGTTTGAAGAGGTCTCTGATGACTTCTGACAGCTTGTCTCCCCAAAATGGGTTTCGCTCTGTAAGACCCATTGACATGGTCACTACAGATTTCTTTCGCCTCTCTGGCCTTGCTCGAATATCCTGAGCAACTTCAGCAAGTGCTTCGATTATCTCATCTGATTCTTGCAGAAACATTTTGACAACAACCAACTTGGCATGTTTTGATGCACCGTAGTTAGTGCCAACCGCCTTGTTTGCCGTACACGTGCTGTGCATATCCAAAGAATGGTCAACCCAAGGAGGCAAACCCCAATCTTTTATTCTTGAGATTTGTAGGTGTTGATCGTCAGGAACCAAATTAGAGAACTCCTATCATGACGGTTAGCATTTAGGCACGTAAACAAAAACTCCTTTCGCGACCCCAACTTACATTAGCGTGTTTCTTGTAGTTGACTCCTGCTCCGATATGATAAATAAAGCTGTTCTTCCCGCTGTCAGAATCGTGGACGTAGTGCTTAAGCTTTTTGATATCCGGAATCGTACTGTAAGATCATTAGTGAACTTATCAATTACTTGTTGTGGAGTAAACATTTACCTAGGCTGGCTAACGGCTATCAACTCGGCAACAGCATCATTCTGGCTTAAGAGGCTTGCATCTCTTTTCAATTTCGATGCCGGATATTTGTCCAGTATGGGGGCCGTTCTGGCCGTATGAGGAGGGATGCTGTGCATTGGTGCCGACTTCGCAATCCTTTCGATAGAACGTACGCCTTCATATTTGCCAGCCTCGTCAACCTGCTCAGAAGTCACTTTCAAAATCAATAACAATAAATACACGGGAGTCTGAGTTTAGCTTACTATTGCATGCCCACCATTGAACAGCTTCTTTCCAAACGAAAGCCTTGTTGACATTTTCACTTCCTACGAGTTTCTGGAGGAGTTGCTCGGTCTGAGTTGTCCCTGAAGAGTCTTTACCGTCTCTAGGCACCACAGCATAGCGTTGGACTTCAGCTGGTGTTTCTTGTCTTTTCGCTAATGCCTGTCTTGCAGCTTCATCGTACTGAGACGGAGTTACTTGATAGGCAAAGTTAGCAAGTCCCCTGGATGCTTCATATGAAGTTGAATGGATTGGAAAAGAGATTTACGACTGGATTCCCACGAAGCGACCCCGGACTCTGGTTTTAGCTGTGGGAGACTATTCTCCTCGCCGATGTTTTCATTCGGGGCAGCGTCACGAGTACTCAGAGGAATTTTGACGGCAATTATGGAGCTGACGAGGTAGAGTCCTGGCACAAGCGATCTCAAGATATGCATGCTGCTAGAGACTGAGAACCTATTGCGTCTTGGTTTCTGATTTTCAGGGAAATCTGGTACGAAAGAGGTAGAAAGAAAAGAGAGTTTAACATAAAAGCTGGAGATGTAGCGGCCCATGTAAAAGCATGGATTGGAATTCTGAAGTTCTGGAAACCAATGCAAGTATTATATTGGACTCCTACTGTGTTTGATGAAGGTGTTTTCAACGGCTTTGTTGGAGGTTGAATCCCCGGTAAGGAAGGTCAGGTCACCCCCATTCCTATTTTGCGCAGGCGAAGCGGACACAGAACCCAGAAGAAATGAGAAATTTCCATAATAGTGACAGGTTGAGGGATCGTTAAGCTTCACTGCCGTTCGTTGAGATCTGAAGGAGTCGCTGAAGATGGTTGTGCTGTGGCTGAAGACCAACATGAGGAACATATACGAGGAGAACTTCCCAACGTGATACGAAACCCAGAGAAACGTAAAAAATAAAGCGCCAACCTCCGAAAAAAAGTTGTGGAAAGGGCTTTTATACCTACGTATGCCTGGTTCCATCAAAAAATAATTGTACAGGATTTGAGAAGAATAGTCGAAGCGAACCGCGCGGTAGGACGGTGGCTTGTAAGTTTTGTGAAATGTGAGGATTCTGATGTTAGGTTTGTCAATATCTGAGAGTCGGCGTACATCCAACAACACTTGTTGGTGACCTGTTGGTGGCTGGCATCTTCCTCGAAACGTGACGTTCCCCGAAAGTCAGTTGAGGTATCGTGCGAGTTGAGGTGCGTACTTATTGTTTATCAGATGATGCCTTCAAGCTTGAAATGATCAACTCCTACTGGCCGTCGGCATAGAAAACATATTAATTAGATCACTTCTATACCTTTGCTCGTAAAAAGACAAGCTTATCAAGGTGATTATAAAAATGAGATGAGCCACACGAGAAGTAAATCTTTGAAGGTGGTACCATTGGTGTCTGTCCTGGCGATTTTGATATCCTGGAGACGACCTATTGATTGATGCTTCATCTCAAGGAATTGATAATGGCTTCAATGCCAAAGAAGATCGTAATAGATACATTTGGTTACCGTACGTGTTGCATTGAGTCGTGAAATCAATCGAAGATGACCTGAGAATTGTCTCCACTTTTCAGATCATATGATCGCGCGTCTCTTCTCTAGTCTAGGCGCGTCCATTGACATGGGCCACGCACACTTTCATCAACAAGAACAATACGGTGCCGTGGATTGAACGAGGGCTACTTGGAGGAGAATCTATCTGAATGGTCCTTCATTTCCTTTCTACTTGTATTATGAGGAGGCTAACGCCTCCTAGATTTTTTAACTGACCCGCTTCGATCCGATTAGAACAATGGAGGACGACGCGGAAAGCCAGTACGAAGCTTTTAGCTCCGAAGGCGAACCACAGACAGAGTCTACGAACATCAGATACGATGGGAAACCATCGAGATACAGGCCTATAGCCAGAGCTAAGAAAGCTATGAGAAGTGGGAATCTGCCGGCTGTAGAAGACATTGCTAAAATCAAGTACAATTGGAGAAACGAATATCCGGTAACGTTCCAAGACGAAATCATAAACTGGAAACAGGAACGTACAGAAGCGATCATGATGCCATATGCCGAAAGCAACCAGGATGGAGAAGTCGGTTTACGCGCATTGAGGGATCGTGCCAGAATGGATGCGCGTCGCGAATGGAGGAAGTTGGAGCAAGAAGCAGATAAATTTACGACTCAAAAGAGGTTAAATCGAGCGGCGATGCTCTTTGTGGCTGGTCGAGAAAGTCCGAGCCAACAACTGGAGCTTAATGTTGTGACTGATCATCCACCGGAAAGACCCAGGAGAAGAATAAGCAGCAAGCCGGTGGCAACCGTACCCTTCGACGACGATTTCGAGGACGAACTGGCAAACATGGAGCCCACTGAGCGCAAGAATACAAACAGAACAAGCATGGGAGTCGCGCAGCCATTCTACTCCCCACCAGTCCCAGAGCACAACGAAACCAGTCCCGAAAAGATGAGAGCTACGGAACCACTGTCTTTTCGAGAAGATTCAAAGCCAGAAGAACGGATTCACAACAGGCACTCAATCCGAGACAACCGTGCGGAAGATGGATTCCGACAACCTCTATTTCCAGACACAGAGATGGCCATGAATATTCTTGTGCGAGCCCTTGCCAGCACTCAAGATCCAAATACCAAAATGCTTCTGCTGCAGCAAATTGAAGAATGTGTGAAATCGAAAGAAGCCAGTAGTGGAATCTCTGGCCACTCTGGTCGGGCTAGAGGTAGGAACTCGTCGACTACCATTGCCTCTCGTAGTGTCTCCCCTACTGGTGATCAGCGACGAGTGTATCGAAATCGATCACCTGAAATTCGGCACCCGTCTAAATCTCGGGGTCGTTCCTCTGCAGGTTAAACTTAGTACATGCATGATAGGGGCATGGCGGGTTGATGAGAGATTGTGTTGGTCTTGGATAAAACCAAATTCAGACAGAGAACAACCACCTTATTGAGTAGACACATGATCGTTTGCCACTTGCGATACCAGTATTAATATCTGCAGGTTTACGAATATATGTTAACGGACTTGTAATGTGAGCGACGATATGGAACGGAGGAAGGAAGGCATCGATTTCATCTTGATGGTCTATGGTGAATCTGCTACAGTAGTCCACAAGGCGAGAGATTCTTCACATGCGGATATGATCGACATTTCTGGTGTCCCCATCTGGGAATATAGATAATCAGGAGCAGAGGTGCACTTCAGGTGGGCCGACACATAGGATATAGGTGAGTATAGGATTCCAAATTGCCAACAGCGGCAAGATGTAGATACCCAACGATAATTATTTATTCAGAAGTTTTGAAACAAGAATGTATGCCGTGTCAGCTTTGTAGACTAAACAACAAACCGTAACCAAAGGAACCTAATCCTACAGTATCCTGTCATTTTCAACTAAGACATACGTTGAACCACCTTGGGCCAGCTACAATCACACATCGAGCCTTTGCAATTCGCGGAACACCTGAAACCAAGACTGTTCGACCGTGGAGCTCGACTTGTTATGACAATCTCGCGTGTTGAGGAACTGCCCACCGACATCTGGCGCTTCCTTTCTTCTTTCTTCGCCGGGGTGCGCCTCTCTACCGTCTGCCCAGCCTTGACTGCTGTTCCTGGCTTTGTTATACGCTGCTCGCTAGCTCTTCTCTTCTTGGAAGCCTCTGGTGATGTTTGTGTTCGTCGCTTTGCCTAGATTTTCGTGGGTCAGCATTTTTCGACAGAAATACTTGAAGATATTTGACTTACAGCACCGTCGTCGACGAACGCATGGGATGGCATATGGTGTTGCTGTATGTGCTCTGCCCTGCGGATCTTGGTTGGACTAGCGCTACTGTGCTCTCTTCTGGATCTTTTCTTGACTTTTGGCTTTGTGGTCTGACGATATTCGTCATCAGTTGTTCCCGGCTATTGAGTATCAGCAAACGTTTAGATAGAAGTATATACTACTAACTGTCACTGTTTCAGGAGAAGGCTGTCCTGCGACGGAGCTTCCTGTCTCTATATTGTCACCTTGCTCGACCACAGCTTCCTCCTCGACCACAGTTTCCTCCTCGATTATGCGTCCCTCCGATAGGTCGGGAACAAACAAGCTTTCTTCCTCTGGCTCGGTCAGCTCAGGCGATTGACTTCTGATGAGGCGTGGATCTGTCGGCTCAGTTGAATGTTGATATTGAGATGCTGTTAGTACGTCGACCTTTGCCACGATCTCCTCTAGCATCTTTTTGATATCCCGTAAAGCGGCGTTTGCATCAACATTGTTGCTTTTTGGTGGATGAGAAGAAAGACTTCCTGCATAACTTGATGGCGAATTCATATTTACAGCTACCTAGTAAGTACCTGTAACCAAGAAGACAATGGTGCTTGAAGCAGAATAATGTTGATGAAATAATGTAATGTTGATTGTTGACAAAACATGAGATTTTCCACAACAAAGTACGCGAGCCGACAACCAGTCGCACTTTCCAGAAACGAAGCATTCACTCACCAATGGAAAAAATGAATGGCAGTCGAAACACGGTATTTCTTCGATTATGTTGACGAAATATGGTCATTTAGTGTATTAATTTGGAGCAATAAGAGATATTTCGTGCATTATTTTGAGTAAATAAGACTTTTTATGCTCTATTCAAAGTTGACTTATTTGGTCCAAAATTGCTAGGCAGGTGACTGACACTTATTTTGTCCTCTGCGAGCCTCGAGGCCAGATGCCCATGTCACTGTCAAGCTTTAGAATTCCCGAAAACTTGATCAGTCGAGTTTTTTAAGACATAAAACTCCTCTATAATTTCAGTATCCACGGTACAAAATTAGAAGTATACCAAACCAACCTAAGAAATAAATCGTCGCTTACGTTTCTTAATATATAAAAATTACACTTTTAGTCAGATTTGCGGTCTTCTTATCTCATGTACGGCATTGTCCCTTCGAACAGACACCTATCAACCACCAACGTCAAATACCTGCCTATAGCTAGACAGAGATAAAAAGCACCCAACAACTATAACTTCTTTCCTGCAACATTCTCTTCATACACTGAACCCTTGTACATTCATCGGAATGACCTTTATCGCTTCCAATATTTCTTACACAAGCTACAAATCGGCCAACACAAGTCGACGGAGCGTGATCATTCGATTGGGTGTAGCCAAGAAGGCGATCAGAACTGCTTGTGTATCTGAGCGTTTATCAGTAATTGACTTTTATCCTTAGGTATAAAAACATACGCGTAAATAGCAGCAAATGCCCCCTCTCACTTCGCGGTCGTCAGGATCTCAACATTGCCCGCGAACACTGTGGTGAAAACTCCAACCACGGTCAATTTCAAGCCCATCTGATCGGCAGGTATGGAATACATCACCGAGATCGATCCAACTGGCAGAGAAGCTTAAAAATTCAGATAGCAATCCCACTACCGACACTACACGCTCCCTCGAGGGCGGGGTTGAACCCTCTCCAGAATTCAGATTTGTCTTCTATTGGTTTTCTGAAGTAACGATCCAAACCAAGCTGGATGAACATAGATACTCGGATCTCGATCTGCATCAGGCTTTTTGTTGAGACAGACGAGATGCCCCCCGTTGTCTAAAAGATGTCAAGTACTTTCGAGAAGTGGTTTTCGAGAACCAAGCCAGTCAACAAAATTGTTGAGGCCCTCTCTGGGCCTTTCAAGCGCTGGCGTTTGACTTCTTCACACTGCCGCCTCTTCTACGTAGAATTTTAGCATTTTTGCGTTTTCTCATGTGGTTTCCAAGCTTACCATAAAGCTTCATGACTTCACAAATTCGCAATGTTACGTCTTTCTTTGGTTTCTGACGTTCATCGACCTATTCTACAAGACCAGAGAACGACTTCCACGATCGCGCAGCCGCCTTTACCATATGTATCTCGTCGAAAGCTCAAACTTGATGGATTAATTCTCTACCTTCCTCGTCAAGATCGGAAAGTTGTTGCTCCAAATGATTCACCTTTACCTGAAGATAGATGAGGTCTCGCGCACCGAGAACTGCAAGTTTTCTGTATATTGAGAATTTTTCATCGCTGCCGACAAATTGCGAGAACTCGGCGAAGCCTTCTGGATGCTCTACTAGATGGAATCTGATGGATATCCGCCTTAGGAATTGCTTCCGTCGTCTACATACGGGCATTGTGGGTATAAGGCTCTCTGCTGCCTCGACTTAAAAGCTTTCAGAAGTTCGGCTGTTGGTTGAAATAGGGCGCAATGGAAATGCATTAAGACTCATCCATCTAAAAAGAAAGTCGGCCCCAAGCCTTCAAAAAGTCTTCTAGTCACAAAGGCATGTCAAATTGGTTTGCCTTGTCTAGCAAACTCAGTGGAAATAGTAAGATTTCAAGAGCTTGTCTACCCGATCAGAGATCCTTGCTTTGTTACGATAATGCAGATGTTCGTGTTGTCTTGCAGTACGGAGCTCAGCACGTGAGATCTGCATAACCGCGACAACGGAATGTCAATTAGACAATGTCAAACGGATTCTCGCCTTCCTGATTTCTTCTTCGTAGTTTTAATAATATTAAACACTTATCAGAGCGTCAAAATTTCCAGGACACACTAGTTTGGTCGCTGTGGACTTCCACTTCAAGAACGACAAACCAAGTGGATCTCATGACAAGAGTGGGATCGCCGCCACCGAGTCATCGTTGCCAGAGCCCATTTGGATCCAACATTGCCGCTACATTCAGACAAATTTCCTCGTTATAGGTTTCCAATTTGATCTTCCCTGCAAGTATGTTTATATCGTATATAATATGTGTTTTATTTCGGGAACTCGAAAAACATTTTCGAATGTTCGACTCTGCATCATTCCCGACAATAAGGCCATAAATTCATAACCCTTTTTTGAACTTACAAGGTCTTGAGGGGCGTATATTTTGAGAATGTCAAAGTCACAACCCAGCTCCGAGAAAGGGCATGATTATGTCTCATTTGTTGTGACCAAAGCGCACGCAGCCTACTATTTCAAAAATCCTATCTCAGCAAAAGCTCATGAGAATGCGGCCGCCTGCATGCCTGGAGGAAACACTCGCACAAGTCTGCATGCTGAGCCATTTCCGTTGTCGATCATATCAGGCACTGGGAAAGAATTGACTTCCGCCGATGGACATACCTACATCGATTTCTTGGGCGAATACAGCGCCGGCTTACTTGGGCACTCAAACCCCCGCATTGAAGAAGCTCTCAGCAAAACCATGAAAAGCGGCTGGAATTTTGGTGGAGCGACTCTTTATGAGAAAAAGCTGGCGCGGAAGGTTACAGCGCGGTTCTCGAAAGGAGGTATGGACTTGGTGCGGTTTACGAACTCTGGAACGGAGGCTAATATGATGGCAATTGGCGCCGCTATTGCTTGGACTGGACGAAAGAAGATTCTCGTTTTCAGCAGCGGATATCATGGTGGCACATTTATCTTCACGATGGCAATGTGCAAGTGGTACCACTCGAAAACTTCAAGCACGCCTCCTTTGAATATCAACCTCCCACATGAGTTCGTTGCGGCACCCTTCAACAATCTCAAAGAGACAAAGATAATCATCGAAAGCTTGCCAAAAGACAGCTTGGCAGCAATATTGATCGAACCTGTCCAAGGATCATCTGGATGCCGTCCTGCACTCCCCGAGTTTCTCACATACCTGCGAGAAACGTGTGAAAAGTTGGGTGCTTTGTTCATCGTTGACGAAGTCATGACTTCTCGTCTTGGGCCTTCGGGATATTTGGAGACGCTGGGTCTGAGAGCAGATCTTATAACGCTGGGCAAATGGATTGGTGGTGGAATGAGCTTTGGAGCTTTTGGTGGGAGAGGAGATATTATGGAGATGTTTGATCCCGCACGAAGCACGAAAGGCTTGATGCACGCTGGGACATTCAATAATAATGTGTTCTCCATGTCAGCGGGTATCGTGGCGTTGGACATTTATAACGAGCAGAAACTGAAGGAATTCAACGCCAGGGGTGACCGCATGAAAGCTGGAATTACGAAAGTGCTTTTCGATACCGGAATATACTCTCAAGAGCATGCTGAGTATCTCAAAGACGTCCGAGAGATAGACAGTTTTGAAGACGATGTACGTTTGTACACTGGGAATGATGAGATCGTCAATCTCCCCAAAGTCCTCATATCCAGTCGTGGCACAATGTTGAACTTGCGTTTCACTAGCCCTCAAGCAGGCGCATGGCACAATCTTTATTATCATTACATGCTAGCGAATGGGATGTATTTGGCAAGTCGAGGATACACTCCGATGAACTTGGAAATAAGTGATGAGGATGTTGATAGATTTGTCAGCTTGGTCAAGGAGTTTTTGATTATACATCTCGATGAGATTAAGAATCAAGATTGATCGTAGTATATAATTTTATTGCAGTTTATAGCTGCACTCTCCTGGATGAATGAGACGAGTCATAACTCCAATACTTTGGCACACTTCGAGAGAATCACACTCAACAAATCACAGTCGCATATATAAATCAGGAAACCGCTTACAAAAAGCTGCTACAAATCTCAATGTTCACAGAGTCAGATGATAGCTCCAATGTATCGCATACAGGTATATGATTTTCGTATAATTTCATGATATGTGCGTATAATGGAGCTCTTTGATTGGCTGCGAACCCTCGGCTAAGATGATGAGCAGAAACCTGATTTAAGCCTAGTTGGGGGCTAGTAGAATTACCCCAGTACCCCATAATCCCGAACCTTCGTCAAACGAATCTGGGTCGACGTCTTCATCGACAATCCAAGATGGCCCCTACTAATCGACGAAATATACCTCGGGGCCCGACATTATTTAATAACCAACCCGTCTCATCTATTATAGAGAAGGTTCATCTTCGTCTCAGTTTTTAACTTTAAATTTTCACTGATGAAGGATCCGATCAATTGGCTGTAGAGATGAGGCTTCTTCCTTTCTGAACGTACGATATGTAATGTCATTCTACATAACCTTCTTCCAATGTCTACTCCTTCAGCAATGAAAAAATCACGAAAACCGAAAACGAACTGCCAGAGAACATTTACCGCTTGTTGGACATGTCGTCGAAGAAATGTTCGATGCGACAATGCGGTACCACATTGCTCGCAGTGTGAGCGAATGCGAGTTCCTTGCGAAGGCTACGAGATTCGTCTTGTCTGGGTCGATACTGCAACCGGAGCTTACGTTCCCCAGCAAAGGCGGGCTTATCCGTGCGAGTTGACGTGGAAAGGCTATCCGGATTGGACGCTGAAACAAGTTGGGCATCTGATTGATGATTGTGAGCTGAGAGAGTGTCGTTGCAAGATACAACACAAACTCAACCCGTTTTACACCTTCCTGCAAAATGAAGGCGCCGAGGTGGACTCTGATAATGGGACGAGACTATCGGAGCTTCCTTCGGGGGATCAGCTATACGAGGAATCTGCCCGTGATTCCTGTGGTTCTCCAACAAGCGAAGTCAATTGCCTTATCAGCGAACGAGACGCTGCCGTCAGCGTTGTTCACAGTGTTGCAACTTCACCTATTGATCGGAATTCTCTGCTCAGTGGAAAATACGAGACGACTCTCGACAACGGGGACATAGAACGGAATCCTTGCTCGAGGGAAACAGCATTGTCAGTGTCAATCTCCCGAAATCCATCGCAGTCTTTCACGCCGCATGGATTTGAAGAGGAAAATTTTCTGTTTTCGCACTATGTTTCTCAACTTCCCGGAAAGATGATGCCGATTGACGATGGCCGTAATCCATGGAGGTCAACCTATCCTTCTATTGCGGTGCTTGGTGCACAAACAAGTAGCACTGAGGCGTTGTACTATGCTATTTTGGCCCAATCTGCGTACAGCATATCAAACCTAAAAGGCCCCAAACGAGGAAAGAATGAGAAAGCAATTGCTATGCGATTTTCTGGAAAAGCCATTCAGGAACTCAGGCGGAGCCTGGAATCCCCAGAGAAAGAGTACTCTAGCGTTCTTGCGGCTTTACTTTCTATCATGCTAGCTGAGCATGTGTTCAATCACAATTCTCACGGCTGGCGGAGGCACATTCGAGGCGCTGTCGGGTTTGTGAGTCAGTATGTAACTCAGAAACCGTGGATGTTGTCGCATGATGCATGGATTATCACTCAGAACTTTGTGCTGGCTATTGTCTTGTCGCAAACGGTCTGCAGTGGTACTATAAACTCACCAGACTACATTAAGGACATAGATGGCATGGTTGACGATGTCATATCACAACCTAGTTTTGGTTATACTATGGGTGGGAATACGCGTCTGCTTGGGATGATTTATCAGGCTCGCCAAATCGATGTACAGTTAGCCAACATGGGATATAAGCCGGGAATTCAAGGGATGAAGGAGGATATTCTCGTGCAAGTCGAGGAAATGTTCAGTCAACTTGAAAAGCCGCTTGATGACGATGTGGAACTGTACATGGAACAGCAAGCATCTAATTCAGCCCGGACTCGGCAGCTAGTCGAGGTTCATTTGAATCTCTTTCATGGCGGTGTCATGATATACTTCCTGTGCACAGTTTTGCAAAACCCTCCTTCTACAGTTGCTAGGCAGGTCTCAGAAGTCCTTAACAATACCATGACTTTTGTCGACACCCACAGTAAATACGTATCTGTGTGGCCGGTTTTTATGGCAATGGTCGAGGCTTACACGCTCGAATCACTTGAACTGGCGAATCGATACCTTGCATCCAGCAATGAAGTTTCAGGGAATCGAAAGGACATCGACCGTGTAGTCCGTCAAGTTTGGGCGGATCGCGAAGAATTAGCGAGCGCACGACAGTGCAATTTGGGGGAGATCTTTGTTGACTGGCGGGACGTTATGAAGAAACTGAACCTGGACATTCTGCTCTTGTGAAAGATAATCAAGAGTCATAAAATCTCTATGACATATATCTTTTCGACATTTTTGATCTCTGAACGTTATTATCGTACCACATATTGTTAGGCCACTACAATGAGCTCTTGGACATGAGAGAAATAAGACCAAAATTAACTTTGGAATTTGCGATACTGTATGGAAAAATCATTGACTGAGCCTGCTTTCTAGGGCCTATCAAGGAAAGCGTCAGCAGGAGTTGGAATGGGAAGTTCACAGCGACGAAGGATGGGGGTGGATTGCTGCTTATGTCACGCGAGCTTTGATTCGAAGCCAAAGTGGGTCGGCTTACTCTAGTATGTCACTCCCAGGAAGGCAGCCCACGACGAAGTAGGTTCTATTGGTGCGTTCCTGCAGAACCAAGGTTAACGTCAAACGATCTTGGCCAAGGTCCGTATGTCATGCTCCATGTTTTCGCAAATAACTTTGCTGTCTCCCGATTAAAAGAGGCAGCTCACACCGAGAGGGCTGATTTCTCAAGGCATCAGTATCCCATTATAATGAGATAGAGTGACGTCTCCTTCATAAAAGTTCTTGACGCGCAAGTGAACACCGTCACATTCGCTTAATTCCAATGCCACCAAGAAATACAAAATGAACAGTATATAATAGCGGGATTGATATTCTCCAGTCTTCCAACCTTTGATTCATGATTCAACATATCAACAAGTTTCAGCGAGATAGAACAGCCTTGCGATCACCAAAAGCACGACCTCATATTCGAAAAACCAAACATGGCATCTTCCAGCTTAACAACCCCGTGGAAATTACCACCTCACAACACCTACATTCTTGAAAATGCAAACATAATTAACCCCATCGATGGATCCGTCCTAAAAGGGGCCACAATAAGGCTATCAGATGGAATTGTTCAATCCGTGACAACTACAACTACGGGAGCGACCAAATCGGAAAAGCCACACCAAGATTCTGGTATCACTATCGACCTCAAGGGAAAATACGTATGCCCCGGTCTCATTGATGCGCATGTTCATGTTGCAGCAGTGCCAGGAGAAAAGAATCTTGGAGATACTCTTGGACTCACAGATCAAGTTTCAATGATGCGACAGCCCTATGTTTGTCTCCAAATGATACGGAGAGGTTTTACCACCGCTCGAGACTGTGGGGGCGCAACACTTGCGCTGAAGGAAGCAATAGAAGAGGGCGTCTTTACCGGACCTCGACTTTTCATAGCAGGCAGACTGCTGACACAAACCGGCGGTAGCGCTGATCCTCGCGGTCCCCACGATGATGGCGAGTGTTGTAGTGGTGCGAAGGCTTTGGGCAGAGTCTGCGATGGTGTTCCCGCTTGTATCAAAGCTGCGAGAGAATCGATTAGGACCGGAAGTGACTTTATCAAGATCTTCTCTGGTGGCAGCATAACTGGTCCCGCTGAGAAGATTACCAGCGTGCATTTCAGTAATGAGGAAATTCAAGCCATCAACACTGTTGCGAAGAACAGCGGGACCTATGTCACTGCTCATGCATATACTCCTGCTGCAATCCGACATGCTCTCGACAATGGTGTCATGGGAATCGAACATGGAAATATGATAGATGAAGACACGGCAAAGTACATGGCTGAGAAGGGCGCGTTTTTGACACCAACACTTACCGCGTATGCCGTCGCCGCATCTCCAGAGTTGAAAGACTTCATTTCAGATCCCAGAATGGCAGCAAAACTCCAGCAAGTTCTGAGCGCAGGACAACGATCGTTGAAAATCGCATCCGATGCTGGGGTTCAGATCTGTTACGGCACTGATCTCATGGGACCTATGCATTTTGCGCAGACAAAAGAGTTTGCTCTACGAGCAAAGGTTCTTTCGCCTGTTGCTGTTTTGCAGAGTGCGACCGTGACGGCGGCTCGGCTGCTCGGGCAGGCTGATTTTCTTGGGCAAATAAAAGATGGCTTTGCAGCGGATCTGCTAATTTTGAACAAGAATCCGTTAGAGGACATTGAGGTTTTTGACAGACCTGATGAACATCTCCTGGCAGTGTTCAAGGATGGTCGTGTTCAGACTAGTCGATGGTCGAAATTGAAGGAAGATGTTGTAACTGCAGTTCCAATGATTGAGTAGGGATCAGGCAATTATAGTGTTGGAAAATGGGAGTTGGTTGTCTTTGGATTGGAAGCAACTTGGTAATGAATGATACATTGGACGATAACGACTTATCCTCAACTTACACTCTCTACGATCCACGACTCAACGAAAAACAGGCGGTGGATCTCGTTTTCTTTGATTACTAGACATTTAAGGCAGGATAGGCAGGACAAACAAAAGAAAAGAGCATGAGTTGTCAAAAGTGTTGTCCAGTTGTCATTTTCGGTCGGGCCAAAACTGTCTGCAACATGATTCTCCGTGGTCTCTGGATTTGGTCGTTTGTGTGGGTTGCGCTGGGGAGAAAGCTAGGATATATTCAACTATAGGAAAAGCACTTTCCTATCATCCAATCTATCTGTCCCGTATCAAATGCTTTGAGTTACTTGCTGTTTCTTGCTCGTGTCGCTGTATTCCAGCATTTGAAAATCGTATAGCGTCAGGAACCTGAGTATCATAATGGCATGCTTTTCTCGACCGTACCTCCAATCTCTCACAGAGCACTTATAGCGCCTCACAGAGATAAAGCAGCCACATGCACAATCAGGCAGCTGATATTATCTATGTTCTCCAGATGACTTCTACAACTGAACCTGGAACCTTGGGTGAGTCCTCAAGAAACGCCCATAACGAACCAACAGAAACGGAACAGGAAGAAAAGCCATAGCTATGAAAGCGAAGATACTGTTTCCCCAACCGTATCCAACGCTATGATATAGAGGCTCAGCTGCCAACGGAAGCACCGCAGAGACGATAGACCGTATCATCAAATTACCTGCGGTAGCACTAGCAGCAAACACAGAATACGCATCTACAAGGTACATTGAGACCGGGAGAAAGCAAAACATGGCGCCTATGCTAATGAGAGAGCTGCCAATGATGGGAACTATCCAGTGAGTATGATACTCTGTAGACCAGCCGTACCAGAAAAACCCGGCTGGGATGAGAACAGAGCCAATGATGAGAGGCGGGAGACGATCTTCTGGTGTTACATCCATTTGACGCGACTTTTGATATTTGAGCCATCGGTCAGAGAAAGCTCCAACCACAATCTGGCCAATGATGAATCCTACTCCAATGCCAAAGAGAGTGAAACCGGACTGCCATATGGTAAAATCATATTGCGATTGGAATGTGATAGCGAAGGTGGAGAGTACCAGATTGAGGTAACTTAGAGCGATGGAGCTCTGCAAAGCCAAGATCAGAGTTACCGGAGAATGAATCAAAAGCTTCAGCGGCCGAATAAATGCTTTCGAAACGGCTGACCACGGCTTTCGGGTCTGCACTTCTCCCCGTGCGTGCTCTTCTCGAACCTTCCTCCGAGCCTGCAGCACTGGTGCGTATGTTTCCCTGAGCAGCAGAGCACTAACAATAGTGAGAACCCCTGCAATAATACTGATAAACCAGAATATCCATCTCCAACCAAGCTTCTGAGCGATGATCCCACCAACTACAGGACTCAACGACGGACCAAGTGTTGGGCCAACTGCAAAGATAGTCATAGCAAAGCCTCTCTTTTCAAGAGGTATCAAGTCGGCAATCAGGCCAGGACCGAGAGTTCCTGCACCACATGTAGAAAAGGCTTGACCAAGTCTGAAGATGAGGAACATGGGGATGTTGATGCTCAAAGCGCAAGCAATAGTAGAAATCAGAAACAGTAAGTTCGAGGCGTGAATAACTGGTACTCTACCATAAAGCTCACTTAGTGGTGCGCAGATCAATGGCCCGAGAATATAACCTGCTGCATACTCTGATATGGTAAAGGTCGCCAAAGTATCACCAGAAGAATGGAATTCCTTCAAAAACTCTGGTAAGGCTGGGCCGAATACTGACGACGACGACGAGCTAATGTAATTATTAGCACTTGAGCTTTCCATGTAACTGATAGCCAGCATACCAGACAAACGTAATTGACGAAATAAGCAAAATGATGCTCCATTTCCTCCCAGAGCTCCAGTTGAAGGGATTCTTAGGGTCTTTCAGTTCTTTCAATTGTTCCTTGCTTGTTTTATCAAGGGACTTATTATCAAGGTGAGTTGTCGGAGCTAGTGGCTCTACTGGTATATTCCCTGCGCTCACTAGCTTTTCAGAGGGTTTCGACACTTGTGAAGCCATTTACGTATTTCCAGCTGATTCCCAAAGTAATAGGGTGTGTATCAGAGTGGGAATAGAGTCGACCATGAGTTCGAGCGGGCTATTAGTTGCATCATTGACAAGCATAGAATGAGACAAGTATCACCTTTGTCTAACACCATGTCGCTGATCTGGAGTAAACTTACCTGTGCTGTGAAATGCAAATAACTTGAAGCAAGCGAACCTTGCCCGTTAATTGATGCAAGCAGGAACAAAAGGGTAGTATCACCGAGCGAAGATCTCTATTGTACCATGGGGCCAATGTTTCGTAGATATGAAGTACTTTGTTGTGCGCATGGCCGTAACATTCTGTTAGTCGTCGCCTGCCTAAATGAAAGCGTCGCACACATGTCGGGTATTGCTTGAATCTAGGATCGGACATGCTCAAAGTGCAAAATCCTACAATTGACTGTGTCATGCATTCAGCCTAAAAGAGGTATATGTGGACTACATATCTTGTTAATCTGATGCGCTCCAAATGCGGAATTCACCTTCGCATGGAGAGTTACATCAGGACCAACTCACATCCTTGCGTACGAAGAAGCATGTTGGTGGCAAAGCTTATATGGGTCACCCTGCTCACATCTTTTCCACGAAAAAAGACCGGATTGTCCTTATCAGACGCTGTAAAAGGAAGTTAAATAAGCGGATAAGGCACAGAAGTGCTACTCAAGCTTTGAGGTATCGGCAACTAGATCCAACTGCCGTTAGTTTGCACCAACCTATCATGGCGCAAGGATTGCTCTAATCTTGACTTCGCGTCACTTCCACTTGGTGAAGAAAACCCCATTCACAAGGTTACCGTCACTTGATTTTATAATTAATATTTCAAGGTCGATTTTCGCTACGTTATGCCTATCATGCTCGCAGTCAAACTTCAAATCCTCACTCAACCTCAACATTCCTACCTAGGGTGCATGAGACCCCTTAACCTCGCTGTCCGTGAGGCAGACAGAGGCTCTTATTGATAGTCGTAAACAGAATCCTCTACATCGACAATCATGTTACGTGCAAATCTGCGTGTCATGGAAAAGTCGTAAATGGCTTGAAAATCCACGCATTGGCGAGTAGATTCAGGTCTCAGAGTCATGCCTAACTTTTCTTCCGTTTGCCAGTGTATCGCATGCAATGTCAGGTCGGGATTGCAGAGTACAGATCGTCGTAGGACTTCCAGACAATGATCTTTTGATATTAGATCATGTAAACAATGGCCAATGGGGCTACTTACAAGAATGATGGAGACCCCCATGGGAAGGATCACCGCCAGATCGAACATAGGTCTCGGGGTGAAGACCTTGGTATAAATAGCGCTTGGGAATCAAATTATCAGCAGATTTCATCAGCGATTGTGGAAGTTTTCACAAATCACGCACAAGACAGTGTAAGTTGTGAAAGTATCCCACAACAACGGCTTGGTCCCCGTTCTTCAAGCGAATATCACTTGTAAGATTGACCTTAGCACTTTCTTCGGGAGAGACGCTGATTCCTTCCACTGAGTATGAACGGTCAGAAACTTATAATGTCTAAACGTGGGGATGTCTCCTACCCGCTTGAAGTTTGTCCCATGCCAGATCAAGTTCTTCGGAAGGCTCTCCCAGGAAGATACTATTATCCCAGGCGTCTTTCTCCCAATTTTCAATCTTTTTACTGATCACATTTTCGAACGGACCTTCATTGTTAGAAAATGTGGGAGATTGTGGTGGAGTAGCGGCTTACTATAGAATTTTGATGCTTGCGACCTTTCGAAAGATGTATTGGAGTGCTGTTGCCACGAAGATTTCCACAACACCAGGAGGCCAATGTGAATCAATATCGAAAGTAAAGAAATCTTTGTCAGCACCCATGGAGTCTTCAGAGAACGGCGATATGTTGCTCCTTGAAAATTTCCACTATCTTCTTTTCCCAAGAAAGGCTCTTGGTCTTCCTCTTCGATAGTAGAGATGGCCATTCTGATGTAGATTTGTAGTAGATTTGTAGCCTCTGGAACTCGAATGTGTTGCTGAGAAGCTGTGGAAGAGCTAAACGAAGGAATAGAATACTGAAAAGGGAACTCTGTCGGGCTTACTGAAGATACCGAACTTCAGAACCCATCAATCAAATCATGGACGGTTAAAGAAACATGTTGGAAGTGTTTGTACTGGGCCATCTTAGACACTTGCTGTGTCGATCCAGAGAAAGTGATCAGCGATCACAAACATTGTGACTACCTTGCATTCCGGAACAAGGAAGTTTTCATGCACGAAAATCAGTAATGCTTGATGCGGCAAGACCTTACTCTGGAAGAAAGCAAATAAAAAAGCTGAAGCAGTCTTCCTGTGAGGTGCATGTTGGTTCCGGAGGGAATACATAATAACCTAGTTGGGCTGAGTTTCTGGTAAGCTACATAGCAGTGAGTTGATCCAGAATTATTCACAAGAAATCAACGACGTCGAGCAACTTCAAAGCCCCTCAGCTAGCACCCTCACTCAGCAACACCATTCAATATGCAGCTCAGCTCTCTAATATTCCTCGCCGTCCTCTGTGGCCTTGTACATGCTCTAGCAATACCCGTGACAACCAGTAAGCTCATGACCCTACTCTTGCTGATTTGCACATTCAACTGATTCGCCAAAGATGAAGTCCAAACAGACACAGAATCCGCCCAAGCGAAGGCTTATAACCCGGGGACTTCAACGGTGGAAGCCATTCTCAGGGCATATTCCTCTATCTAAAACCGGTCGTCTTGTTTTCCCGATGGGGTGATGTGTCAGCATCTACTCGGATGAACGATTTGCATCGTGGTGGCGTGTATGTGAAGTTGCCTATGATATTGCAGAATGGCATAGAGTAGCAGCTTTAGTTCAAACTTCATGGTGCTCCGTATGCAACGAGGTAGCGAGGTGTTATCAGTCATAATGTAGCATGCTCGTGAAAGATTCAAATTGAAAATGTTGTGCGCATCAAACCATGTTACACAGGATCTGCCTTGAGAGCTCTCCGCGCAGTGATTGAAATTTCTATAGCCACATCTTCGGGGGATGTAAAGCTGTGCCGAACTGTGAGTCTACAAGCCCTGAACATATGCGCCGTATTCTGCAAGGTTAGTCTACGAAGTGCCCGTACTGTACCGTAGAACCAATGGTGTTAGCCCTACCCGCCCGGGCCGCAGCGGGGAGCTTCCTGTTGCAGTACATGGGTGTTTAACTTATGCAATTGCCAGTCGCATCCTCGGCCAGTCCTGCAAATCTTCCACAAACGTGCGAGTCGTGCCACAGCTTGATTTCAACAGTGAGTAGGCAGTAGGCCAACAACAAGATAATTACTTCATCTTGTTTTCAACCATGCAAGTTCCAACAATCCCTCTGCACGATCTGTACTGAAGTGGAAAAAAGGCGACTGCTGTACCACCCCCACACATATCCAACCCGGCCTGATTTGTAGCTAAGTGGTAAGTGGCTGGCAATATGAATCTCCAACATGCAAATAATTTACCCACGTCCAAATAATTGCGCCGTGCAGGGTCATTCGGATGGCTGTTTCCTTCTCTTACGGGGGAGGTTTTCTATAGGAAATGGTACGAAGTCCCGATGTATTCAGGTTCTGCTTGAATTTCTAAAAGGGGAGGTGTCACACCGTGTTGATCATAACACTGTTGGGCCAACCCTGGTTGTTGCTGATTATTGGATGATGCGTTCTTACATACTTCTCTTCTCATATCATCACAAAGTACCACGAAACTTTTTGCATCTCTACACACATCTCCATGTGACTGATTGTTTTGGAAACATTCATTGCCAACGCCTTTGGCTTACCTTAGTCGTGTCAAATAACTGATACTTTTTCACGATGGGGCTTTACGCGAAGTTCACTCCTGGCGAGGTCGCTGCTGCAGGCGTCGTATTTCCCTTCATCGGTACAATATTAGTTGCGTTGCGTACAAGAGCTAGACTCAGGAAGCTCAAGAAGCTGGCTGTCGAGGACTACTTAGTCTACGTTGCACTGGTACGTGTAGGACTCTTTTACAAGGAGAATTAGCATACACTAACGGGTAATCGTGGTTAGGGGCTCTTGATAGGGATGGGTATTGCGACCGTCGTCGGTAATGATGAACCACCCACGTTTCTCCTGTACGAAGCTTCTAGACTCACAATTTGAGGTAGGTGTTGCGACAAAGTCCGAAGGGTACTCTACTCCAAAGGAAAAGGAACTGAAACAGGCCACTGAAACCAGTGTCGAAAAGGTACTGACTTTTTACTCGTTCATGTTTCGTATAACAAGTTAACGCAGGTCAGGTCTTCTGGATCACTGAGTTATTTCAGCCTTTAGCCCTAGGGTGTATCAAATTGAGTTTCATATTCTTCTACCGCAAAATATTCAATGTCGGACCAAAGACTTCGATTTTCAACGTCGTATCGATTGTTTCAATAGTCATAATGGCTGTCTGGATGTTTGGTTTCTTCCTCGCGGTCTTGCTGATTTGTCCTGGCAAAATCGACAGATACTGGGGACCAGTTGCCGGGCGAGCACAGTACTGCTGGTCTACCACCAAATTTCTTTATGCCCTATGCTGGTCAGATGTTGGAACCGACTTGATAATTCTTGTGATGCCTATCCCATCAGTGAGTAACGAGCTCATTGTTCGAGA
This sequence comes from Glarea lozoyensis ATCC 20868, assembly GCF_000409485.1. Taxonomy (NCBI): domain Eukaryota; kingdom Fungi; phylum Ascomycota; class Leotiomycetes; order Helotiales; family Helotiaceae; genus Glarea; species Glarea lozoyensis. Next base: position 273,761 of record NW_007361002.1, on the reverse strand, counting down.
CTTTGTGATCAATCTCATATCTGTGACAGGTTCTTCATTTGCACATTACTACTCGGAAGAAGATAGGAATTGCCTGCATATTTGGCATGGGTATCTTGTAAGTTCTATGTGCTACGTTATTCTTCAAAGACTAATTGAGCTTCATAGAACCGTGGTTGCATCGATCATTAGAGCTGTTTTCTACGTTAATTTGTTGAATGGTATGCATAGCTTTGTTTCACTTATCGCGTACTGAAACTAACACTTTCGTAGCGGAAAAAACGGAACTTGCGACCTTCGACCCGAATATGCTCAACACTAACGGCATATACTGGATGCTTGTAGAAACCGGTCTTGCTCTCATTGCGGTCAATCTCCCTCTTCTGTACGGCACGGTAAGACATGAGGGCATTGAGTCTGTAATTCGCTCAGTACGAAGCTTCGCCTCAATAGGTTCACATACCCATTCGCAACATCACGACATCTCCTCGGCAGCCGCATCAATTACAAAGAACAGCGGAGAAGGTTTATCCGAGAACAGTATAGAATTGGTTCCTCAGGGCACGCATAGCAAATCTACTTCCAAAGCGTTGCATAACGATGTTGATGTTGAGGCGGGCAATATCAACGTTGTGAAGACTTACAGCGTGCACGAGCTAGATCCTCACGCCCGGTGATACCCCCTAGGGCATCTTGTATTCTCCGATGAATTGATTGTAATTAGCTGGCGGCTGTTCCGTTACCACTTTGGGTAATTATATAGAGTTCGATAAGGTGAAAAAGGATAAGACGTCAATAGCATGCTGTATTTTCGATCTTCATCAACTCGCTATATGCTGATAACCTTTTCTAGAGTAGCAGTAAATACTCTTTGAACTTTTAAATTAATGGATCTTTAGTAATCAAACATTTATTGAAAGTGACGATTGTGCCTACGATTTCCGATGCGTATGTACATTTGTTTGCGAGTGTCTCCTCGCATTGATAGACTTTGATAGTCTCCGGCCGTAGAAAGAAAATCCAGGATGACTAAGTAGTGGTTAAGCGCCCGTAGAATGCCTTGTCCCGCTAAAGCCTGCAATAATTTGTCAGATCTTTATCAGTGGCTTTCATCCCAACTTCTTCCCTGTTTTATCGCTCAATCTAACACATCCAACATTTCCATCACCACAAAATTTATAAGTCACAACGAAAGCGACACTTCGTGTATCACCACGCAGGCACTAGAAGAAATCACTTTTCTGTCATCACTTCCCATCTCGACGTAGTCATGAGTTCAAATATCTCTGAAAGTGGAACTGCTATTGGGGCATCAAGCAAATGGTCCGACCCTAACAAATGGGACGACGCCGCAGCGGAATATAACGAAGCTGTAGGGAGATCTTCTCGTCTTGGTGCTGCACATCTTATTACCTTAGCCGACGCTCTCCATCCCATATCATCTGTCTCAAACGCGCGAGCCATTGACCTAGGGGCAGGAACCGGATCACTTACCCATCTACTCTCGGCTGCCTTTCCATCGCTACCTATCTTGGCAACAGACATCTCCCCAGGCATGTTAGAAGAACTGATGACGATAGCCGACTTGACTAGAAACCAAAGCATTACGACTCAAGTCGCCGATATGGCCTCCCCAGTTGGTGGTGCGGTAACGGAAGGATCTTTCTCTCACGTGTTCAGCACTATGGCCATTCAAGTGCTGCCAGAGCCCGCTGGGGAAGGTACACTAAAGAAATGGTCAAGCTTGCTAGCTCCTAGGGGCATCGTGGCAATCGGAATGTGGGATTTTGACGAGAACTGTGGACCGCATACACTATGGGCGGAAGCTGCAACTGCGGTAGATCCTTCGTATAGAAACCCATCATTGCTACCACCTAGACATTGGTACGGGCGCGCTCAACTAGAGAAAGGATTGAAAGAAGCGGGATTTCGAGATATAAAAAGTGAGGTCTTAGATATCGGGTTCCACGTTGGTAAAGAGGGTTTTATGCGATTTTTCTGGGAGAGTGGAAATCCTATGGCGAAGGACAGACAGGCGAGTTTTAAGGGGGATTTAGCTAAGGTGAAAGTTGAGATGGAGAGGCTTTTGGATGGAGTTTATGAGGGAGGAAGGAAAATTCCATTATCGGCTGCGTTGGCGGTTGCTAGAAGACCTGAGTAAGCGTTCAAGCAGCTAGTTCTTGCGTGCGCATCACATTGACTATTTCATTTTCACACTGAAGCGATATTGGATAAAACCAAAGCTCTTTCAGAGTACAGCATGAAGTTTCACAATGCATTAAGCTGCTATGATCTACTCTAAGCGTCTTATAACATATATCGCTAACTATGCTAAAATTATAATTTTATGTTACAGTAATAAGTGCCCAAGCTCGTATCCTCTAGTTTGGCCGACGAAAATGGTATATTTGTCGACTATTTTGGGTTTTGGTCTTCTTCTTCAGATCGAGTCAACCTCCCGTTGAAGATGCACTTCGCAGCAGTGATTTAGCTAACGATGCCAACTTATATACTGTTGATAAGCCTCTGTTATTAGGCAAAGAACATCCAGGGCAAGTAAGCTACTCGTGTCTCAAAGAGAATATATCCTTATAGCCAGGTCTAAGTCTAAAATGCTGTCACGCGCGCTCACTTAGCCTTCTTGATGTTTTCCGAAGATTTGGCCTATGATTTGACATTTCGGGGTAAGTAATTCTCTCCCTGGGCCGAGAATGTGGAAGAGCTTCGGCTTCCCGCTGATGTCTAGCACTACCACAATCCTGAACTCTACCCAGAGGCCTGGTCTGCTCAATTGCTGAGCTCAACTTTTGCTCCTCAATATGCTGGCCTTATTGGTTGACTGATGTAGGAGGACTCGAGATGTATGCACCTTCTTCTATCCAGCAGATTGATTCATCCGCGGTGGTGGTATTGCTTGGTGTTGATAAGCCACCATGTGGAGAAATCCTCTCAGTTTCATGGTCTAAGTGGCCGGTCCCACCTGGAAGTGTGGAAAGAATTTTCATGAGGATCGTCATGGACTTTGGTGTTATTTCTGCGATGGCTGCTCTAACCGTGTATCAAATCCGTCGGCCTCGAATTTTTCCTATGATTAAGCAGCCTTTGTTGCTCAAGCTGCGGTGAGGTTCAAGAAAGTGCTTGTTGATCGTGGATTTCGATACTGTCTGAAGTAAACGGGGACACTTGTGGGCATCATTATTGTTACAAGCACAAGGCTTACAGATCCTGGAGCCGATATAAACTCTAATTCCAGAGTGATCAAGTGTTCCGTCCGCATGCGCATCCTCAAACCAGGCGTGTAGTTCACTTTTCGGCGTAGCTAGAAAAGCCTTGGGGCCCTGCCAAAGTCGGAAGAACTACAAGATCCCCAGTGTTGTTTGCATAATATAATTGATCCATTCACCGTTTCTTTCTTCAGTGCAATAAATCTATTTCAGAGTGTTCGAGCATTTTCCAACGATAATTGCGGATCGGGGGAACACGAGACGGAGCGACTAAATGGCCTTGTAGGTGGATGTAACGATCCACAACTTAGAAATGTCAGAGTAGCCAGCGTGGTCTTTATTATTTGATCACCTTGCCTTCTCAAGCTTCACTTCAACAACCCTGCCACCATGTTTCTTTGGTATTGGTTTACATCCATGAAAGGGGTATTTCTTCAATATTTTGATTCAGATGTTCAGCCAGTATCATCTGCACATGTGCCTTCTGCTTATCATTATTTTCTTCGCATTAGTGCAAATAATGCGTAATAAGTTGGTCCGATTGCAACTTAAGCAAATAGAAAATTGAGGGAGCATATGGGCTAAACACTTTTCAACCATTGCTTCTCCTCAGCCAATCGCACAGATTCCAGGTGATCCTCGAGTGCGTCTGTCATCTAGAACCTGACATCATCCTGCTTAACTCATACCCATCATCTCAACGCTCTTGTGATAATCGCTCGTTCCATTGGATGGATCACGATCCTTGGCTTTACAGGTGCTGTACTGCTTTCCATTTCCATGCGCACCATCAATACGCATAAAAGTCTGTCCCTTGGCCTTGAGCATGTTAAGAGCGGCATCTTCGTACCAGCCATTAATGAAATCACCGTGCAAGCAATAACCATCGCCAATCTAAGCAAGTTAAAGGAATCAGTACTTTCTTCGCCAACGAGCAATACAATATGGGAGACCGATAGCAAAACAAACAAGAAGGGCTACATACCGCACCACAAGCCAACTTGAATGGCGGAATACCGGTCCAGCCTCCTGGTATGGCCTTCTTGGTATCATATCTAATACTGAATCGCAAGCTCGGCATCCTCTTCATCCCACTCGGACACTTTCCACCATTAGCAGCCGCATACGCATACTTCTTCACATCACTTGGATTCACGCAATCTGGGAATCTCAGGATCGCTTGCATATGTGCTGTGCAAGTCACTCGTGGAAATGCGGCACGAGGCCGGGTGGTTCGATCTTCAGGTCCAGCATCGCACCACCAGGTAATGGCACTGATATTCTCGTTTATATCAGATTGTGACTTTGCGGAGGCATTACCAGCCACCATGCTGAGATTGGGAGGGAAAGGAATCTCGGCTCGGTCGATATTCTCGTAATAAGTTTTGAAGGTTGCTGGGTATATTTCTGTGTATGTATCTCCTTTTACGTAGTAAAGTGTTGGTGCCCCTGTCCTGATATTAGTTTAGATTTATGACGTCCATGGATTTGAAGACTCACAATAAATGGATAGATCATTTGGGTTCTCGCCAGAGGGACATCCTTTCTGCAGTTCTGCCGTGGTTGGCAGGTCTTTGGTGATGATATCGGAACCATAAAATGAGTGCATGTGAGAAACATATCGTCCTGGAGAGACAATTGGATCGATATTTTTCCGCATGAATGGCTTATGCTCGATGTCCGTGAGGGCAACGGCAGTGCCTGCTAAGACAGCAAATCTCGCGACGAACATTTTAACAAGATTGAGGCGACTATGATGTCCTTGTGCTGCTTGTGTCTAGAAAAACTTCGAACTAACACATACGAAGGCATAAGGGTCATATCATATATAAGCGAGAACCCGAAGGTTGGGATCTGTTGAGTTGTGGGGAAGAACTGCCGGATTTTAATATCAGCTTAATGTAGACGGCAGAATGGTTTATCTGGTAACCCAAAGAAAGACACATACATTACCATTCTGCATCTGCTGTAGAGGTTTCTCATTGGTGGCAAAATAATATCTCGACAATGATGTGGGAAGTTCTCAGCCGATTTTCGAACGAAAATGTCGTCTGACACCCGTTATAATCCTACCATTTCAGAAAACGAGGCCAGTGGACACTGAATATGGCAAACCATGGTGCTCAATATCTCAATTCTCCGCAGACCTTTGGTGGTACAACTGAATGTGGGGCAGCCAGATACATCGTTCCCCATCCGTCCATTCGATTAGGTTTATAGAATAAAGTAGGCCAGCGGGATGTTAGAGGAGGCTAATTACATGATGCCCTGACTTCTCTTAATGATAGAAGGCTGTTATACAACAGCGAATATACGAGTGTCCATATTCAGCTGCGGAGGTCTAACGCATCTCCACAACCCCACACCACCAAACTCATGCGTTAGTAGATAATGAGAAAACTACACGTGACACAATCCATTGGCGGCCGAGAAGACGAAAAATAGATTTACACCTGACGTCGGATTCCAATTATTGGAGCAATAGCACTCAGCTGATAGCAAGGCAATGCTTGGTATAGAAGTAAAAATCATAGAATCTTCAAGCAGACAGGACTGAAGTTGTTGACGAGGTTGAACTGGGGATCGCGTCTTGCGTCGAGTGCATCCCAGCAAAATGGTCACATGACGCTGGACGCAAGCAATAAAACCCCTTTTCGAAACCACTGGAATAATAGGAGGGTGTTCTGAAACTCTAATTTATGCGCGTGAAATTTCAATTAATGAATGACTTTGCTACATAGCTATATTTGAAGAACACAATCTTTTCTTCTTTTGATATCAATTTTATATATTAAAGTCAACCATTTTTCATCCAATCAAATGTCAGGCTCAATGGTCTAGTGGTATGATTCTCGCTTTGGGATTGATCAGTTCATCTGGTCAAGAAGATGTGAGAGGTCTCCGGTTCAATCCCGGATTGAGCCCCTGGGATTTCTTTTTGCATTGTTTTTGTTCTCGATATTCATCAATGTTACCCTCACTTTTTTTGTTTACTAATTCTAAATTATTTTTGTGTCCAACCGTCGTTCTACTCTTAGCACCATAATTATCTAACCACACACAAGGTTTTGTGTTTTACTGCAGTCGTAGATGGGGCATCACCAGGATTTAAAAAACGTGTCAGGACTGCTTTCGTCACACTAGTCTCAACCGTGGCACTTGTCTAAGTTTGAAAGTCTCCAACAGTTGATCGATCGCTAATACCCACGAAAAGTTCGGTTTTAGACAAGTTCTTATCAAGATCCTGACAACATCAGCGATCTGAGGAACTGTCCGTGCCGCTCTTGATGGGCAGATTCGAGCGCCTCCACATGTTACCTCTGCAGCAATAGATGCGGCGCTGGCGTGTTCAGTGGAATGTATCAAGCCAACCTAGCCACTGGCTACGTTGCACCTAAGGGTCAATAAGGGAAATCTGCAGATTTATTTGCATTCCATATTTTCATTTTCCCCGCTCTTGCTGGGCAGTTAACATGATCAGAATAACTGAAGGGTCGAATACCAAGGGTGTTTTCTTTTCTAGTAGTATCAGTTAGCATTACGTATCATGGTTGTGCTTATCATCTGCTTTAAACTCAAGGGTTCACGCCGCCTTAGTGGAGAGGAGATCCAACGGGTTTCCTTTCTTCAGCTTTTTGTGTCTTCAGAGGTTCCTAACCAGCAACACACCATACATGTCTGGAAATGAATACGTGCTACACTGGGGGCAAAGCTGTTCAAAACGCCTCAAAAGTTACGTCGGGTACGCTTACTGGCTACTGTGGAGGTGACATGTCTCACTTATTAGCTGAAGGGTTCTTCTTCTTGCTATCGGAAGTTCATCACGATGACAGGTGCTCCGACATTCGACTCAAGCAAAGCTGCTCGAGGTCAATGGGAGGGTTCAAGTATCTATGGGGTGACTCATGGATTGTCTCTCTATGCACACCCATATATAAGATTGTGCCTGTGCTCCGCCGGCACAATGAATCAAATCGAAAATCGGACTGCTTTATCTACGCTACTTCTATTACGATACACATTCGATCAACATCCTTATAAGCTTGGCTACTTTCAAGGAACAACTTGATTCAATACCATAGCATCTGCAATGGAGACACTCCAGACCAAGGGGGTCGAAGCGATTGCCAGTGTAAGCTCGCTTTTACGCGATGCTATGGCCGCCTCGCTCCCCGTCGCCCCTGAGCAGTACCTTACTATCGCCATACCTGGTACGGTCATAGATCTGGCCGATTTTGAAGAAGGCGGATCATTCGTTTACGATGTTGCGAAGCACGCCATGCCTCCTACTACTGTTCGCCAGAGCGAGGGTCATTTGGTCGATGGAATGATACCACTCTCAACGATTATGGTAGGTAAAGACGGTGGTTTCGTCATTTTTACTAAGTGTATATCGATTGGGAACACTGGAAAGAGTGTAGCTCGCAGCTATTCACGATCCCTTGATGGTCTGGTTCCAGCGAAAGCAGATATCGGTAGTAGCACTGGTACCGCAGTTCCGGTAGCCAAAGTTACAAGGATGCCATGACATTTCTTCGTGGGACAGCTGCCGGGAAAACAGAAACAGTGGTCGACGTTCACTGCAAAAAGCAAAAGGTATGGGGGGAGGCTCGGTCTGCTTGGGACAAAAGCAGGTCTGATGCTGAACGTAAGTTTTCCGTACCTGTGTTAGTATCGGCTAAACCGACCTCCTTTCTCATGACACCACTAAACTTATTTCAGATGAAGCAGAGAAAAAGTTCCCCCCAGGATCTAGCCCTGATTTTATCGGGAGGCAAAAGCAATTCATCAACGACTGGAACCTACAAGCGACTTAAGCTCGAGCAAGACACTCTCGACGAAGCAAATGGCTGGATTATGTCGAAGGAGACTACTATCAGCGATGAATTGAAGAAGCTCACTGAACTTAGCAAAATCAAACTAGCCTCTAGCCCGACTAATGTGCCTGTTATCACAGGAGCAACTGCTCCTAGAAATGAGGCAGACAAGAACACTCCTCACGGACTACTTCTTGCGACTGAAGGAGCTGAAAAGGCAAGTCCGATATTCGCAACTCCACCAGCCGCTTCTTTCCCCGCCACTATTTCTGTCCCCAGCAATCCATCGCTCACTAATGCTGAGGAAGCTGATCCCTGGACTACGATCTCGTTTTCATACTCAGCATCCGATGTAAAGCAAAGTGCCGAGCAACATAGCTGGGGCAAGGGTGTCGGCGGTGCCGTGGGCTTTGGTCTTTGGTCTGTCGGTGGCTCATATTCCCACGATGAGACGCACGAGTCGATGCAGAGCGATATGGCAGCTTGTGATGTCAGTGTATCTTTTTCCGCTCTTGTCGTCAACATCAATCGTCCATGGCTATATGGCGAATTGTTTTCCGACATTGGTTTGGAGCTTGCCGATGGAGTCAAATCAAGCCCAGGTCCGCTTGCTTTACAAAAGATGATCGACGGGCAGGCTACCGGCGATCTTGCAATGTACAGTCAGTTTCCAGCCTATCCAACGAGCTTCATTGTCGCTGCAGACACGACAATTGAGTTTACTGGCTCGACAAAGCACATCGAGCAGCAATTCGATTCGCACAGTAATTCTGGCGGCGTCTCCGTACGTACCTCTATATGTTTGCTACATATCTGCTAACCTTTTTCGTAGGTCGGATATGGTCCATGGTCTGTCTCGAGCAGCTTCCACGAAGCCGCATCTTCGCAGAGGATGCAGGTGCACTCTACTGCCACAGGCTGCAAGCTGTGCTTTGGTGCTCCCCAAGTTGTTGGCTGGGTTAGCCAGATTCTGCCAAGTCTACCACGTCCTAGCGGCTACAATCCTATGACTCAAGGTGTTGGATTACCTCTACCAGCCTAGTACAGATAGACTCAAAGGTTGTCTGCTATTCATCTTGCCATAAATTCAGAGACTCTTACAATTCGCAACGTCTTCCAACCTCTCCCAATCTAGCTTTCTACTTTCAAAATGAGATTGCTATGTTTGAACGCCGTGCTCTCCTGTAAGATGACTGTTTCTAATATCAAATGAATAAATTTCATATGTTTCATGTTCTCAATTACACTCATTAACATGAGCGATCTCCCCAAAGATATCATAAGAGTTAGAACCCATTCAGGTTACTTTAGGCGTGGATTTTGAACTGTGTGGCCGAGCAGATGCGGGGCTGACTAGTAACTCGCCAACACTCCGACTATAATTTATCTGGTCCAGGCTCGCTAGACAGTCAAATCTTTCGGCGCGACGTACTGATGTAATTTTATGTTTTCGACTTCGACAGCATTTTCGTCACAGAATAGCGGCTAGGGAAGAACAGCAGTCTTGAGGAGAACCGTAGAAGCAATGTGGTTGAGTGAAATGGTTGCCGAATTTACAAAAAGTCTTTTCTGTGCAGTTCTCCTATGATTATGACATCAATCTTATACAGAATCTTTTTCTTTAGCAAGAGAGAATCAAGCATCACTTAGCCTTTGAAGGAAGTCTTCTTTGACAGTGGGAGCTAAAAGGATGACTTAGTGTGAACTCGGTAAAGTTTGTGTGATGTGTCGACCCAGTTCCCGTAGGGTTAAACGATAGGAAAAAAGACACTTCATGGTTTGAAATTAAGGCAACTAGTGTGACGGTCTGACGGTAACTTTCTAGCTATTATCACGTCACCCGCACGTGACTATTCTGCAGACCATTTACCACTTCTATTGGGAAGTTTCCTGCCTTCTTTTTTCCGATACTTCAGGTTCATCAAAAACGGTTTCCAGCTTTCCTTCCTCTTACAATTTACTGGCCTTCCCTCAGTACATGCAAATACATAACCGACAACTGACACAACTGAAAATCGACAAAAATGGACAAAATGCGGAAAGTCTTGCATGAGGATAGCCGTCCCAAATTGGCTTTGGAATCTCTCCCTGCCGAATTGAAGGTCATAATATTCTTTGCGCTACCGGATCTCATCTCCCTGAAGCACATTGCATCAACAAGTCGCTCACTCTACAATGCTGTCAAATCCGCGGAAAGACATGTCGTTCACCCGTTCCTCTCAAGCGAATTAGAGTTCGACGTGTTGCCCGAAGCCGCGGCTGTGATAGCCTCCTCACGAATAAAGTCACGAACAAAATCCCAGATGCTCACTTTCGCCGAGAATCATCTCCGCTGCCCGTGGCATTGGGATCCAAAGTTTTATTTCACCCTTGCGGATGCTCTCTACATAAGCAAACTCCACAAACAGATTCAATCTTTTACAAACCAATTTTTTGTTGTGGCATTCATGGATGATCATGAAATTCTGGATCCTGCACCACTATCTCGGAATGAAACAGCTCGAATCATGCGAGCGTTCTATCGGTTCGAGATATACTGTAATCTATTTCGATATAAGCAAGAACAACAAAATTATACGGCTAAAGAACAGCAAGAGTTATTCTTCTCCTGGTTTTCTCCCTGGGACAACGAACAGTTAGCATGCGTTGAAATGTTTTTCTCTTTGACTCACGGCAACTGTAAGTTATCCCAAACATAAAAAAATGCTCCTACTAAACATATTACTAAACATATCAGTCTTGGCAGATATTGTTGCAAGCGAAAACATGGCGCCTCAGAGCAAAGTCAATAGCTACCTTGGCCCCAACGGTGAACGTTTTCAGCACTTCTTGTCCTTGGGTTTAGATTACCTCCATCAATTCGACACAGCAGGCTCTTTAGAAGAGCAAAAAGCTCTTATGTATCCGCACTTGAATTTGGAGAATGGCGACTTTCTTCATTCGGGGTTAGAAGCGGTAAATAAGCCACATGACGGGGTTCTTCTGAAGAATTACATTTTCTCACCGTCAGGCGAACTCGAAGGGCCGGGCTGGCCCGTACATTTTCGTGACGATGACTATGGTCCGCATGTGGCATGGATTGGATCACACTTGAATTTTAGTTGCGATCGGCTTATCTGGGGCTGCGACTTACATCAGCTATATGATCAGGGATATGTAATGCGGGATTTCATACGACTTCAATCTCTAAACATAGACTACGATTGTGGGCAGGAAATAATAGACGCCCGAGAGATTCATATGGCTCGGATGTCGGGTTCGGAGCAAGGATGAATGTAATCTAGTATTATTGGTTGTAGTCTCCGGGCTGGAAATTGGGTCTCAAACTGACATATATTTGAAGTGAGAAGATGCGTGCGCCGAGCAAAATACGTGAATGCCTTGTTCACTGGGCGAACCCGAATAAACGCATGTTTTGCCGGAGCATTGGCCCATAGAAAAACCGTATTTCCCTCATTAATTCGCACTCCTCAAATCCATCACGAGATCGAAATCAGAATTCAGCTCATATCAGCTTTAGCTGGATCAAATCGCTTAGCGGGCAGGTTTACATGGGCGAAGCCCAATCTGTTAGTATCATACAACCATAACCTTACGGGTCCATCAATCAAAACAGTATCTTTAAAGTCTGGAATTCAGTGTACTGTCTCAAATACTATTGGACGAATGGCTTCCGACTACTGCTCCATCTTTCTCACTCGAAATCCCAACCAAGGAACCCGACTCCTCAACAACAAACTGCTACAAACAACACTGATACTACTCGCTGCCATTGCCAAACTGGCCCACACAGGGTCAAGTCTAACATGCTTTCCCTGACTCACGATCGGATACAACACACCTGCCGCCACTGGGAGCGCAATCATGTTGTACACCAGCGCCCATGCAAAATTGAATTTGATGCGTCGGAAAACAACTTTACTGAGATCGAGAAGCGTGATTAACGATTTAAGACTCGAGGACACGAGCACAAATTCTGCAGAGGATATCGCGATGTCTGAGCCGGAGCCGATAGCTATGCCTACATCTGCGGTGGTGAGAGCGGGAGAATCATTAATTCCATCACCCACCATGGCGACGAGTGCTCTTTTTTGGGCATGCTCTCCACCCGCAAATGTTTTCGCCTTCAACGACTTTTGCAAGTATTGGATCTTTTCCGCCTTTTGACTGGGCAGGACACCGGCGATGATATTGGATGTTGGGATTCCGACTTGGGCACCAATGGCGTTAGCGGTAATTTGATTGTCGCCGGATAGCATCCAGACTTCCGTGCCGCGCTTTTGGAGGCTTGTGATGATTGCTGGGGCTTCTGGGCGGATGGGGTCAGAGATTGCGAAAATGGCCGCGAGCTGGTATTGATTTGAGCTGATTTCGGTTTCAGTTGTCTTTTGAATGGCCGCGAGAGCGACGGAACGTCCTTGAGATTTCCATGACTCAAGAGTAGATCGGGTGGATTCTGAGATAGAAACTCTGTTTTCTAACATCAGAAGCTCGTTTCCGACTAGCATATGTACTGTACTGGACGTTCTGCCAAAATTGAAAGAGCCTGCGAGGCCTTTGCCGGCAATCTCAGCAACTTCAAGTAATTTACCACCTTCAATGTTCTTTTCGGCGCAAAATTCCTTGAGTGCTTTGGCAATTGTGTGGCTACTGTTGTTTTCGAGGCCGTTGACCATGCTCAATATCGTTTTGCCACTGTTCGCAACCGCTTCAGTTGAGTTGCAATCGACTGGGAAAATCTTAAAATCAGTGACAACTGGCTCGCCACCATGTGTAAGAGTTCCGGTCTTGTCGAATACAATACAATCTAGTTTGCTTGCTTTCTCGAATGCCTCACCACCTCCTTTGACAAGGATGCCATGCTGAGCTGCAAGTCCGCCGCCCACGAACAAGGCGGTTGGCGCCGCGAGGGCCAATCCGCAAGGACACGCGACAATGAGGGTTGCAATCTATTCAAAAAGTTAGTTCTGTGTGAATATTAACAGCCATTATAGGAGGAACATACTGCGAATTGAAGTGACCAAGCTACCCAGCCACCTGCATCTGGGCCTTGCCAATGTCGCGGTAGAACACCAGAAATACCTAATGACAACCAGACAATCCATGTTAGAATTGATATCAAGATTACTCCTGGCACAAAGTAACTTGTCAGTGCGTCCGCGATGGCCTCCATGGGAGCTCGCTTAGTTTGACCATCACGAACAGCGGCTACGATTTGATCCAGCATTGACGATCCCGCAACGCCAGTTATCCTTATGGAAACAGGCGAGTCCTTATTGACAGTACCAGAGAACACTTGATCACCGGCTGTCTTTTTTACCAACTTAGATTCTCCTGTCAAGCTTGATTCATCGAACTTAGTTTCGCCTTGTACAATGACACCGTCACATGGCGGCGATCCTCCTTGTAAAACCTTAACAACATCCCCAAAATCCAACAAGTCAACGCTGACCGTCTTATGTGTCTGTGGCCTGTCGTCTTTCAGAAATGCTTCGCCAGTAGATGTGCCATTGATAGACTCTGGGTAGCTAGAGCCCGTGATAATCAAAATCGCTTCAGTCGGTCGTAATTTTCCTAGCAGTGTAACTGCGTCGCCAGTCTTTGATTTGCTGTAACTTTCAATGAGTCGACCAACCAGAAGAAACAAGGTGAGGAAGACAACCGAATCGAAATAGAATGTGCTATCATCAGGCTTTGCAGCAGGATGGACACCCGCAGAAATAAGTTGTGCAGTGGAGGATATGTATGCAACCGAGGTTCCTAGCGACATAAGCATATTCATGCTACCAAATCGAAGAAACCGTTGATGTATTGGCGTTCTGCTTCCCCACCTCCACAACGATCTGATCTCCTTGATGGCACGAACGTGGAAGACATCTGCACACAAGAAGTAGACAGGTGTTGCCATAATGAAAAGTGCCCATTGCGCTCTGCTGATTCCAGCGCGTAGAGGATGCATGAGAAACATCCTTCCGGGGTCGTGCTCTTTAACGAGACTCATATAAACGATGCCGATGATGAGTGTAGGGATGGCGATGACGAACGTGAGGATGACTCGAATAAGTATTCGAAATTGTTCGCGTCTTTGCATTTTTCGGGACCGTTCTTCGAGGGTTGGTTCGTGGTTTATCGACGCTGAAAAGGCGACCTCGGTGTCTGAAATTGTTTCGAGGATATTTCTGACAGTAAAATCTGGCGCGTCCGGGGTGTAAGATACTCTCATGACAGGTTTCTCTACACTTAGTAACCTGTCTATTTTGACACGATCACCCAAGGTTGCGAGAGATTCGGATATCCTGGCTGGGCAATGTTCACAAAACATACCGTCAACCTTGATATCCACTGTTCGAACCATGTCTTGAGTGGAATTTTCGTCGTCAAGACGGATAATGCTATCGATAGTTGCCTCATATCCCATCGCTTCGATGCTCTCCACCAAATCATCCTTGTGCTCTTCTCCCACAAAGTCGATGCTGGCACTGTTTGCGATCAGGTTGACGACGGTTTTCCTGATCCACTCCACAGTTTCAAGGCCTTTGACTATATTGTTAGCACATGACGCACAAGTCATGCCACCAACAGCCAGCGAGGCTCTGAAAAGGTTTTGGCTCCCATGCTGAGGCTTTTTCAGACTGGTAACGCTGTCGAGTGCCGCTTCAAATCCAATGCTCTCGATAATCTCAATCAAGTCATCTTTGTGGTCCTCCTCGACAAAGTCGACCACAGCACTGCCTGAAATAAGATTGACAACGACTTTCTCGACCCATTGCTTCTTATTGAGTTCTTCGGTGATGCTGCCAGCGCATGACGCGCATGTCATTCCACCGATAGCCAATGTAGCTCTGAAGTACTCGCTCGGTATCGAGTCAACGACGACAACAGGTTGAAGGGCCTTTTCCATATTTTCCTTCCCTTTGGTGACATGTTTTGAAACACCAGGTTCAAGTCCTTTGTATCCAAGAATATCGCCATGTTGTTCCGTGAGGTTGAGCCGGCAGGCTTCACAATTTAATATGTGCCGGGAAGGGTATTTTGATTTTGCCGGGATCTTCGCATCAGACGAGGAACTTGGTATGAATCGATCCAGATAACCAATATCTTTATCGCTCGTGACCTGATTGTTCGTTTCCGGCTGTTTAGAATCTGTGGTCATGTCACAGACCTCAAAGCCTACCTGCTCGAGTGCGCTGCGTAAGGTGGAAATAGATAGTGATTCGTCGTGGTAAACAGTGACCCAGGACGTGACGAGGTTGGGTGATACGGATGTCGGTGCCGGATCATATTGGGAAAGTACATCTTTAATATAGGAAACGCATGAAGGACAGTGAAGATTAGATAGAAGAAAGGAAGTGGTCGTATGAGTTTGCGACATGATTTCTGTTGTTGTTTGGGAGTTCTTCTCTGACACGTTTTGCGTTGTGGGTATTTGCTATGAAGAATGAAAGGCAGAGATGGAGGAGCAAACGGTCAGAGGAAATAAAATTGCGACCTACGTATAAACAGATGCCTGTTAGCGCATGACCAGAGAACTATTGCCAAAATCTTATTAAAAATACAACGAAACGCAAAATCTACGCATGTTGGATGAATCATTCGAAATTCGCTGTGGCGGTTTCGCGCAAAAACATCGCAATCTTAAAATACGCACAAAAAACGCAGATGACTAATCATAGCCCAACCAATCACCAACAGCAAATTCATTCCAGTAAACAAGCATTTTGCAATCAGGCATAATTGGTCAAAAGATCTGAGACCATTTTTGTGAAGAAGTCCTGTCTGACATAGATACAGTAGATCAAATATAGGATTTAACATCGAATGGAGGCCCAACGATTAATAACCAGGAACAAGAACATCAGAACTACATCTCCGTTGCAAATTGGGGTATTGAAAGCTAAATTTTAGCAAATGTCAAAATATCAAAGACATTTTAAAGAAGACCAAGAGAGATGGAAATGGATTTTACCCCAGAAAGATAGGACTGTTTATTATCCCACTATTGAAATATGTATCAAGTCTTCCAGGTGGGATACCTACGTAAAAAACCAGAGTGACTCATCATCCTCCCCATATATATATTCTGTGATTCTCAGAGACAACAAGACCTGTATTTACTTCCCTCGTACTCTTGAGTGAGCTTTTCCCAGATTCCGCGTGGTCTTACGACCTGAGTTACTGAAAGAAACCAACACTTTTTGTCGCAAGATGTCTTCTCCAAATCCCACTCTTCAAACTGAAAATCTTATTCTCCGTCCTGCAATCCCTTCTGATGCAGCGGCCCTCGCAGCCATATTCGCCAACCCTCTCAACAGCCAATTTGAGCCGCATGCGCCAAGCAACCCAACGGTAGAAGAATACCAAGGCCGAATCGCCAAATGGGTGGACTTACGCAATAGCGGGAAAGCCTTCTTTCTCGTCATAACGCGACGCTCAACAACACAATCTGAGAATGGCGTTATCGGCTTCGGCGGTATCAATGGCGTCTCTACTGACGCTCAGGGAAAGCGAATTGCTGACCTGGGTGTGCTGATCGATAGTTCCGAGTGGAGGAAGGGATACGGACGAGAAGCGTTGCATGCTACGTTGGAGTTTGCATTTCGTAACGTGGAGGAGGAGGGTGTCGGATGCGAAGAAGCGTTTTTTGAGACTTTGGCGGTTAATGCGCCATTCCAAGCACTGGCTGATAGGATGGGTTTGGCGAAGTGGAAGCGGGTGGTCAGCGAGGGAAAAGAGGTTGAATACAGGTTTAGCAAAGACGATTGGGAGGGAGTGAAGAATGGAAGTGCGTGATTGGATTGAATTTACTCGGACGGCAGCCTTGATAAAAGTTGGAATAGATAAAAATAACTCTTGATTGACATCACATATAAGCCCGTAAAGAAAATGCTTCTTCCAGTAATTTATACTTTCAAGAATTGCCTTGATTAAACGATGTCTCCTGAAAGGAAGGCTCGCAACTGCTATATCCCCCAGATGGTGTCTATTAGCATACCTATAAGCTCAAATTGAAGATGTAACACCAAGTGCAAATGAAAGTTTGAACCCAAAATCATGACACAGAAATTAATAAAGGTGATGTGAAAATCTTTTGATTTGCGGGGCGCTTTACGTACCGACTTTTCGTCCCTTTACCAACACCAATTCGCCCGATTACGCGCTATATCTCCACGATCTTCATCTACCTAAAAATCTCTTGTGATTCTGGGTTGACAAAGCCGCTTTGGAGGACTATGCCTTGACTGGAAATGGTCATGTAGATTGAAGAAAATGGTGGTATGACTGGCCATTTCTATGTTTATCTTTATATTATACCTAGTGAGTAGTTTTGAGAAGTGTATCTAGACTAGCGAAATTACAGTAGTAGGAACGAAAGTTTGTTATACATTCACTTATAAGTGGTACGTGGAGATATAAGTAAAGATGTGTCACACTGGGTTTACCTCTGGAACTCAGAACTATGGTATATCGTATATTACTCCAGAACCCAATACCTGGCCACCGTGAGTGTGTTTCGAGCGCAAGCCAATATGGCCAACGGCAAACATACAACCTCTTTCCGGCGATCCTTGGTGTGTGCTCTCAAACATATGTTGAAGGCAAAGACGTTCTGTACAGACAGCAATGTTTCTATCATGCGTCTCTGCGTAATAAAGATTGTTACCAAGATTGCAAGCAATACATAATCTGTCCTCTCAATCGATACGCTTGCGACCGGCCCATGCTACCCTTCAAAATGGGTGGTTGGTGCGAGGCTGATTATCATGCAATAACAAATCCAATAGCACCTTCCATGATCTCGGTCAGATCCTGGAAAGTAGTATTGTGTCTTGCAGCCCAAGACGACGAAGACAGAGAGACCTGCGTACCATTTGGCTTCGGAGACCTATGTGAGCAGGTTCTGTCAAAAGCTTCGTTGCATTCCTTAGATATTGCAATCATGCCTAAGAACTACGAGTTTAGGTATACAAGAGGAGATTATTACACGCCATCCCAAGTTCTGCGACCATTAGACTATATTCGGAACGTCACTAATGTGACGTTGCGCGATGCTGAATATCTCGAAATACCAGACTATTATGGGTACCCAACTAGTTCGTACAGTGACAAAGAGGGAATGATCAAAATCTCTGAACTCCTCAGCCAATTTCACGACTGCCCCGAACTCAAGGTTGATCTTACAATTCCAGTAAAAGGATCGAGCCCAGTTGAGTTTGCGTCTCAGATGTACGTGCGACTACTGAGATACGCTCAAGCATTTGAGAGATACGAGTACTTTAGATTGGAAATGGCATTGCCGTTGGGAAAAATAGTTTCTCTTAGAGACGTAAAAGACGATTTGCAACTTTCTAACGAGCGAAGCCGGTACAACGACATGGGGGGAGCTCGTAATCCTTTTCGTGGTGATCTTGTTCACCCAGTAGAGTTGACTCTCACACTCGCAGATTCTGCCCAGAGAAACCACGACGCAGACTTGTTCAAGATATTTTGAAGAAAGGTGATCGAAGCCTTCGAAGATCAATATCAGCGCATGTCAAAAGCCGCAGGAAACATTGCCGAGTATATCAAGGACCATAAAATGAAGGGGGGAATGTTCGACTCTCGTCATGATGCTGATTATGTTGATTATCGGTTCAATTGGGATGGAGAAATTGGCGTCACTGGCATACAGAGATTGAAAGAATATGCAGACTCTTTTCAGCGTGACGTCCCCGACGAGCTATTGCCGCAATTCGAAGTACAAGAGCGCCGTTTGAAAGCTCTGTATTCTCAAGTTGAACCTTTAAGATCAGTAGATCAGGTTCTTCTTGCGCATGATATGAAAGACCCTAGTAATATCCTTCAACTATATCGGGCGGCTGTAGATGAGCTGGATAAGAAGTATTTGGCTATCAGAGCAGCAAGAGAAGAGCTTTGGTCCTTCGATACTAAAGGCTGTCCTGGAGTTATTCTGGATGAGCTTGACATGCATTTGGTTGAGCCTGTGAATTGGAAAGTCCATGAAAATAGGAATTCTCCATATGACGACTTTCCTCGACTGCCAGACGGATTTTACGACCACGAGATCGATTACGCATGGGGTGAGCATACAATAAATGTGCCTTATTACTGATTTGGTCACTGACTGTGTTATAGAACATCAAAGACCTTGGTATCCTGAAGAAAATCTCAGAAAACTCTACGAAAACCTGCCCAACCCTCCAAGTTGAGCGTGTCAAAGGGGATCGGATGCAAAACCTAGGGTTAGTTTTTCAAATCGATATGGATATCAGCCCAGACAATATCGGAGGTTGTTGAGAAGGGAGAAAGACGTAACACTGATCAAACTCAATGAAGAATATACGTGGACGAGTGTGTATTGATGTCTTTCAGAAACCCGTTTGTGGGTATGTTTTCGACGTCGACATAGTTGAGCTAGGACTGAATGAATTCACTAGGAGATTTCAAAACTTTTCGATCCTTTCACTATTTGCTGTTCTAGTGGTTGTAAGTGTTTGATTCACGGCTGCCTCTTACTAAAAAGGGGTTCTAGGCGAAGACTTTCTCTTCTGGTTGTAAAAAGAAAAATGGACTAAATTAAATTATCTGGCTTCAATCTCGGTGTTTTCCAAGTCATTTCTTACGCTTATTAGACCATGCCAGTTCGTCACGTCCAAGGCAAATAAAAGTTCAAAATTCGACGAGTCAGAATTGAACCTGAAAAAAGTCACGAAAAAAGACTTGTTTTCCACTGGTGCATTCATACTCGTTATTGGAGTGTAATGTTATATATTGCTTCGACCAGCTCGTAGATGAACAAAACAGATTGATTGAATCGGCCACAGTACAAAATATTCAAATCTTCAAGTACAACAATTAAAATCTCATGTCCACTGATTCCGCGCACTTGGCCAAAATACATTTTCAACGAGCAGAATAATACTGAATAACTACAGTTCCAGAAAGTGCTAAAAGACCCTCTTGTCGAGGTCAGCATCCCCCAAGATCAATACTATCAAAATCCAGTTAGTTAAAAGCTTCAAGAAGGCTAGCCCCATATGGACTTTGAAAGATATGAGAGAAATTCAAGATACCTCTGCAAGCGAAGAGATGGTTCATATTTGGTCACAAAATTCAACTTTCTGCTTATACTCAATCATATTGCATCAGCCACTTTGTTTCCACGACATGGTCACATCCGCCAGCTCCAAAAAGCACAAGCGGTGCGATTTCCCCTCCACACTGCTTACACTGCAAACTAAATGCTAGTAACACGTCAAAAAAATCCTCTCAGCATCCTTTTCCGAACTTTGAGGTTATAACGTTTATTGATAGCAAATCTACTCAGAGCCTGAACAGACCACCACATATCAACACACCGGATCCGAAGAAGCTACCCAATTGCAGCCTAAGCTTATAGATTGCCTCGAGAAAATTAATCTGCCAAATAAACAACACTATCATCGCACACCTCCGAAATCAAGAAAAGCAATGGCAACCGCCAACATCAACAACTTTCCCGAGACAGCTCAAATGCAGCCCATCGCTCAGCGAACTAGCAGGGGAACAGAACGTGGGAGGCGCTTTATCTAGCGTGATCCATCACCTCGAACCTGTGATCTCCGTTGCACATGGACGCCCGAACTCCTCTTCATGATGCAGACTAAAACTGTGGTAGGTAGTAGGTGACGGTTTCACAAGTGCCGCGATTCCATACGTGTACGGAGTCAAGAGGATTCGAAGGATGGCATGGCACTGAGATGAGATAGAATAGGCCGTATTTGTGTTGATTTGCTGTGACAAGCTTCTTTCGCTTCTATGATGAGGCCACAATCCGACAGACAGATGTACATACGACTGAGAACCATAGGTGTAGGTACCTGCAGAGTCCGCGAACGGCGCGCACTAACCACGTATACAAAAAACCCTGACCTCTTTCGCAAGACCAAAAAGCTAAAATCAAAACAGTGAGTGACGTGTGGCCTACTCGGTCAGTCTTATCAATATTATCCAGACCGTATAACCTAGAATTCAACAATCACCTCCGACACCCCAAAATACGACATGTAATCCTCTGACCTTGCTATTCCCTACGAAATCATTCCAAGTCCCGTGTTAATTTTTTGAGATATGGTAGCCAAACATCAAATCTTGCATGTAGACCTAAGTATTTATACCTGTGTAACTCACGGGGAGATGGAGTGGAAACCTGATAGTAATTTACAACGTCTGGCATTTAATTATTCCAGATTGATCCATGCCACTCCATCTTATAAGGATAGAAGCATGTGGTAGATTGCCCGAGGGTAGCCATGATGGCCGAGTCACCTCGACTTCATGTTTGGTACAATCCTGCCACGAAACCGTGCGCGTATGTGCTACCTGGGAACCTACCTATTACGGCATCCCATTCGAGACTTCGAAATCAGTGTTTTAATCCTCTTGCAAACCACAAAACATCTAACCGTAACGGAATACCTCTGTCCGAACGGCTCTTCCCACAGCTTCGAGCCCAAATCAGTGCGATATAGCAGATGAACATGTGGTTTCTCAAAAGGCTCAGGCCCCTGAGCCTGACCCCGATGCAGTTTGGGTAGCATTCTAGCATATGCAGCCACTTCTCGTCTTCCCCCATCTGCTACGTCCAAAGGTTTCAACAGATAAATTCCCTGTACCAACGCAGTAAACCGTGTTCCCCAAATTAGTCCTATCTTCAAACATTCGACATTATCAAATAAATGTATCATTTCGGGCGTGGTCAACTCTGCGAGATATCAACCCGCGAGACGTGTCGACGGCAGTAGATCGACCTCGTTTGCATGCTTCATACATGCATCGGCTGCCAGTGGCCTCCTTACCCGTGCGATTTCAAGCCGCTCTGGTCTTGGGTGACTGTCCTACTGTGTGAAGCTGTGCGGGTGACTCGTCTAAGAGTAAAGGAAGCTTCAATCACGCCACTTCATGTTTAACTACCTAGGTAGGTACCTAGGTAGTCTTGAGTGAGCAAACGTCTTTGCCAACCACCGTTGCACACGACGTAGAGTAAAGATGAGACCTTGCATCCAGCCATCGCCGCAAAGCGGAAAGCGTAACTGTAAGTCGCTGTAAATCAGTGAAATCGAGTAAAACGAGTTTAGATCAAATGGGTAGGAATGTTTTCCTTCTTCGGAAAAGCTTATTTGAATTTATTGGAACCGCTCAGGAGGGCGTCTCAGCCGAGAGCTTCGACGGAGGCCCCGAGAATCAGGAGTGGGGCCCAAACTGGGTTTGCTAGTCCGTTTCCCCTTCTTCACTCGAGCACCATTATCCAGGACCGCTCTAGGTTTCACAGAGTCCATGATTTTGTTTGACGGCTTGGACGGTCTTGGGGCACGCGAGCCTCGCACATAAGAAAGCTCCAGACTTGTGTTGCTAGGTTTGGATCTCGTCTTACGAGTTTGCCTTGTTTGCCTTGACTGTGGGAATATGTTTGTCTCTTGGATAGGGGACGCCATTGTTTTTCCATCTGGAGGCGTGTTAGTCTCACTGTCTCGTCTCGTCCGTTTTGAAGAAGGTTTTTCGTTGTCATCGTCAGCACGATCTCGTTTAAGCTTTCGCTGGTTTCCAGGATTATCTACAGCCGAGTCTGTGCTGGCCACCTCAGTTAGGTTCGACTCGCGTTCAATCAAGGGGACCTGCTGCAGCATCCACCGCAGGAGCAAACTTTGTCGAGCTACCTCTTCCTTCGCAATTACGAACGTCTTCGTCTGACGATGGAAATCAACTATGATATTACGTCGTTTAGTAATATGTTCGAGGGAGTCTGTTGCGGCGTTCAATTTGGTTTTGGCGGCCGACAGCTTTTTTTTTCGCTGGGAAAGGTTTTGTTTGGGTAGACGACCGGATTCCGCATTGTGCAGTTGCTTTTCTGCTGCCCGCACAGTCAATTTCGCCAATTCCACAGTCTCTTCAGCCTCGACTTCTTCGCCCTTCATCTGCGCCCCCATTCCGAAAATCCATATTGACTCCTCTGTCTCCATAGGCCTCAGGACCTTCAAATCAACAACATTCTTCCAGGCTTTATCATACCGCGACTGCCGACGACGGATGAGACTCGTCGAGTGATCGTACTTCGTGTATTCGAAGTTTAAGTATTCGAACCAGGTCGCGAGATTATTTTGCTGATCCAGGTCCTCAATCAGCTGAATTGAGCGATCAAACCCATGGGATTTGAGGCGGTCGCGTAGTCGTGCACAATGTGCAGGAAAGCGACCTTGCTCTCTGTGCAGTCGTTGATACTCGCGAAAGGATTTCCAGGACCCCAACTGACATGAAAACACCCCCTTCCATGCATCAGGACCATCTGGATTCCTCTGCCAGAACGACAAGATCTCGTGGTATTCTGGCAGACTCTTCGCAACATCGTACTCCAGCCCGATCGGGTGTGAGGGCCGGCCGCCGAGGCTTAACAATTCTTCGTAGTACTCAGTCTCCCTTGCTTGGATCACACGCTCGTATTCCTCGTCATCTAGATCTGCAGTCGACTCAGCAGAGGGTGCTCGAGGCGATGATTCCCTGCCGGTAGCAAGTTCCTCCAGGCGTGCAGAGACATGATTTAGATCAATCGTAGCGCTCCCATCAATTCGTGTACTGTATGGTTATTGAGACGATAGAACATGCAAAGAGACAGGATGGTTACCTCAATCGCTGAATGAAGTGGTCCGGTAGATTCTCAGGGTCTTCGACTTGAATACATCTGCAGATGAACCTTAGCATTTATTGTCGAAGCTCCAGGACAACCGAACCTTCCATTGGTTTCTAGATACTGGTCAAGCTCGAGGTCGCTGTACTGCGCGATATCGGTAGCAAAAAGCTTTGGCGGTTGCGGCTGAGGCACCGCCATTATTTATGTTGTTCGTGGTAGTTCGTGGTAGTTAATGAGCACTGGAGGGGACGTGGTGTTGTTCGCTCAGGAAAGGAAGGGTCCCGGGAAAATGATCTTCCCGTGCAGCGCTTAAAGTCCTAAATTAGACGTACCTACCAGGTAAATTGGGTATCCTTGCTACAGTAGTGCACCCGCCAACACACGACCTCTGGTGGCACAATTTTGTTTGTTTGTCAACTAATCACGAGACTCAACCCCGTCTTGCGGAGGACAAAATAAGTGTCAGTTACCTGCCTAGTAATTTCAGGATCCAAAAGTCGACTTCGAACAGAGCTTAAGAAGTCTTATTTACTTAAAATAATTGACGAAATAAGTCACATTGTTCCAAGTTAATCCACTAAATGCCGCTATTTCGTCAACTGAATCGAAGAAACATCATGCTTCGACTGCCACTTATTTTGTCCACCGCGAGCCCGTCTTCATTTCCCAGATGGCCGCAGGTGAGAGTAAGAGCAGGGTCTCCGCGGCTATCGCTACCTTGAGGGTGTCACAGGAGGCGCTTTGCTACATCGATTGGATACCGCGTCTCATGTTACAACAATTCGGCGTGTTTGCTACCTAACCTAAGCTTAGGTAGAATCTCTCGCTGAAACGGAGGGATACATAAAGCATGAAAGCATCAATGTGCTCTTGTTTATTGCCCTCTTTCCTCTTCACATCTTTCTATAAGACAGCATCATGGCGGACCCGAACCTGATTGCTTGTTTATATCCTGTGGATGGCGACAATGACGCATGGAACGCGATTCATCTGAACAGGGATAGTGTGCGGTACCTCCCCCAGCAAACCGAGCCAGCCCCAGCGCTGGGAAGGCGGGGCAGCCAGGAGTCCATTGCTTCGACGGCGGCTTCGGTATCGGCTTCGGCATCGGACTCGGCTGCAGAGGAGAATGTTACAGCTCACCATGGACTCCAATTGACATTCGACCACAAGCCCAAAACCGGGCAAGGCTTTTTACTCGGACGAGATGCAAACTCTTGCGATATTGTTTTGCCCAGCTCCCGTGGCTCAAAGATTGGGCGCCGTCATTGCTGCCTCACATTCGATGCACAGCGACGATTAATCTTACGGGATCTCTCGCACCATGGCACCATCGTCACATACGACAAGAAGGGAGGCGAGAAACGCCAACATATCGTCACTCACGACGACGACCGACGCGAGAGGTTTCACTACTTTACGTGGATTCTAAGTGGCGATGCAGCGCTGGACGCGAAGAACATCGTCATCAAGCTCGAGCAGATGCAATTCCGCATCGTCGTCGCTAAGCATGATTCGCATCTAGACCTGTACTACAGCAATGTCGACCGCTTTCTCCAGGAGGCAAATGCAAACGACGGACTGCATCTCGGTGGACTGGGCATTCAAAGTGCGGCTTCAACCGCGCTACCAAGTGGGACTCACACTCCTACTTCCCAAAGCCCAATATACATCAAACAATCTAGGCTGGGCAGTGGTAGTTTTTCGGTTGTGAGTCGTGTGTGGGATGTGAGCACTGGTTCTGTATATGCTTCCAAGAAGTTTGTGAACATGACGCAGGCTCGCTGGAGGAGAGAAGTAGATATCACAAAACAACTCTCACAACTGTCAAACGTCCGACTCCCCCCCCTCCTTCTATAAAATCTCACTGCTAATTTCTATGTAGGAGCATATTGTGCGGTTTATCGGTGTTGTTGAAACGCCGGTACCTCAGCTTATTCTCGAGTATCTTCCGCTGGGGAGTCTAGGAGATCAGCACAGACGAGACTCGATCACCGACCGGGAGAACTGTACAATTCTGCTTCAAAGCCTCGATGCCTTGACTTCCATGCATGAGGCTAATATCGTCCACAGAGATATAAAGCCAGAAAACATTCTTGTTCAATCTCGGAAGCCGCTCCACATAAAGCTATCAGACTTTGGCCTTGGGAAGTCCACTTCTGACCTGCAAACTATGTGCGGGACACATTGCTACACTGCACCGGAAATCTATACAAAGCGCCGTAATGAACCGTACACCAAAGCTTGTGACATCTGGTCGCTTGCTGTCGTTTTCTTCGAGTACTCCTTTAACCACTTTCCTAATTCCAAGAAAACGGATTTTGGATCGGAGTGGTGCAAAGCAATTATCAAGCTTGCCAAGAGATATGAGTCTAATTTTGTACTCGATTTCGTGTTAACTTCAATGTTGGTCATAGATCCAGCAAAGCGACTACCAGCTAGGGAGTGTTGGGACTTCTTTTTGCAATTACCGTTATCTTATAGCCAATGCTCGACTCCGACGCAAGGGTCTTTCCTCGAAAATGATTCTAAGGAAACAGCAAGCATTCGCAGAACGTCGTCAAATGCGACTCCCTCCGAAGCGATTAAAGTTACGGCGCTGAACACCCCCGAGCACGAAACCTGCCGTGCGCCTGAGAACAGAACGCGGCGGCGCTGGGCGACTCCCTCAGAGGTACTTATATTTTCGCCACTACCTATTTCTAAACACGGAAGCTCCAGTTTTTACGAAGACGGAAGCTATAGTGCGCTCGAGAACAACTCGCGGACAGCGAAGGGCACCGTGGATCACTATTTGGTTGACCCCAATACTGCGAAACAAGAGTTCGAAGAACTTAAAACTCCAATAGTCCGCCGATCAAAGCGATTACGACAGCAAGAGGGTGACCTTGAGATACTAAATCCTTCAACTGCCTCACAATCAAAAAGGGTCCGACAGCGTGACCGAGAGATAGAACATAAAAGCATTGAAGCCACTCAAATCTTCGGAGCAAACTGGTTGCGGGATCCTAATTGTGTCGGATCTTCTGTTGCTGCCATGGGAGAAGATCTGGATCAATCGAGTGGATTCAGCAGTATGACAACCAACCATTCGAAAAGTCGCGTTTCGGAAACCGCCAAGAGTCCAGACTGAAGGGACCTCCCTAAAGCGAGAACAACGATAATCTGGCCCAAGTTTATATTTCTCTAATCCTTTTGAGTGAATATACTATATGGCCTCTATTGCAAAGAATAAATACAACTGCTTAGGGAAGGTATGGAATGAAGTCGAATTCTGGCATCCATACCCTAGAAGGGTGTCCCGTCAGATTTGCAACACACTGGTGGTGGTTGTATAGATGTTGCATGTCGGCTCGACTTCCCAACTCGATCACTGGGGCGATTCCACCATGCAGAAATGATACATGGGAGGACTCACCGTCATTCATATCAAGGAAGCAAAGAAACTCTACCACGTTTGTTTCTCTCCAAGCGTTAAATTCCCTCATCGATGGAAATCAAGTCAAAAAAGATGAGCAGGATTTATGGAAAGCGATAATCACGGACTTGCTCCCGCCGGTCGAGGCTGATCCTGCTGCTTGCGATGCCTAGAGTCAGGGTGTAGAGTTCGGTAACATGAGCATCGCAATCAGCAAGACCAGCCTCGACTAGTGGCGGCCAGGAACCCGCGAGGGATATCTGTGCCATCTCGCGGAGGACAAAATTCGTTTCAGTCACCTACCCGCTAACCTGAGACTAAATAATCAGTCGACTTTGAATCGAGTTGAAAATTCATATTCACTGAAAACAATTGACGGAATAGTGTTAATATTTCAAGTTGATCCACTAAATATACGATATCTCGTCAAATTAATCAAGAAAATATTGGTTTACGACTCCCACTTATTTTGTCCTCCGCGAAGCCAACTAATATGATACATGTACTTGATAATGAATGTATGTGGGATTGAAGTTTTTTGTAACGGCAGATGTCTGGTTTTGAGGATGAGATGATGTATTTCGTGAGTACTGAAGGATGTGTAGTTCATAGATGTATTCATATTGTAATTATCTTCTGACCGTAATATTTACTCTCGATTACCTGTTTCCTAGATATATGAAACATAATGACAAACCGTGAAGAAGGTCGACAGCGACGTGCGCATGGAATTGAGTCCTTAACACGGAGGAAGGATCTGAGCCACAAACCTCCCACTTCAAAGACGAACGATCGACATACTACTCATCACTGCGTCATGTTCATACTAAATATCTGGTCATTACGCCATGATTATCCAAGTTCTCAGTAATATCATACAAATTCACTAATCCTTGATGCTCTCATCCGATACAACTCCAACGTCCAACCACCATTGCTCCCCCCAGACTTTCGGATTCTTACCGGGTAGCATCGCCACCGCTGGCTCACTATCTTTAATCCCCAAGTATGGATATGATCTAGAAATCAGTCCTAGGAAAGCGCTTATTCTTCCTCGTGTGGTCAATTTTGGTAACTTGCACTTGCTTGGAATAAGCTTCGTGCGTTGTTTTCCTGCCCAGAAGTAGGCTTTTCTGATCCTGAGGTTTGGTTAAAGGTATGTCGTATTTGCTTTCTGGACCTGAGACTTGGATTAACATGTGGTGCATTTTTATGCATATTTGTCTGTCGGGTTGGGAAGAATATCGTTAGATTAGGAGGAACAAATTTTCGTTTGGTGTTCCTTCACCCTAGGTCAAGAAGTGACCATGTTGATTTACAAGATTTTTTACCGTGCGGAATGATATAGAATTTTTGAGGGGGAGACTATTTCGATATATCATTGTGTATAATAACACGTTGTGAAGAAAGGGTATGGAAAGCTTGCCTGGATGTTAAGTGGCGATAAAGGAATTAGGACAAAAGTGAAAGCTTTTTCATAAATTGAGGTGTTCGAAGTTTACATGGTTATCTTTAAGTACGAGACACAACCAGTGGAAAATATTCTAGGTATGTATTTGAATGCAACTTCTTTTGCTACCTAAAGGATCTTTGGATGTTATAGTAATCTCTGCTACAATTCAGAACCACAAGATTGATTGGAGTAACTCAAACAACCAGACATCCGAATGTGATACTGAGAGACAACCACAGAACGACGTGAGCGTGGAAATTATTTTCTATAGCGAGGATCTAAATCAGAAATCTTTATTTCTAGTCATTATTGCCAAGTTCATGGCAATATCTGATTATCGCGCGATAGTTGTCGCGGTAGTTGGCTGTGTTCTGGCATGCGGCGAAAACCAACAAAAGGCCAACAAAAAGCCACGCGCACGTCATAGCCTTCCTTTCGTCCAGTCTCTCGGGTTTAGTCTCCCATAAAATGATTACAACAACGTCCTCATCCTCCTTCTGGGTCAGCTCACAACGTTCGGATCCCCAACGCTCGCCATATATAGGAACGCAAACCCACAAGTATGGAGCGGACACAAGGAATGGACTCGAGGTAAGCGCCTGGTCTCCTCTGTTCTGTCTGATTGAGTATCGAATGAACCAACCAACACTTCGCGTTTGATATGGTGTTCCTTCCGGTCGGCAACAACAAACAGGATGGGATTGTCTCTCCTAAGCCTGGCAACCTGATCGATATCTTTGCGCTTTCCCATGTTGTTTGTTTGTTACACGGTCGGTAGGAATAACCTTCGCGTATGCGAGGAAAGTGTTCCTTCCGACCCGGGACTCGATGAAATGATGGCTTATTTGTATGCTCATGTGTCCGTATGTTGGTTGTATGGTCTACAGGATGAAGCGGCCATTGTCCTTGGGTGTTAGAGCCACGATGGAAATAGCATCGACAAATATTGTTCAGTCATTTTCGGATTTTTTGAGCTATAAAGTTAGGGACTTGCTCTTCTTATTTTCTCTGAATCAATTCACAAGAGAGACAGGTCTTTCTTACTTCTTTTCTTCTTTGCATCCTTGGAGCGTCACAAATCTACCAGCGCTGCTTTCCGTTATTTCTTCACAATACCTCGCCATAACATCTTGTCAAACCTCGTCCAAAATGCGGGCCTTGAGTCTTCTACTCTGTTTCTTCTCCATTTTAGGTTGTCTCCTCGCCGCTAACGTCACTTCCGTCAGTCAACCTGCAGCCGGGAAAGCCTATTACAAAGTCTTCCCCAAAGACGACATCGATATCACTAAGACAAGCGATTTTATCAAGGGAGTCGTCGGAGCAGAAGATCTATTGCCTTGGACGGATGTCAAGGATAAATTGATGCATTGGACTGTGGAGGCCTCGATGGAGGAAGTCGAGGTGTTGAAAGGTGATGAGGGTGTTGCGAGGGTTGAGGTGTTTGTGCCTCCGACAGCGCCAGTGAGCGCACGAAGTGCTGAAGACAGCTCACCCGAAGATGATGAAGCTGCGAAAAGCTACCTTATTACCCCTACTGACGGGAGATTTCCTCGGGCGGTCGAAGAGACTCGGCAGTCTCTGGAGAACTTGGTGGGAAAAGATAAGGTGCATCAATACGGTGGTCAGAGTGGATCTGCCATATGGTGGTACTGCAACTGTAAGATATCTCTATTGCTTTGGTCCCCAATCGATGTGCAATCGATATGGTCAAAAATTTGCGAACTGTCGCTAATCCATTCTACCATAGTGACTATTTCTCAGAAGAATGATGCTGTTAAGATTTCCGGAGTTAAGAATATTTATGAAGAGACCGGCGATGAAGCACAACAACTTCCAGGCAGTCATAGAACACGCGATATCGCGCTATCTCTCAAAAGAGACGAGTCACTAGAAATTTATTTGGTTTTTCCGGGGAAAAAAGGCAGCACTGAGGAAGAGACAGTCGAAGCCGTCAAATTCCTTCAAGAACTTGTCGGTGAAGAGAATGTCAGCCGACCCCTTCTCAGTGGCAATGCAGTTGTTTTTTGGCAATGTAATTGTAAGTATGCACGGAAAGTTTCGGAAGTTGAGACTGTTCCGTCGCAATTTGTTGGCGGATTACCAAACATTTATGAGCTGTGCTGATTTATTCTCCATTAGTGACACCCACACAAGGCGACGAAGCATCCAAACATCCTGGCATTCGCGCAGTAGAGAGAAGTCCGAAGATGGAAAAGTTTCTCCGTATTCCTGCTCGTGATACCTCTTCTCTCCCCTCAGTGGTAGCGAAAGCTCGGCCGTCACAAGTGAAGAGAGCTCTCAGCTACTCGACGCAAGTGAGGGCAGTCAACGAGCTGATAGCTATTAGTCAACCGAGGTAACTTGAGAAGATAATGCAAGGCGATGTGATACTAGCTAACATTTCTCCTAGTACTATCCCAGACGTAACACACTTAAGTAACTACGTATATGATAGCAAATGCGGAAGCGACAGCTTTGTATATCACCTGGAGTCAGGAGTTGCATATAAGGATCAAGCTAGCGTAGGTTCTCTTTATAATTTTGAGTTAAATCCTAAGCGATCAGTATACTAATGAACTTGTGTTGTAGGAATTTCCAAACGTAGTACCTGACAACGAGCACATACAGACATCTTCAGCGAAAGCTATACCGAATTTGCATCCTTGGATCGACACGGATCAGCTGAGTCACTCGACTTGCACTGCTGGTAAAGCTGTGGGTAAAAACTTTGGGGCATCTAAAAACGCTAAGCTTGTTGTCGTGCAGTTAGGTTCAGAGGTGTTTTCCGACTTTTTTGAAGCTCTAGGGTTGATTATTGAAGACATTAAATCTAAACCAGAAAGAAAGAAAAAGAGCGTTGTCTCTGTGTCGTTTGGATTTCGCCATGTCTTAGCTGACCATGGGCAACAAGCGGTGGACGCACTCCAGGAGCGTCTTCAGAAACTTTTTGATGTCGATGTCCCGCTATTTGCCGCGTCTGGCAATGACGCTATCAAACGAAACAAGATCGACATTGACTCGCATCCGGCATTGTTGGCCACACCCGAATTCCCTCTGATTACAGTTGGTTCTGCCGAGTTTGACGGCTTACCCTCAGGGCTTACACAGAGAGGACCACATCTGACACTCTACGCAGTGGGATCAGACGCAACTTGTATGGGTAAGACGGGCAATAGTCCCCTTACTGGGAAGGCCGGCACATCTCTTGCTGCACCACTCATTGCAGGCATTGTAGCAAATTTTCTATCTTACGATACTGTTCCGTTTGACACTAGTGACGGCAATCTTGTCAAGAATCTGAGAGATTATCTTCAATCAGATCAAGGAAGCTGGGCAAGACTTGATGGAACAGATGTTGTCTGGTCAGTAAATCTTCACAATTTTCAGTCTTGCTACTATCGCTATTCAAGACATATACTAATATGTTTCGCAGGAATGGGGTGACAGAAGCAGACAACCCGGAATTTGGTTTACCACCTCCTGTACCACCCCCGCCAGGACCAGCACCAACTGCTCCGCTTCCCCCTCCGCCAGGTCCACCACCAACAACAGGACTTCCACCGCCGCCAGGTGCAACTTCAGCACCAGTGAAAACATGTAATGGAGTAGCAACAAACAAGTATGTTTCTCGAGATAGCCTTCTAAAGAATGTCCAGTCCGACTTCTGTCCCGAAGTCGTAAAACAAGGTGGTAATGACCCAGGATCCGGATCAATTGGCCGCGTTTACAACCCCGATACCATCGAGCAAGTCTCCATCTACCTAGACCTCCCCCCAGGAACTCCAGTCCCAACAAAAGAAGAATGCGAAGCGCACTTCATGGACCTGATCGACAACTGCGACGGAAACGACGCCAACAACCCTATGAACTACAAAGCAGGAGGCCTCGTCACCGTCGGAACCAACAAGTATCACATTACGCCTGAAAAGCCACGTCAACCTGCTTCTGCTGGCGTGAAAGGCGATTGCGATAGTACCTACAAAGTCTACTTTAATGATTATGTGGTTTGGGGACACGGATGGGATAGTGCGGATAATGGCGAGACTCTTAAGCAACAGGTCAAAGGTTGCGCTTTATTGCCTGATACTTGGAGTTTTGCCTATGGGTTGGGTGATGATGGGAGAGAGTGGACGGCTAAGTTTCGTACGGGAGTCTTTCAGAAGAAGTGTGTTGGGCACGCGGGGAAAACTGCTAGTGGGATGGAGGATTTTGGGTGTAGTGGCTCGGGTTAGATGATGATGCAGCAAGAATATCTTCGTGGGGTTTTTTGTTTGTTTTTACTGATTTGCTACTTTGCTTATTTTGCGTATGGCCGTTTCAGGAGTTTTGATATTTAAAGGGGTTGGTGTTTGGTCTTGTTCTGGAGTGTTTGGACCTTTTTTTGGGGGTGTTTTGATTTTGATTCCTACTCTATGAAAATATATATTTGTTTGCAAATCAAGGGGATTCATGAATTCGAAATCTATGCAAGATAGGATACAACAGCTCGAAATAGGTATGCAAGGATATGGAACGGATGTCCGTGTTCAATGTTATTTATGACGATGAGGAAATGAGGCTAATGCAATTCGCGATTGTTATAATGTTTAAATAACCACTTATTTGTGGAACATCAAAGAAAAGGAACCTCCTTCATCGATTTTGTTAAGTTAGGCGCAACATAGTGGTAACTTAGTTGATTGACAAAACTTAGGGATGAGATCTTATAGGGAAATGGCGGCCATCGGATTACTAAATTGGATAGTATAAAATGAGGTTTCTTAGACTGTAAAGCCAACCCAACTTTACTGGTCAGTATGTCAAAGCGAAGATTCCGCTTATTCGATAAGAATATTTGTTTAAACGCCTTCTTCTCTGTAGAGAAGCAACCCCTTTTAGATAAGCGAGTGCACGTGATGTTGCTTCGCTACCATATGTTTCCACATGCAACTGTCCCTGAATGATTAGGATACATTATTGATTTAGACTGCAATGACAGATAGAAGTCTCAGTTTACTAAAAAAAAACCGCTCCAGCAAGTTTTGATCTTGATGGTGACCGCACGATTGGTTTGGTCATGGTAGGATGTGACTGTAATCTCGACATTTGACGAGTGACCGAAAAAAAAATCATTATCCGTACATAATTTAGTTGTGGTCGGAGAGTTGCAACTACACGAATTCTTTCGTATGTATTAAAAGAAGACCGGGTCGTGTTGAGATGTAATGGAAGTTGGTCTCCAAGGTCCTGAGGCACAATGGCTACAGTCTATCGCTGTCATATCCATTAACTTGATCAAATTCAACAAAATAGACCAAAGATCAATCGGTGTCTCCTTGGAGGATGTCTAGCTCATGCGTTGCTTTTTGATGAAACGAGAAGTTTCCGTTCACATTAAAATGACAATCCAAATATTTTGGGGCTCCATCTGAGAACACATGGATAGCATCATGGACCTGACTTTGAAACAATATAACAGTGTTATATTTGCTAATACAAAAGGCATCTTCTACATACATAAAGCAGTCAATGGTCCAATCCGGTGTGCTTAATCCAGAAATCCCAAACCAAAAAACGCCAACAGATCCCAAAAACAATTTCTCAACCTTCTAATACTATACCTGAAATAAACGACCAACGAAACGAATTCAAAAACTCCTACAAACATAAGCAGTGCCCTAGAACTAGTCTCTCGTACAAAGCTCAAAGTAACCCAAGCTCCAAAGCCATCTTGAGACCTTCCACAGCTGCCTCCGGCATACCCTCTACCAAATCTGCAATAACACAAAAGACTGGAATATTGAATAGTAAACTATGTATGGCGCCTTGGTTGAAATGTGTGCCGAGCTCCACGCATGCACCCCCAGTGCTTCCAAGGAGCTCTTTATTGTTCTCCCCTGGGTTGCATGCTGCGTTCGAAAATGCAGTGACGTGCTGACGTGGCGATGTCGCAATGTAGACTGAAGCTGTTGTCGGGTCCATACTGATATATTAGCAGACTGGTTTTTGAGGGTAGGTCGGCTTGTTGCTACCTAGGTGATCTAAGATAAGATGATGTTGGTACCTGATTTAGTAGATTTACACGATGTCATTGTTAAGGAATTGGTCCGGCGTTACTGACCAATGGGGGTTTGGGTATTCGTTGGCTTTACCGTTGGCCCTTTCCAAAAACACCGAAGCCTGACAAATCCCCATCATAGCAAAGAACGAGCGGATAGCTACCTGGTATTTCATGATGAAAGCAAGGTTTTCAATGAAGAATGCGTGTTCCAGTGAAAGGTTTCAGGCTGAGGATTAATTTGTGAGAGAAAAGATTGACGAGTGATCATTTTCGATAGTGAGGTAAGAGTGATGATGTGGAAGGCGAATGAGCTTGATATTCAGCACACCTGGGGTGAACGTTGTCCCATTTATACACCATGAACACTTGGGTACCTCGATATTTCGAACAGTTCAAGCTGCCGAATTTGAAGCCTCCTGACCATACTCGAAAAGGCTCCAAAGACATAGGCATCCCGAAACCGTTCCTTGTACTGCCTGATTCGTTGTGATTCATGATGTGTATCTTAGTTTGTAGCGCTCCTCTGATTGAAAAGACTCCGAATTCATTGAAGGAAGACGGATAGAAAACTAGGCGGGGTCTTTGGTGGTTATCACCACAGGAAGCACCCCGTCACGGTTTTGCTGGTTTTTATTCCCACCTTCATAGTCCAGTGAGGCACGCTTCTGTTGCTAATCCACTTTTGGCAATATTATGTCAGGTAATTGCTCGCTAAACTCGCCTGGGTTCATCTCCGATGTTTGGAAAAATCAAAATACTTCACCAAACACCAAGCGAAGTTACTGTATTTCGCCCAATGCGTTGAGAATGCTCGCTAAAATGATCTGCCCAGCCAACAACAGGTAAATCCATTTCGTCCATTCTTGTAGCGGGGCTCTTGGAACACTAACAACGTCTGCAGTGAACATGACATGTCTTAGCGTTAAGGAATTGTTGGTGTCATGTTCGACCCAAATAGTGGCTTCGAGGGGAGGATGTCATCCTGAATTCCTATCAGCCCATAAATTCGTTCCTATGTCACTTTTGTCTCAAAGCTTTTGCACGTAAGCTTCCTCCGACAGGTTTCTTAACATCCTTATATTGTTACCTCGTTGGCGGTAGACAATTGCGACGGCAACACATCTTGACACAGACTTCCGTCATCAACACAGGCTTATCTGACAATATTAATTTTACCTTATTGGAAATTGATATCTTGTTTATTTACCCAATTGATCTATCATCATCACTTTAAGGCTGCTAAATTATGTTTTGTTTACCAAGATCAACGTAACAAACCATCTACTACTAACCGGAGCTCGCTAACACTTCCACAGAATACATGTTCTCGTAGCTTCTACGGCTCTAGTCAGTACCAAGTACATTATAAATGACCAGGGCTATCGTAAGTTACCCTTAAGCACACTCGAAGCCTTTTGCTAACATATGATTTCCAGATTATCGTGCGTATCCCATCGAAATACATTCCCTCGATACGCATTACAGTTGGCATGATCTAACATCATTCAGCATTACATTTATTCACCCTACAAGCCTCATTAGTTGTCTCCATCTTGACCCTCCAAAGGCTACTGAACACCAGTGCCTCCTATTCGCGGTTACGATGGGTTTTCTCGCCAGATGATCTTGGCGTGGAGCCGGCGGCCTTTCAAAAATCTAAGACGCTCCTTATTGGGTTAATATCATTGGCTGCAGCTTTGCCATTGTTTGCACAAGCCATCATGCACTCTTTCAATCTTTCAACCTTGGTGATGCTGCTGGTAAGTCACTGTCATGAGCTTTGTCCAAGTCATCCGTTGACCGTTGCTGGTGCTAATCCAACATGTAGACGCTCGTGATTCTCATCTCGTTTATGATGGCTCATGCTGGATTGCAACCAATTCGAAAAGCGGGCATGACGACCATCCTACTTGGATTCATTATGTTAATTCTATACGACGAATATCGACTCTCGGTCAATGGGTTGCTGTTCGCCGTGCCAGCGTCTGCTTTATTGGCTTTGGCCAAGCTTTCCCTATCACATTCATCGAAACCCGTACACGACATAGAGATGGACAGTCGACGGACTCTATCATGGCAAGCTGTGATGCTCATCACGATCTCTGCGAGTCTTGGCATTACATCGATTTGGGCCTTCACAATTGAAGACACCCTGCTAGCATTCGCTTATATACGCCAACTCAACATAGGTATTAGTGGCTCTAAACATAGTCTCAGTTGCCATGTTTTTGACATCTGGTCCGTCCGTTTTCACAACTTGCAATTTCCTCGGATCCAATCAGTATGTTGAAGTATCCGTATGTGCAAATATGCTTCTTTTCGGAGGTGTTATTTCACTTGCAAGCAGCCAACTTCTCGAACCCAGCGTTTCAACAATAGTACAACCCACAGCATTTGTTGCTATCATGATCTTCTCAGCCGTGGTATTTCGATGTGAGCAACTAAGTCCACGGCCATATGAAAAGACATCCCAGGAAGGGTATCAGATAGTCACTCATCAGTCGACAAGTGGTCTGGAGAACACCAATTCGATGGACTTTGTTAAAACGCAACCGGGGAACATGAGGCATAACAGTTCCGTTACTCTTGCTTTCGCAGCGGGAATCGTATTGTGGATTCTGTTCGCTGCCCACAACAGCCTACTCTTCCGAAACCCAGTCGAGACAAGGTCGGAAGCAATTCTAGATCACACATACAGACCAACAATCGATATCGATATCGTCGTCAGCATGTACAAAGAAGACGTTTCTTCAGTCGCCGAGATGCTATCCCATCTACGATCACTCTCCGCACTCGCAGGATGATCAACTAGAGTAATCGTTTACTGCAAAAACGATACGGCAGGTCTCGAAACTCTTAGCCAAAATTTAGGAGCCATTGAAGTCATCCCGCGTCCGAATATCGGTCGAGAAGGCGAAACATATTTAAACCACATAATCAGCAATTTCGACAATCTCGCCACCCACACTCTTTTCATCCAAGCACATGTCCATAACAAGTGGGAGTTTTATCGAAGAATTGAACAGTATTTCACCGCATCAACTGGCATGTTGAGCTTAGGCTTTTCTGGAAATAGCTGTGATTGGAACAACTGCTCTGATCGATGGGGATGGGAAGATGATCATCATATTGTCACCGATATCTATCAACAGGTGTACAAGCGTAATTCTTCGACAGTGTTACTATCGTATAAAGGACAATTCATCGCATCCGCTCGACGAATTCGAGGACTTGACCGGTCGATTTACGAGAACTTACATAAGACCATGATTGATCCTAGTAGTTGGGCACATACAGAGCCCTTCTTACGCGGTCGACCAGACTCTTTGAGCGCTCCATTGTATGGCTTCTCTCTGGAACGTGCGTGGTCTACACTGATGCAGTGTTCGGAACCAGATATTGCGTACAAATGTCCTACTTTGCTGAGTGGAAGGCGAAGAGGTGGGAGTTTAGATGACCGTCAGTGTCTTGCTGATGATAGTCTGTATATTTAGCTTGGTTGATCTGATTCACATACACGAAAATTTTGAAACTCAACAATGAGGACGATTAGATAGCAAGGTTTATACTTCCTCGGAATCATCATTTTCCTATTCAAAAATACAAGCAACAAATTTAGATTCGCACCAAACCTCTCAATCCTCATTCACTTCCCTCTCCTTTCTCAAAGCCTCCCTCAACAACTCCACAATCTTAACATTCCCCGCAAGCTGAACGATCTCCACCACTGATCTCCCTTCCTGATCTTTCACATGAACATTCGCAGCACCACCTATCAACAACTTAACAACATCATCATACCTTTCCCTCCTTACCGCCATCAAAAGCGCAGTTTCTCGATAACGATCATTGAGTCTTATTGTCAAATCATCAGGACTACATCCCCTCTCCAACAAAAACTCCACAGCCTCTTTCCTCTTCCCCAACACAGCCCTTCTCATCGCACCTGAGCCCTCCATTACCGCTCCATAATCAACAAGCAACCTCAACACCTCAACCTCACCTCCCGCAGCAGCCTCTCTTAGCGGCGTCATCCCACCGTATAACCCATCATTCGGATCAGCACCTCGCTCAAGCAAGAACCGTATAAAAGCCAAATCTTTGGGTTCAGGAACACTAACCGCGCTCCTCAATGGACACCCATAAATCCCAAACGACTTCGTAATGAACCCTGGATCATGGTCCGCAAGCTCTAAGACTACATCAACTGATCTGGTAGCAATCGCATTCATTCGCAAATGGCGGTCAAACTCCTTTGGATACAACGGTCTTAGAAATCTCAGGACTTCAAGTTGTGACGCTTTGACTGCATCTCGGATGAGATCGCGGATCTTAATGTCTAACTTTACCACGGATGAGAGTGAGAGTCCTGTTTCTTCATCTTCCAGAATATCTTTGAGTGTTTGGATGTCACCGGTGCGACATGCTGTGGATAGAGATGCATGAACATCTTGATGTTGTGAGAGGCTTGTGTTTATTTCTGTCAGTGATTACAAGCAGGTGAGAGATTCTAACAAGGTTCACTGACTGTAAAAGTAGAGTTACCATGTTGAAATATGGGAGATGTATTACTTGTGGTTTGACGAGCATACGATGAGACTTTTCGCAAAGTCCTGCAGAAACGGGCTGACCAATGACTGTCTCTTCATCGTGTTGGTTTTGTGTTGGTACACACTAGGCTAGGCTTCTAATCGCACGGTTCACCAAAGCCTTTCTTCTCCGAATATTTTCTCCACAGTCTCACAATGGAATCTTATTATCGAGAAATCTCACATCGGAGTTACGATCTCTCACTTTCAACTAGCCAATTTTCATGACCAATTTTCACGATACCCTTTTTTCTTCGAATTTCCACCTTATTTGAGACTGATTTGTAGAGAACGGCTCAAAGTGAAACTTTTATTACCAGCATAATTTATGTAGTTGTATAGGCTTTTAAAGACCAGGTGTGTCCGCAATACGGAACACATACTTCGAAGCGCTATTCTTACCATCCTTCAAATCTTGCAAAGCTTGCTGAACGGCTTCCAGTCCTCCGGGTCGCACCTCATATGGATGTGCGGTGAAGGTTCCTTTCTCCAATGCCTCCGTAAACCATCGACAAGTCACCAAGCCCAGGTTATGATTGTCGCCAGACCCGCTATTGTCCACAGTATGAACTGAGCCGACAGTTGTCTTGGTCTTTGCTATTTTTCCCGTGTCCCAGTCACTCGGCAAGACAAGATTGATCGCTCCATCAGACACAACGATCTCTGTGAGAACCTGCTTACTCGGCTCTCCGATTCCTGGATCAAGGCCGTGTCTTACCTCGCCGTATTTTCCAGATTTGAGGTGAGCGCGAATACCTTTTATAGTCTCCTCAGTACCTTTGCGATAGTCGAATACTGCGTCACCTTTGCTGCGATCAAGCAGGGATTCAACGTGGGGTGTGCCCTTGCCCGCAACCGCAA
Source organism: Glarea lozoyensis ATCC 20868 (assembly GCF_000409485.1). NCBI lineage: Eukaryota > Fungi > Ascomycota > Leotiomycetes > Helotiales > Helotiaceae > Glarea > Glarea lozoyensis. The sequence goes on along the minus strand of NW_007361002.1, from coordinate 233,719 downwards.
TGATAGGATGGATATTGCTGTTTCGTGCGAGCTTAATGGCATAGGATCCTACAGATGAGCTGGCACCATATACGATGAATGGTGTAGACTCTGTTGCGGGTAGCCAGGGGGTGGGAAGCTTTAAGTTCTTGAATACAGCGACAGCTGCTGTTAATGCTGCCAGAGGAATCGTTGCAGCTTCTAAAAAATGAAGTTAGTCCAAGCCATCTCATTACTGATCATGACGAGAAAAATTACCTTCGAAGGATGTCGAGGCAGGAAGGTGGAACGTGGTGTGTTCCCATGCCAATCCGTATTCAGCGTATGAGCCGCCAGGAGCTTGCATCTCATGAAAGGCTCCCACACGATCTCCTTTCTGTTCAGTCTTAGAATTCATTTATTTGCCATGTTGGAATACTTTTCCATACCTTGAATGCAATCACATCTTTTCCAACCTTCTCCACCACACCTGCAATATCATCGCCATGGTTCATGCCACTTTTCGCCTTAGTTTGCCAGGAGTCATTATCAGGTCCATTGTACTCAGCAGCCCAAGTTGGTACTTTCCAATCTTTTGGGTTAGATCCAGAAACAACAACCTTAATCAGGACTTGTTTGTCTTTTGGCTCAGGAATGGGTGCGGACTCGATCTCGCACTTGACTTCCGCACTGGGGAAACCTAGCACTTGTTTCATTGTAGCCATGATAATTGAAATTGTATAAAAACTGTATACGTGAGATTGAAAGTAGGATTTAGAAACTTGGGCTTGGTGTTTATATAGCACTTGGGAGCGCAATCGTACAGTAGTTACTTGACCGCCACGTGCCCGCGACGGTCGCACCAAGGTTGTTCGTCCGCCGACAAAGGAGGTAAAAACAAGGTAGAAAAAAATAAAGGAAGAGCCTTAAAAGAAACCGTTTTCATAGCGGCATACTCGAGTATTGGTCATCAAGAGCTCTGAGAAGTGGGGTAACAGACCCCCCCTATGCATCGCTAATGCAAGTGCGGAGACACCTACCTCACCCTGACGTCGGCCGATTTTCTGTGCGACTATCTCTTGATTCCCACCTTCTGTTATCAAAGTTCGCCCATCTGTCTCGACTTTTAACAATTCGAATACAGCACCAAAAAATCATTACCTCTTAAACTTTACTCCTCACCACGATTCTATACAGGCATACAAGAACACTTAATTATCATTCATATAATAATATTCAAATCCTGTTTCAAATTTCTACGCCTTCTAGACATCCTTTTCTAGGACCTTCACACCTCAATTCTCATTGACAAATGAGAATTTCGCTAGTACCACTTCGATAAGATAATCATCAGGATCTCTCACAAACGACACGCCCACGCAAGCATCCCACTACGACTTATCCTTCCCACTCCAGGCAATTCACAACCCAGGAAAGAAGCAGCAACTTCCTGATTCTCAGCCGTGCCAGCATCCTTGACGATATTAACATTGATACTCTTGAAATGCTTCATGGTCGCATCGATATCAGGAACGGTGAAGCAGAGCTTGACGAAGCGATCCATGGGACAATCCTTGTGAATCTTGCTCAAATTCTGTTCTTGAGAGCAGCAGAGGATGCTGCAAAGGCAAATGTAGTACCTCTGGATGAAGGAGTTCTAATTTCCCTTCTCTTGAGAGAAACGGGTTATTCGGGTCGACTGAATCGCCGTAGCCAAGATAGCTGACGGTAAATGTATCTGTGCTAGTTCCTTGATCCCAAATGCCTTGATGCAAACTCGACTGACTTCTCGAGGTGTGCGACGCGGATGCCGGTGTGGTTGAAGCGGAAGCCTTTTGTGACACTCTCGGACGCCATTGCTACACAAGTTTCTAGATTTCCGAAGATTTTGGATTGATAATATCAGAATGCGGGAAATTATTCTGCCAGCAAAAATAGATATTAAATGTAGATTCAAGCAATTCGGCGGAGCTCGGCGGTCCATTCAATATGTTTTTGCAGATCTCCCGTTCTAGAAAACCTTAGTTCGAAGACGTTTGAGCTGGTACCTAGGTTGCCGAATTGCTCTATTAACTAGTGTGGTCCAAAACCGGTTGCTTATCAATCATACACTGTGGAAAGATTTCGCAAACTCATAGAAGCCGCCAGTTAGTGCATCGAAACCGATTATTCAGTTCACAGTTGTGAGCTGTGTCGCCACACCTAGAATGTTGTCGGAATAGCTTAATCAAGTATAATCTACACTACATTCGTGCAACAGGTAGTTTTGGTTTATTTAGTATTTGAAGCAACTTTTGTTAGTGGTGGCTTATTTAAGGATAGTAGATTGCTTCTCCTCCTCGTTATCAAAGGATATTTCTGGCTAGCTTTGTATGCGAAATTCTGTCGAGTCAATTTGTTAGTTGAAATCGTTCACAGACTGTCGATCGTTTGAGACAACGACGAAGGCGCTATTTAATCTTAAATCGTCTAAGAAGTCTCGTGATAGCTCGCACCCTGATCTATCCAGAAAAACGCAATCTAGGACATTGTAGCTTATATATTTCTCCACCGACTTTTGCAAAGCACGCTCATTACCTAACCTCCAATTTTAACTAAAAGTCTCCCAAGAACACTTTTATATAAAGGACATAATACTCTATTTAAGATCAAAATGCTCTTTCATATTAGGAGAGCAATGAAGCTAAGATACAAGTCTCCAAACTCCGGATTTAGTCTTAATATCTAGAGATACTTTAATTTCACTTTAACCCGCTATCTCTATTTATCCAATCCTATCTGCGTATCATTGTACCCAAAACACGACGATTAAATCCCAGCATCCCTCAACCCCCGACAGAACAAAACAAAATCTTCGTTTCAAAGTCAAAATGTAGAGTAGCAATGAAACCTGTTACATTAGAACCCCGCTCTGAAATGTGGATTAAGAAAGAGGAAAATCCAATTTCGCCGCTTAATGTTCTAAGTATTTCTATAGACATAATTGTAAGAGTAATCCCCGGGTAATAGTTTGTCTTTGGGATGTGAATGCGTGTAGGAATAGACGGAGACTTCCGCTAATAAACTATAATTTACATTTCAAGTACTTAAAACTATTACAAAACAATAATTTACTAGGTGGTCTTAGCTTATCTAAGGACATGAATACTTTCGATATTTAATTTCTTCAAATTCCGACTTCCTAAACAAATAATTCCCACATTACTCACCGTCTTGACATAAATCCTAGCCAAAATACAAGCCTTACAACCTCCTTGGGACTGGTGGTTGGATATTACTTGGAAAGAATGATTAGTCATGGCTGTATAGTGTGTATTTACTTTGTGTATACGAGAGAAAACAATTTAACAACGAATGAAATCCAAGTATATTTGCTCTTGAAAACGAAGTGGGCGTTTTCTTTTTCGAAGTGATATAGTAGAAATTGAAAGGGTAAGCGCGAGAGTTGTGTAACGAAGAGGGTTTCGTGGTTGGATGGTTGGGATGGTTGATGATTGAGAGAAATACTCGCTTAATTCATGTTTATAGGATGTGAGACCGTGTGTAAGAATAAATTGTTGGGCTTATGCCTAGATGAAAAATACCCTAGAAAGAAAACATGTAGCATTTTAACCCAAATCACCTCCCATAAGACCAAAACCTCAATCTTCATCCAATCCCCCCTCCTCTCTCCCCCTTTCACCCCTCCACCCCATCAAACCCCCTCCAAAGCCCCTCAACAACCTCATGTCTCTTCACAGCCCACTCCCAATCAGGAACCCACTCCCCCCTCGCAAACGCCTCATAAATCCTCCCAATATTCCTCGCCGGCTGCGGCAGTCCCCCGAACTCCCCCTCATCTCTCGCGTCCCAAACCTCACTTCCCCCTTTCCCATCATAAAACACAACTTTCGTATCCTCTCTCCCTACACTGAGTGCCCAACTCGGACTCTCGAGACGAAGCTCTCCGAGGGAGCCTTGGATCCGCCATTCTATCCCGGGTGTGCCCGGTAATGGCGGACCGCCGCGGAGATGGATTGATATCGGTGCTTTATCAGGTCCAGCGATACCTTGGATGAGAATCTGATCTGGGACTTCATTCTTGACATCCCTCTCCACGATTTCATCACCATCCAGAATATCCTTTTTCTCGTGTCTTATAGCCATGACTGATTTATAACTCTCAAACCCCCCCAGCACTACCACATTTCTCAATATGCATAATAATATAATCAAGAATAGGTAACTTACCAGCACCAACAACCTCCAACGTATGCCCCCCATGAATAGACACCACATTCCCACCAACGCCCCTCTCCAAAAAATACCTCACCGTTGTCTTCTCGCTCACCCCTCCATTGCCGAGACTCGCAACAATGGAACTACTAACCACCCTCCCCAGTTTCCCAGTCTGCACAAACTCCCTCATCTTCCGAATCGTAGGATCGAAAGAACCTTGCAAACCTATTATGGTTTTCGCGTTGTGCGCTTTTGCTAAAGCGGCCATTTCTTTGGCGATGGCGAGATTGCGTTCGAGTGGCCACTCCACGAAGACAGTCTTGCCGGCGATGATACTAGGACGCACGGTTTGGAGGTGCCGGTCGACTCTCACGGAGCAGACGACTAGATCGACGTCTTTATCATTCGCGAGATCTATTCATTTCATCAGCACACCCCTCACACCCCTCCCCAAAGATCTCACTCACCTTCCGGATCGCCATACGTCCTCACCCCCTCCCCAAGCCCAAACTTCACCCTCGCGCTCTCCGCATTCTGCTTACTCGAATTAAGCAACGCCACGATTTCATAATGGGATGAGGAGAGGAGATACGGCAGATGTGCGGATGTAGCCCACGAGGTACCGGTTGGGGAGGCGGAGAGACCGATGAGTGCTGTGCGGATGGGAGACATTGTGAGATACTATGAAGTGTTATTGGGAGGATGAATGTGAGAAGGGGAGGGGTGAGGTTTTGGAGGGGGTTGTAAAGTACATATATATAACGTGACAACTCCTCTTATTCAGACCTTTCGGATATCAGAGGTAGACTGCATCTGCCTAGTACATATTAGATTTCGGATATAACCACATCACGTAGTATGCTTACAAACCTATATATACTATATAACAGAGTTTTTAACTACACCTCATGTAGGTAACGAACTTCTCACAACTAAACTGTGCATGTTGATTTCAAATCACCCCTCCCCCTCGCTTAACTAACTCAACCCTCCCCCCTCCGTCCCTCCCCCCCTTCCCCACACACGCCTATCACCCCACAACAAACAAGTGCCCGAAAAGTATGCGAGCGTTCACGACATTTGTCAGTAAATCAAGAATGACGAAAGCTACAGTATCTATTGCCTCATGAAAGACGATAGTCTGGACATCCTGGCGTAGAAACATGCGGTTTGGTTTTTCGTCCGATGATGTATGTTGTCAATCAACAACCCACACAACGACATCACGCCTCACCAAAAGACTAACAAACGGTAAAATTCAGTTCATTAATAACCTAGAAACGGCATCCGCTTCCAGACACGTAAGAAAACCCATCGAATCAATAACGCGTAACCGACATCATAAACCCAGCCGAAATCCTTGCAATCTACTAGTACAGCGCAGCCTCTCCGTCTCAAGCATTCCTTTCCCTCTCCATCACTCCAACATAATCCCCTAAACAACTTGCGACCTCGTAGCTTCACTCTCGCTAGGGGCATAACTATCAAGTGGCTGTCCCGTCGTAACAGATCCACCACTGCTGATTCTACTTCCATCGACGCCAATATCAGAAGATCCTTGGGCGTGTTGGTGATGGAGGACGCTCTCGTCGCCAATTTCAGATTGTGGAATGTTATGTTGCTCTCTTGGCATCAAGTTGGGTTCGAGGTGAGCGCTTGAAGGGACATCCTCGAGCTCGTGTTGCCAGTCTTTCAAATCATCCTCTGCGTCGTTCAGGATTTGACGAGCTTGGTTGCTATGCTCGTAGGCTGGACGGACGTCACCGGGGACGACTGGGGTGTCGTCGAGGAGGTTCAAGATACGACGACCGTGTCTTGCGAGGATGATTTGCTTCTCAGCGCGTTCGATTGTTGCGGCAAATTCAGCGGCATATGCTTCCTTCAACTTTTGACGTGTCTGATAAAGTTAGCAATGAAGACTTTTATAGATCATAAAACTTACAATATTAGTCAATTGAGCCTCCGCAACCAAATTCTCCGCCTCAGCACGCACAAGCTCCTGCTCCAAAGTAACCAATCTCGCACTTTGCGGCTCCTTTGCCTTCAACTTGGCAATCTCATCCGCAATCTTCGCCTTATGATCTCGACTAGGCTGAACACTCTTCTCCGTATTTCGGATAGCCTTCAAAACAGCTCTGCTATCATCGATATTATGTGCATAAACATCCTCCTGCTCGCCCAATTCCGAAAGCAAAACACCAATCTTGTCCGAGACGTCACTGATCGCATCATCATTTGTGGCCTCACCCCAGTCGGAAAGCTGTGTTGCGACTGAGAGACGTTCCTTTCCTGCATTCTCGTAACATTGGATCAAGTGGTTCTCGGATTTGATGAGCTTGTATAGCTTTTTGCTGAGTTCGGGTTGGACGGTGCCGCGGAGGGAGTTGAGACTGAATCCATGGCGACCTCCTCCCGAGGAAGAATCTTTGTTCTTGTTGGAACGAATTGAAAGTGCTCGATTCCTGGGCGCAAGTAATTAGCAAAGCTTCAAACAAAAGTATAGAGACTGGCTTGCAAATGATGAAGAGGATGTTTGTCCGACTTCTTTTTGGTTCTCGAATTACTTCGAGACAACATGTTGGGATTTGCACGGTATAAATGAGGTGGTAGGAATGAAGCATAACTTACATGATGAACGTCGGCGCAGTCGGTAGGGGTCTTTCAAAAGGTTATTTGCTCTATCATTATGGTCAGCTCTTTCCTATTATTCCGAGATATTTTTGTGACGACAAAGCTATCGCAGCTGCCGTTGCGACCCCGCGATAGCTTCATTCCATAATCGTCATAGGCAGGGATAAAACATACCTGGAAAGTTTTGTGATTTCGCAGCTGGTAGAATACTACCAAGAAATAAAGTATCAAGTAAATTAATTTAGGAATCAAGATATGTGAAGTTTTAGGAATCCCGGGATGTTGTTTGTTATGTATTTGGGTCTTGCTTGTGTCGAGGGCTGAATTATTGGATCACAACCGATGACGTAGGTCGCACCCAAACTGGTCGAGCCACGAGACGAACTCACAAAGGGGGGACTAGCTTTGACGATCAGGGTCCAACGACTTGATTTTGGGCGTCCATTTCGAGTCTAATATTTTGATATCCCGAAACAGCCGCATGATGAGTATTCTTCGAATACAAATCATGAACAAAATACTCTAATGTGATATACTCGGTCTTAGTCATTGACTTGTTGCCGGGGACCAAAGAGAAACCAGGCTTTATTCAAACATATCAAATCAACATGTACTACCCAAACCCAACCTACGCCATGCCATCCTCCATCCCATCGTAAAACTCGTCGTATCTTGTACATCCTAGCCATCCGTGCATGCCGCACACCTATCCAGACTCTTCTCACGACTTTGAAGATGCTCTTAACTCCAAGCTCCCAACTCCAGTAGCGGGTTTGTCCCATCCACCATATAAACCGGTGCAAATCGTCTATCGTATATCGTATCCAACCATCCATTTCCACCTCCTCTAAAAGTCACATTCCTCCCCTCATCCCCACCTCCCCTTCAGCCCGTCCAACTCCCTCCCCATCACCTATAATACCCACTCCCCCTCCCCTCAACAACCACCACCGGTCCACTCCTCCTATAACTACTCTGGCTCACGCGCGGCGAACTCGTATAATACGTCGCGCTCCCCGGCCTCGTCGTCCTCGTAACAGACGTATACGACGTCCTCCCATGATGATGCGAGTGTCTCGACACCGGTCTCGGCGCCACGATGACTTCTTCGACGTAGTGCCCGCGTCGACGGGGTGGAGGGGAGGAGAAGAGACACATGTTTGCTTCTTTTTAGATGTTTCTTGAGGAGAGAGATTTTGTTTTTGGATTTGGTAGAGGGGAAGGGGAAGAGGAAGAGGGGATGGGAAAGCAAGATTTATACACATCCCACACCCATACATCTTGGCGCAACAACCTTGGGATTCTTCACCTCACCTACTTGTATGTCAAGGACCAGGTCGGTCACGACCAGGCCATCACACACCAACTCGACTCAGCCTCGACTACTCGGTATATGTATGAGTAAGAACCTTTTTTTAGGCAGACGATTTTTATAGTAGGCTGAAATGAGAGGGGGGTAAGCTTATGAGAGGGATGGTTTTGGGTACCGAGTATTAATTTTTCCTTTTGGGGATGTGGAAAATGGGAAAAGTACATGAGGACTTTTGGGTAAGGTTAGGTGAGATGCTGAGGGTATTGGATGTTGGGGGCCAAGGTTCAGGATTTGGGTATGCATGTCACATGGCAATCCTTGTTCGGAATTGACAACACTATGATCAATCCCACGATTCCTCTGCATGGCTTTGCATAATTTGTGTGATATAAGAGTTCTAGATTGCTGTACATATGTGATGACGAGGTCAATAGAACAAGAGCGTTACTGCGCTAATATGAAAACACGATAAATTACTCTTTTACACGAAACTATAATTCCACGAAATCTACAAACCAGCAGCACCTGAAAAGATTACCCTTACATTTTTAAACACCAACGATAATTTCACAAAAAGCTTTCGTAGACCTCACCTTACTTATCTAGCGACCATTCTTCAACGGAAACAAGAGATTTGCCCTCCAACAGTCTACTCGAGAATTTCAAGCAAGTGTAGATCAGTGATGACCTTATTATCTCGTTACCACTGTCTATAATACAGTGAAGGATTGTATTTTTTGTTGCACATCGCACTCTCAGTGTCGACTTTCTAAAACCCCTCGATTTGAACGGCGTCCATCAACTACACTTTTGTCGCACATCGCATTCTCAGTGTCGACTTTCCAAAACCCCTCCATATACCAGTATAGTGTCTTACACATTTATTATACAACGCACATTAGACGGGGTCCATCAACACCCTTCCCGCATTTATCACACATCACACATCGCACTCTCAATGTCGACTCTAAACAACATCGCATTTCCCAACAATCCAACCCAAGAACCATCTCATAACGTCGAGGGAAACCGTGGTTGATACTCTAATCACGCGAGTGAAAGCCTAATGACCCCAAGATCGGTATATGAGAACAGGTTATTTGGTAAGTCTTACATGTATGGAACAAGTTTGTCAAGGAATAGGTGGAAGTGAGGAGGGCTAGCGAGAAAATAAGAAGAAGAAGACCGCACCATCTGGACCAAACCTTCATGTCAACCCACCTTTTCATGGCTGAAAGATAAATCAAACCTTACATCTCACACACACATATCATACCAAACTCAAATCCAAAGTCGAAAACAAATAAAACTCAATTCAAACCCTCCACCCACCTCCCTACACTACTTATTGTACAGGATCCCACCCCCTCGCCTCCCTCCCCCTCCCACCAGGTGAAAGAGCTTCTGGAACCCCCCTTCCATATCCACCACCACCTCCAACACCTTCACCACCCCTCCCTCCACCGTTTACCCCTCCATACCCCCCTCCATTTCCACCCCCAGACCCCCCTCCACTCCCACTCCCACCCCCCAACCTCCCACCCACAGGCACCCTCCCCACCCCCGGCGGCGGCGTATAAGGTTTATACCCCGGATACGCGACCGGGGCCTCAGGACTACCACTTCGATAACTAGGCGGTGCCGTCTCGCCATCATAGTTCATGTAGTCGTCTGCGCTGGGTCTTGTTCTGGGGACGGGTCGACGGTTTACTTGTTGTGGTGGAGGAGGTTGTGAATATTGTTGCTGAGGTGGATATGACTGCTGGGGTGGATACGCCTGCTGTCCAAAATCAAACCCTCCACTATCAGCCTGTCCCGGACTCCTCTCCTCATACGAACGATCTGAATATCCCCTCCCCGGATTCAGCGGTCTACTCGAGTCACTCGAATAATTAGTCTGCGGTTGTGGCCTGAAATTCCCCCGTTGATTCTGGCGTTGTCTACCATATCCATCACCAATCACCGCACCCATGTACTCATCATTTCCGTATTGATCTTGATGTTGCGGCGCGCCGTAGTTGCCTCCATATCCTTTATTCATATCTTGACCTCGCTGTCCATATCCTGGCATAGGCGCCGCATTGTTTCTTGGTGGTCCTCCTCGCCCTGGGCCTGGAGATGGACCACCTCTGTATCCTCCTGCTGCGTTAAAGCCGCCTTGTTGGTTTACAGGCGATCGAGATTGTGGTGGGACATTCATGTATCCGCTTCCACTCGCTAGCCCGTATGGATTCGTAGGAAGATTCGCCGCAGGACTCGGAGGTTGATTTGTCGCTGGACTGACGGCTCCGGTCATGAGAGGCACATTCTGGCTGGTGGTAGGTTCTAGATTCGATAATTCCACCGCATCTTTCTCCTCATTCGCAACCTGTTTCCTTGTCGCAGTCTCCCAGCTAGGCATTGGCGGTAAAGCATCATCGCTAACCGGCTTTGGCTCGACATATAACCCATTCTTTCCAACCTCGAATTGCGCATATTGCGGTATACCAGGCGGATCTCTCGATGTGATAAGCCCAGTCGTCTGAGCAGGTCCCGAGTTCAATCCTCCTCCCATCATCGGCGGCGGAGCCTGATATCCTTTATCTCCCCCAAACCCACCACCATTCCGCGGATCATGAGGATCATCCAGATGTTTATGCGGTTTATTCTTCTTCCCATCGCAAGACCCGCCACAGCAATCACAACATTTCAAAAACGAGAAACAAGTGCAACAGCAGGACATGCCACAGCACGCGCATCGTATACAACACCATAATACCGAAAACACAATCAATCCCCCAACAATAATCACCGCTATCACAGGCCACCTACACAATTAGCATCTCCCCCAGGACCAAGGACGAGGGGAACATACTTGCAATACACAGCATCCATACAACTATCCCAGCTCGAAAACGAATTCTTAACATCCGACACACTATCCGTGATTGATCTCTCCCGTAGCAGCCTCGAGTCCCGCCCTAGCAAACTATCAAAGAGTATATCGCTAACACCCCTCCGCCGACTCGATTGCATCGCGCGATTAATATGCATCTCCCTTATTCGCATTCGCAGTCGACCGGATTAAAATCTCCTTTCCGGTGTGTTCTCAATCCATACCCTCCAGCGGTATTCCAACAATCCCCCTTTCAATCGATGCTTCGCCCTATTCGAATCCCCTATCCGTCTGCCGCGCGCTCGTTGCGATCGTTCGTCCCAACTTCCAAAAAGCAAATAAACCCCCTCGTAACGATCGTGCTGTGTCTTCTTTCCCCGTATCGCAACCCAAAAGATGCCACAATCTTCGCAATCCTCTTACTCGCGATACCTCTGAACCGAATGTGAAACAGCCCGTTGGCTAGGCAAAGCTAGGCTCTCACTTCCCCAATAACCCTTCCCAATATCGCTTTCTCTCTCAAAATCAATCAACCTGTATCCTCAAAGGCAACTTTGAACTCTCCAATTTCATTCAACGCAAAAACAAATTTCAAACGAGTGTCAAGAAAGATCCTAGGTCTTTAGGTGTCGTGATATTTACCCCGTACTTGTTTCCAATGTTGCCCGAAATAAGTCAAGTACGGAGGGCGACCCACCCACTCACAAGTGGCTACACTAACCACCTGCATCACGTGTGCCCGAAAGTATTGTGGCGCAGCGGGGAAGGCAAAGAATGATGACCTATGAATCCTTTGACAGATACGAAGAGTGAGGTGGGGACGCGCGGTCTGGAAAAACGAGTGGATTTTGTTGAATACAGAAGTTATGAAAAAAGCCTAGGTGGCTGAGATGTTTAGGATAGAGTAATAGAAGCTGTGTAACTGAATGAAGGCTTTCATCTGATAAAAACCAAGAATCCAGCTGAGAATCGGGTTGGAACATACGTTTTGTCATACTACATAATAGAAACCAGGCGCAGCGAAATCGACCGATCAAACGACCTATTGACTAAACATTCTGGTATCCCTCCCGCTGAAAGAGAAATGACCTTTCGAGGTCCAAGTCCAACCATTCCTAACCCTTTTCGCAAAGATACGATAGCGACGGTATCGAAATTCCCAGAAACGCCATAATAATCACAATCCCATTTCCCTCCCTCGCATTACCACCCAAACATTCCCTTTCCCCTCGTTCACGAACCCATCACTTTCGGTACACTCTCTTCCCTCCCCCACTATCTTATCTTATGATCGCACCCCCCTTCGTAGGCGGCGGACCCAACGGCGCCTCATAAACCGGCTCCCCTCCCCTCTGGGGCTGATACGCATTCTGCGGCGGTTGCATCTCAAACCCATTCCCATTTCCATTCCCATTTGCCCCATACGCATTATTATTCGCACCATAATACCCATCCCCACTCTGGAACGTCGTGCCCGTCTGCTGATTCGGCATCGGCGCAGGCGTATACGGCGGCGCAGGCGCACCGTAGTATCCTCCGTACTGCTGATTGCCTTGCGGAGGGTTTTTGTTGCCGGGCATCCAGCCGGTGCCGTACATAGGGGCGAGACCGCGGCGACGACGACGGCGGGTGTTGATGCAGCTGAATACGTAGGTTAGTAGGTGGAAAGAGGAGGGGGGATGGAGGACATACGATACTAAAAACGCAAAAACCAGCACCGCGACAACGATCACAGCGAGTGCTACCCAGCGACCCCAATCGTTCCATGCGGAGTATGTGCAGTCATCGCCGTAGTAACTGTATGAGGAACAACTGTAGGCTGTTAGCATTGATCCTCCATCAAGCCCGTCATATACTGTTCGCAGCGATGAGTCGAGGGCAGAAGGAGGGGAGCTTACTAGTATCTCTTCGCAATCATCTGCATCACCGCTGGAGCCATCTCGAAAGCCCTTTTCAATGATAATTTTCTTCAATCGAAAAAACGCTCTTCCTTTAATAAAATGTCGTTGCGATCGAAAGATGTGATGCGACGATGAAGTCAGATAAAGAAACAATCCTCGGCTGGTGGTTAGCAGGGTAATAAGCAGAATCGGGCCTCGGAGAGTCATCGAACCTAGCTGTGTGGCTGAGCCGTCAACACCAAGAAGCTGGGCAAATATCACGCACGACGCAAGCTCTTGGAAGACTAATATTTTAAGGATTACGTACGTTTCGACACGACACGAACGGATGGAATTAAATACACGAGGGTTTATCAAATAGCTCACCCGCACTCGTCAGGTCGTCGTGTACGGAGTTTAGTTTATCAAGAGCGTAAGAGGAGAGTTATTCGGGCGTAATTATTTGATTTGCCACTACCTCACAACTGTAGAAGCAGGAAATCGGGGATTCACGATCGCACATCTCCACCTACACCTATACTCACTTTCACAAGCCTCAACTACTCCAATCTTTTCCTTTCGATTTTCAGAACATGTTTTAATGTATTACATATTCTATTATAACCCCCCTCTAGATATCTATATCTTTATGAATCTCTTGGACTCCTCGGGCTAGGTACAAAACCAAATCAAATACTCATTACCATTACGCCCTCAAAATCATCTCAAATCCTCACGACAAACAAATCTTCAGCCACCATAATTCCCAATATACATCTAACCTACAGTTCAGTTCAGTTCAATTACACGAGCGGTATCTCTCCATCCATCCATCCATCCAATATCCCCACCCTCCTCTTCCCCTTCCCCATCTCCCATCCCTATCCTCCCCAAAATCATCACCCTCAACACCTCAACCTCCCTCATCCCATCTCCCCTCGTCCCATCATCATAAACCCATAACCCCCCCTCCCAACAACCACCCGGGCACTCATCACCCCTCCATAGTTCCCAGCCAATAGCAAGACGCGAACGCTGCAGACAAGGATTCCATGCTCCCCCATCATACTGCCAGCGCATCAAGTGGTTTGTGCGTAAGTCCACTGCGCTGGCACTCCTCTCTTCCTACCGTGGAAAAAGAGATAAACAGAATGAATAGAAATATAAACCCCAGACTTGCCCTCGTCTCATCCATTCGTTCTCTTGTCGCACTTTCCACACTTCAATTTCATATGTGAATCCCATGTTCGTCAATTCGACTCTCATCCCTCGGGATTCCGCGCACCGCACCGGGCACCACAGTGACACACCACACGCAATATCAATATCACCGGGCGAAAAATCACCGTCTCGCCAGGCTTTCCGTCTTCAAAAAGTATGATCATTAACTTAAGGGGGTTTCATAATATGAGTATGCTAGTTACATTCGCGATTCAAGAAAAAAAGACACCAGACGATGCCCTCGAATCGAATCCCCCACCAGGCGTCCATCATCATCCACCTATCGCCTCGTCAAGACAAAGAAAACCAATTCTAGCAACTCGGGCGTGCAAGTCGCTATTACAAAAGAAATGCTAGTCGTCAAATCGTCTCGTCGTTCCAAAAAGCCGTGGTGGTCATGAAGAGAAACCCCGCATGGGGAAGGGAAAGAAATTTATCTTCCCAAAAGATTCGAACGCCGGATGCGTCCGATATGGTCATGAGAGAGATCATGTTCCAAGTTAGGTGGGAAAATGCGGTGAGCTGAAGAGATATGTGACCTTTGCAGGCCCGCGAGGGAATATTTCGTTTTTGTCTTTCCGTCACTTCGTATCATTCTTCGTTATCATTATGGACTTTCCGGGTCCAAGTGGCCGGAGTTCTAGATGGGGATTTCATTTGAGGATGATCCCCTCTATTTGCTGGCACGAGCAACGAGCCATTGTAAGACAGCATCAAGGTTGGTTTCTTCTTTTGCGCTTATCCCGTAACAACTTACCTCACGATGAGAGATACTCTTCAGGTCCAAAGCTTCGATCAACTCATCTACGGAAAGCTTCTCTTCGAGGTCGGATTTATTTCCCAAGACGAGCAAAGGAATTCCTTCAAGCACAGGTTTTTCAAGCAAGAGATGAAGTTCGTCTTTTGCAACTGGCAAAGCAGCGGTATCCGCCGAATCGACGATAAACACAATGGCGTTCACACCTCGGCAATATCGCTCCCACATCGACCGAAAGCGTGGTTGTCCTCCGAGATCCCAACACTTGAGCGTCACATGGCCTTTTTGTACGCGCTTCATATTAAATCCCACGGTCGGGATGGAGCTATAAGGGGGGAGGGGTGGTCAGCCGGTTTTGTCTTCGGGACGAGAGAGGGTGATAGGAGCTGGCCTCGGATTGAAGGAGATTATTCAAGGATTGGAAGTAGGACATACTCGAGAGTGAATTCACCGCCCTGCGCTGGAAGTCAGTCTATGCGGATGAGGTTATTGATGGTTGGGGACTCACCGCCAGGACTCGCAACAACGAAGTCTTTCCCGCATTCTGCAACCCGATCATGGTGATATCCATCTCCGTCGCCCTGTTGTCGCAGAGGTCAGCACTCTGTTGACAGCGGTAGAGAAAGATTTGCTCTGCAGGCGCATTTCCTTCTATTCCAACAGAACCTGCAGTGTTGCTTCCGAATGAAGGCTCCCAGGAAGACTTACCAAAACAGCCTCAACAGCCAATCGTACACCCGTTTGAAAATTCCGGCCATGATGGATCGAGTCACCGACTAGAGAAAACTAGGAGCAGACTCTTGAGGAAATTTGGATATGCGGGTGCCTTCTTTCGCGCAAGGCTGTATGTAGCTGTTGGTAGATGAGGCAGCGGGGCAAGCTCTTTAGTGGATGAAGGATGAAGGCGATGATGACGATGATCGGGGACGCGCAAGCAGAAATAGATAGATATTAGCAGAACAAATAAACGTATGCGGGTGTAATTTGCAACGACGGTTTGGTGTTTCGCGCAATTGTAGTATGTGAGTTGCAACTTTTTCGTGACGGTGTAGCCGTCGGGAGCAGCGCTTGTGACGAGATTCGCAGCAAAAGCAGAGCAGAAAGCGTCTCCAGATGCGCAGCGCAGTGCAGTGCAGTGCAGAGGTGTCCAACGTCCAAGCTCACAAGCTTCTGCGGTGGGCGGATGCTAGTCTGTTCTGGTTCTGGCTGGTCTCGTCTCGGTAAGGGCCAGGGCGACACAGACTTTTGACAGGACAGGCACCAGACGCTCCGTCACTTGCTTCCCGCGAACCGGGAATGGCAAATTCGATATTCTGAGTTATTTTGCTTTTCGTGTGAGATGGGGTGATGGAGATCAGTGCCGGTTGCAGGTAGAGATGGTGATAGAGAGAGATGTGGTGGATAGTGAGGGGTGAGGCGGCGAGAACGAAAGGCAGACGCAAAAGGGCAGAATGAGGGGAGAGAGGGGAGAATCAGACAAGGGTGTCGACCTCGTTCGTCTGGTCCCTCGTCGTCTGAACTTCTTGCGGAAGCTGGTCGACTCGAAAATGCTCACACGATGAGATTGCGATCTGGGATAGCGACAAGTGACGCGGCGATAGATGGACAAATACGATCATCCCACAATCAATGCAGCACCGCTCTGTTCCGGATTCGAGGTACAAAGGGCGATGCACGGCGGGAGATGTGTAGGTGATGCACGCTGGAGGACGCAACAGATGCAGCTGCAGCCTGCAATCAAGCTGTGCAGCTCGAGAAAACCGTCGGGATGACTTGCGGCCTGCTGGATGCTTTTGCGGTGATGGTGGGATGTGGAAGTGGACGGGGAGGAGGATGTGGCCGCATTGATTGGGGTGGGAGGAGTGCAGCAAACAGCCAGTCGTGAAGTCATTCGCAGATGGTGTGGGGGGAGAGAGAAGAGAAGAGATGAAGAGAGGAGGACAAGGAAAAGTACTCAATCTTATACGGACCAGAAAACTGAATGGACAATAAAACACCACCACTAATGACAGAACAGAATCAGCTTCTAACATGCCACCAACCTTTATCAAGCTGGTTGAAGTTGTCGTTGACGGGATTCCGCCGTCTCAGTTGGTGGGATGGCTTTGGAGATGTCTTGCTCTCCACCTATTCCACACCATATCGGGTCCGGCTTGGATGCCCGATTGAGGCCCGATCCAGTCGGTGGGTAATCCCATATCATCTGCTCGAGTCAGGGAGAGATGGAATCAAGAGATTTGATGAGCAGAAGAGCGTGGAATGCGGACTTCTATATATTAAAAATCACATCGTGTTGTTTGTTGCTGTCAAACTCGGAATCCATGAAGCTCCAGCCCAGCTTGGTGATGAAAATATGCCCCACTTTTCCGATAACGATAGATGACTAAGCCTCAAGAAATTTCAAAAAGTTCTGCCAGAGCTCCATCGTCAAGTTCCGAGAGTAACAGAAATGTTCCCGGCGTGAGGAAGCTTTCTACGGCATTTGATCAGCACTTGGGGTGACTTGTCTTCTAATGTAAGTTTCTAGACGAATCCGTGGATTTAATGTTTCCTTCGCGGTCAGCGACTCTTTGATGTATAGAACGTTTCTAACACCGTACAGTCTCCAAGATGCCATCCAAGATGCCGTCTTCAAAGTCTTCCCAATCCGCGCAACTCTCAGGAACTGACACCAAATGGTCGCATGAGTTTGATACGGTCCGTCGCGAAAACCTCTTTCGAAACCCACCAAAAGACCATACCGCATACCCAGCCTTACAAGCCGCAATCGCCCCTCATATTGAATCTTTCGATGCATTGTTTGGCGAAGATGGCCTCATCGCGCGGGGTTTGAAGGATATAGGAACGAAACATTTCCTCGATGGAACCCAGAATACACCCATAGAAAGAAGAAATAAACTCTCTATCAGATTCAAGGAGGTGATTGTCAACAAACCGCAGCTACCAGATTCCAATAAGTTTTCAAAAGTACGAGGTATCTTGCCTGCAGAATGCAGAGAACGTCATGTCACGTATCGTGGAAAATTGAGCGCCCGTTTGGAGTACCGTGTAAATAATGGGGATCCTAAGGAGGTCGTTAAAGAACTTGGGCAGTTGCCCATCATGTTAATGGTAGGTCCATCTATGTCCTTCATCACAAGATGATGGAACTAACACTGATTCAGTCCAAAATGTGCCATCTTCAAAACAACTCGCCCGACTTATTAGTACGCAGGAAAGAGGAGGCAGAAGAGTTGGGAGGATATTTCGTGGTCAATGGTATTGAAAAACTTATTCGACTCCTGATCGTAAATCGAAGAAACTTCCCAATGGCAATCGAACGCCCTTCATTTACAGGCAGAGGTCCGGGATATACAAAATATGGTATCATCATGCGTTCTGTTCGACCTGACGAAACATCCCAAACCAATGTACTGCATTACCTCGATGACGGAAATGTCATTTTTCGATTTTCGTGGAAAAAGGCGGAGTACCTCGTCCCGGTCATGATGGTCATGAAAGCACTGGTGGAAACGAACGATCGGGAAATATTTGACGGTATTGTTGGCAACAACCAAAGCGGCGAGTCGAAAAAGGAGTTCTTCTTCGACCGAGCGGAATTATTGTTGCGAACATATAAGAGTTACGGTCTCTACACGAAAAGTCAGACGCGTGCGTTTCTTGGAGAAAAGTTCAGAGTGGTATTAGGCGTACCAGCGACCATGTCAAATTACGATTGCGGTACAGAATTCTTACGAAAGATTGTTCTTGTTCACTTGGGAAATGCCAATGTTACCGAAACTCAGGATACCGACAAGTTTAAAATGCTCCTATTCATGATCCGAAAATTGTATGCATTGGTTTCTGGAGAGTGCGCCGTTGACAACCCCGATGCCGTTCAAAATCAGGAGATATTGCTCGGAGGATTTTTATATGGGATGATCCTCAAAGAAAACCTCGAAGACTTCGTATCTTCTCAGATTCAGGCTGTACTTCGCGATCATATAAGGAAGAGTCCTGAAGAAACCTTTTCTACGCCCGAATTTTTGAAAAAGTTCCCTGTTCAGATCCTGTCAAGAGCTGGAAATAATATTGGAGGCAAACTTGAATACTTTATGTCCACTGGAAATCTCGTCAGTCCTACCGGTTTGGATTTGCAGCAGGTATCAGGTTTCACTGTGGTGGCAGAAAAGATCAACTTCTTGCGATTCATAAGTCATTTCCGCATGGTCCACAGAGGAAGTTTCTTCGCTCAATTAAAAACCACGACCGTTCGAAAGCTACTCCCAGAGAGCTGGGGGTTCTTGTGCCCTGTTCATACCCCTGATGGAAGTCCCTGTGGGTTGCTGAACCATCTTGCTCACAAGTGTAAGATTCAGATTCAATCGATCGACGTTTCCAGTATACCACAGCTGGTTGTGGATCTTGGAGCGGTTAGCTCAAACTCTTCGTCCACCAAAGAAAGTGTCGTAATTCAATTGGACGGACGGATTTTGGGCTGGTGTACTCCTAAGCAGGCCTTACTTATTGGTGACACTCTAAGATACTGGAAGGTCGAAGGAACGCACAATGTACCAAAAGAGCTGGAAATTGGTTACGTACCTAATTCTCGAGGAGGTGCATATCCCGGTATTTATATGTCTTCTGGGCCCTCGAGATTCATACGACCGGTTAAATACCTACCACTCGATAAAGAGGATTTTGTTGGCCCACAAGAGCAGCCGTTCATGTCAATTGCGGTCACGGAGCCTGAGATTATTTCTGGAGAATCTACGCATGTTGAATTTGACCCTACAAACATTCTCTCTATTCTGGCAAACATGACACCGTTTTCAGATCACAATCAATCTCCCCGTAACATGTACCAATGTCAGATGGGAAAACAATCAATGGGTACTCCTGGAACTGCGATTCGCTATAGAACAGACAACAAGAGTTATCGGTTACAAACCGGGCAAACACCAATCGTTCGGGCGCCTCTTCACAACGAGTATGGTTTCGACAACTTTCCTAACGGTATGAATGCAGTTGTGGCTGTCATCTCATATACTGGTTACGATATGGACGATGCTATGATAATCAACAAGTCGGCGCACGAAAGAGGATTTGGTCACGGTACAATTTACAAAGTGAAGAAGCTCGATCTGGAAGAGGGCGATAAGTCGCGGTCTTCGAAAAAAGTCAAGAAACTATTTGGATTTGCACCAGGCGCCGAGATCAAAGCCGAGGTAAAGGCGGATTTGGACGACGATGGACTGCCTCACATTGGACGGTTACTGAACGATAATAGTATCATCGCTGCATGGCATACTGTCACACAAGATGCCACAGGCGACTTTGTCAATAAGGATGGTATAACACACTACGAAAGATACAAGGAGAAAGAACTGGCCTTTATCGAGGAGGTTCGACTGATCGGAAATGAAAATGGTACTGATCCGCTGCGAACGATGTCCATTAAGCTACGAGTTCCCCGATCCCCTGTCGTTGGTGATAAGTTTTCCTCCAGGCACGGGCAAAAGGGTGTTTGTTCTCAAAAGTGGCCTACATATGACATGCCATTCACCGAGTCAGGAATGCAGCCAGATACTATCATCAACCCTCACGCCTTCCCTTCCCGTATGACAATCGGCATGTTTGTTGAGTCGCTTGCTGGCAAAGCTGGGGCTCTTCACGGTCTTGCCCAAGACAGTACACCATTCAAATTTGACGAAGAACATACCGCGGGTGACTACTTCGGGCATCAACTCATGAAAGCGGGATACAACTATCATGGCAATGAGCCTATGTATTCTGGCATCACTGGTGAGGAACTCCATGCTGACATCTATATTGGAGTCGTGTACTACCAGCGTCTGAGACATATGGTGAACGATAAATTCCAAGTTCGAACCACAGGACCAGTAACGCAACTCACCGGTCAACCCATCAAGGGTAGAAAGAAGGGTGGTGGTATTCGTGTCGGTGAGATGGAACGTGATTCTCTACTTGCCCACGGAACTGCTTTCTTGCTCCAAGATCGCCTTCTCAACTGCTCGGATTTCCAGCGTTCGTGGATCTGTAAAGCGTGTGGTACCTTCTTATCCGTGCAACCCACTGTATCGGCACTCTCCACGCGACAATCGGGAACCGGAATCGTGCGATGTCGCAAATGTGCCCACACGGTTGATGAGTGGTCACGAGGCTCGGAGGTTTGGGAGGATGGAAGTGGCCAGAAATACGCTGGCGGCGATGATACTACGATTGTTACCGTGCCAGGCGTGCTGAAGTATCTGGATGTCGAGTTGGCTGCTATGGGGATCAAGCTCAAGTACAATGTCGGACCGTGATTATTGGTGTACAGTGTAGAGCGAGAGAGACGGAAGGCATTGTATCGGCGTTATGGGTGGTTGGGATGCTATCTGGCGCAATGTTGTCGAAAAATAACGGAGCGGAAAATGTTAGAATTGCTGGTGCAGAGCGTGTTGTTGGTTCTCAGAAGATTTAGAGTATGAAAATTAAATACCTCACGAGTTTTCTTGCTGCACCAAGTATCCTTCCAATCCAACAAGGTGCGTCCTGCGCCGTCAGGATGACTCTTCTGCAGCTTGAAGACATAATACGAACTCCTCTGAATCGATGGAATTCTTTTCTTGGTTTCCATATATTTCAAGTTGAAGACAAGCTATTGAACTCTTGTTCTGAAGGCGGATCCGAAGAACCCCAAACCCATCGAGCGATGCAGTATCACGAAAAGGAGATTCATGCTTGACGGTACCACTCCATCCTACCTAAATCTCCCCGTCTTCTGGTAAGCTTGCGTCCATCAACCCTTCTCGCTCTTGGGAACTATTGATTCCCCATTTCCTACATTTTCGTTCTCAATCTTTCGCTTCTATCGTTGTTGGTTTTCTAGAACATACGCTCGTTGTGGTGTGTGGACGTCGCTCCTTCCTTTTTGAAATTTCACTTGTTGTTTTAGTTTGACGGAAGGGGAATGGGAGTGGGATAGAATTTTGTGCTTCTTTCTCCTGTGCTCACGGTCTTCTAAACTGTCGCTTTCGCTTTTTGGGGACTTTTGTTGCACTCTCATTGCACTCTCATTACATCTCGTCAGAGTCAATCTTGCATCAGCAGTGGAATAGAAGAACGGTCGTTACAAAAATAGATTGACACTCATTCAAAGACTACGCACTGGATCTTGAATCTTCGCATTACTCGATATTCCACTCGTTTTGGATATACGGTTGTTGCAGTCTCTCGGCGCGGGTTGTGGTCACGTCTTCGGTGTCTGGACTTGGATACAAAATTGTTTTTACAGAAATTACATCGACACTCGTTCAACACAATACGCACTACACACTGAATCTCGAATCTTCGAGATATTCGCTCTTGAAACTCCGTTTGCACGCCCCTCGTCCGCTCGTTCGGGCACCGCAAGGATGCGCTTCCACTCAACGGCTCGATTACTACAGTTCATTCTCACAGCAACTTGCATGGCAGATTACGCATATTCAATACCGTCAACACCTCCTTCGACGCCCGGCTCACTACATAAGCGCTACGAGTATGGTGTCAGCAAGGAAAGGTTTATCAAGAGGTCTACTGAACATGTTGTCACAACCGGTATACACGTCGGAAAGGGCCCTGATGGTTCACTGCCACAACGGCTGGAAATCAGAGAATTGGAGAAAGATAAATTGATGTGGACATTGTATATTCTTGGTTTGGACATGTTGCAGTGGACGCCACAGACTGATAAGTTCTCTTGGTACCAGATCATGGGTTGGTGTTGTATACCTGGGAAGTGGCTTTTGACTAACTTTTCGAAGGAATCCATGGTCGTCCATTTCAACCTTATGATGGCGCTGTTGCTGGACCTGGTGGGGAGACTCATGGGTATTGTTCTCATGTTTCGAGTCTGCTTCCCACTTGGCATAGACCGTATCTTGTTTTCTATGAGGTTAGTAGAGCTGATCATCAAAAAATATGATCGGAGCTGATAAGTGATAGCAAGTACTTCATGGGTTGGTTCAAGAGATTGCAGCTATGTTCCCAGAGGGAGAAGTACGAGACAACTATACAACTGCGGCAGAAAAATTTCGAATTCCTTATTGGGATTGGGCTGCCCCTCCGCCACCGGGCGAAGATGTCTTTCCGGAGAGTGTTGGTGCGTTGCCATATGTTGATGCTGATGGTCCAGCTGGAGTACAAAGAATTGCAAATCCTCTGTTTAGTTATCAGTTTCAACCTTTGGATACGAAACAGCTCCCAAATCTACCCGTAAGTGTCGTACCTTTGGATGGTCTATGGTTCTGACCCTGTTAGTTTACTCTGTACCCACAGACAATGAGATATCCAGATGCAGTAGTAGGTGACGCTACCTCTCAGAACCATCAGGTCACCACGAACATGGACAAAAACTCTGGAGTCTTCCGCAGCAGACTATACAACCTCTTCACAAACTACCGCGACTACTCGACCTTCAGCAACGAAGCTTGGATTCCAGAAAGCAACATGGGTGAGTTCGACTCCCTAGAATCTATCCATGACCAAGTCCACGGTTTTACCGGGGGTGGAGGTCATATGAGTTACATTGACTACTCAGCTTTTGATCCCCTCTTCATGCTTCATCACACTATGGTCGATCGTTGTTTTGCAATCTGGCAAGTCATCAACCCTGACAGTTACGTCGAGCCCATGCCCGCTCAATTCGCCAGCTACACCGTTCCTGTCGGATCGATCGTTGATATGCATACCCCACTCCAACCATTCTACAATTCCTCAGGCGGATTCTGGGATTCATCTTCCATTCGCTCCACTGAAACGTTCGGCTACGTATACCCTGAAACCGCCAGTAATGGAACAGGTATCGATAAAGCTCTTGTCATCAACGCCATCAACAGACTCTACGGCCCAGACACAACCGATTCAGAACTTCCCATCCGCGCAGATGCCCAAATCAGAGATACAGCACATACATACGAATACCAAGAATGGATCGCCAACATCCTCGTTCGTAAACATGCTCTTTCGGGTCCTTTCTTTATTCACCTCTTCCTCGGTCCCATCGATCCGGATCCCAAAAATTGGTCGACCTCGAAGAGTTTGATCGGTTCGCATTGTATCTTTGATAGGATTGATGCTGATGAGAGGGGGTTGGGGTGTAATTGTACGGGGGATCTGGTTACGGGGACGATCCCGCTTACGGGGGCGTTGAGGGAGGTTGTGAGAAGGGGTTTGGAGGGGGCTGTGGAGGGGGAGGGGAATGATGGTTTGAATGGGGGTGGATTGGAGGGGTTGAAGAGTTTGGAGAGGGAAGATGTTGAGCCGTTTCTAAAGAGGAACTTGAGGTTTAAATTGAGTTTTCTTAATTATACGGGGGTGGAGGCGGAGAGGGTGGATAGTTTGAGGATTAAAGTTGTTACTGCGAGGGTGGTGAGGGGTGGGGAGGGGAGGTTGCCTGTTTGGGGAGGGTTTGTGGAGGTTGGGGGGGTGGGTGAGGGGTGATTTGGAGGGAGAAGGTTGAGGGAGGGGAAGAGGGGAGTGGGGGAATGGAGTGGGAGATAGGTGATAGTGATGGGATAATGATGTTGTCCGGGTGCTTTTGGATTGAGCAAAAATAATAGGCTGCTTTTGGATTCGACTGCTGAGTTGGAAATTATGGACTGAGAGGTTGGATTGGGCACTGGGTTTTTGGATTGTGTACTGGGAATTGCGTATTCGTGGTTTTGGTTTTGAATCGGGGTTTTGGATGCTAGACGCCTTGGATAGGATTTCTTTTCCCGTAGAAAGGGGACGGTTGATTTGGGTTCTTTTGGGATGGATGGATGGGTGAGTGGGTGGATGGGGGAAGGGGCCCAGAGGTGTTTTGGTTTTGGGGGGGAGGGAGATAGGGTGGAAGTTGAGGGTAGTTGAGGGGTGGGAGATGGGTTAGAAATGGGAGATGGGGTTTGTGAAGTGTAGTATTAGTGTATTATAATCAGGGAAATATCACTTTGTTGGTAAATTAGTGGCAATACTCTCATGGGATGAGTTTGGATGAGGGGAATGGGGGTGGTGTTTTGAGGATGTGAGGGAGTTGGTGGGTTTGAGAGAGGAAGTTACTGGGGTTAAGTGAGGGATTGCTGATTTTGAGAGAGGAGGTTATTGGGTTTTGAGAGCGTAGGTTGAGAAAAGGGGTTTCTTGTGAAAGCGAAAGGAGGATGGAGGTTGGGGGTGGGGAATGGAGAATGGGAATGGTGACGAGGTAAAGGGGGTGGAGGTGATGGATGAAGCTGATTTTAAACTTACGTAGAGGTTTGTTATTCTACAATAGATACCTAGGTACTAACTACTTACGATTACCGTGATCTTGTCCTGTTTTATTAAGAACGAGATAATTAGCGTCTTGTATTACTTACGTCTTTTGCGCCTGACTCTTATATTCCGAAGATACGTTAGATGTGAGCAGGGGTGTGGTGTTTTTGAGCGGATGGGGATGGGGATGGAGATGTGGGTCGTTGTTTTGATGGATGGCCTTTTGAAGATAGGATCGAGGGGTGGATTGAAGGTGGGGGATTGAAGAGGGGATAGAATAGGGGGGTATAGGAATTGGGGAGGGAATTGGAGAGGGGATGGGAAGGTTGTTAAGTAGAGATTAGGGGTAGGTGAAGGGTTGGCGAAAAACGGGGTGAGGATAGAGTTGGAGTTTATAGATTCCAACCTCCTGACTTCATCACCTAGATCCTTCCACTTCCTCACCCACAACCCAGTATCCCACACCATCATCTACGCATCCGTCACCCCCAAAATGGAAACTTAATCCTAAAACTAAATCTCGTGCTCCACTGCTTTTACTGTTCCACATCTGTGGTTAAAGATCAATGTTGTGAGCTGATGTAAAGATGAAACTTTGGGTGTGGGAGAGTAAGGTTAGTTAGTAGATGGATTTGATAAATAAAAGGACTATTTCGTCAATGTTTCTCTCCGTGAGAACCATTGATCAAAGACTCCGCACATGACTAATCACCGATCATGGCGACTTTTTTATTGTATTCTTAGTAAAACAGATTGCTAACCCTGATGAGGTTACTTGGCGGTACTCAGTCGTTCCCTGTCTAAATGGTAAGAAAATTACCAGACCAAATATTAGGTAGGTTCGAGGAGGTAGCTATGCATAGAATTGGTGAAATCACGGGACTCCTAGTTAAGTTTAGATTATGTCAGGTATAAACGTAGATTTCTTTCACTTGACTTCCACTGTTAGATGTTAGAGTAGTAAGAAGCCACGAGATAATAACCATTTTACTACCCGAGACAGATTCCAATAGCATAATAAGCTAATTAATCACATACTGATAGCTGGAAATTCGTAGAAGGAAAATCATTTGCTCAAAAAACTATATTTATGAGAGTTGAGTCATCATTTCATATACCACCAAAATTAAAGTATCCATTACTCCCACCCTCTTTCACCCCCCCTACACCACTTCCTCGCTTCCTCGCTTCCTCGCTTCCTCTCTTTCTAATCCCCTCCTACCCCCCCACCTAGCTCTTTCATTTCCTCTACCTCCCCCTTTCCCTCGCATACTCCACCCTACGTATAACTCCACGCCCCAAACTCCCCCTCAACCTGCATCGCCGGCTTCAGCCCCAACAAATCCACACAATCCGTCCTCGTAAACCCGGGGGTCTTCGCGTTAATCAGATACACGCCCTCGCTGGGCGTCGGACACGCGGTGATGCCGCCCTGGCCCGGCGCCGGCCACGGAAACCACCCAGCGAGCTTGATGGGCTGCGGCTCGAGATCGAAGACGGTGACGTTGAGCCAGCCGCCTTGGTAGGCGCCCGGCGGGACGAAGGTGGAGTGTGCGGCGGCGTAGCGGATTTCGCCCGTGGGGAGGATGTAGGTGGACTGGCCGCCGGGGACTTCGACCTGGGTGGGTTAGTTTGGGGGGTTGGAATGGGATTGGGGATGGGTAGTGGGGGAGTTGGTGAGGGCTTACCCAGAGGGTATCTGGGGTGTTGGCGAAGACTGTGGCGAAGCCGGTTGGACAGTTGGGTTTGTTTTCGGGTGGACAGTATGTTGATGGGAGGGGGAGGCCGATGTAGAAGGAGCCGCCTGCTGCGTTTATGGGTTTGCCATTGAGGGGGTTCCCGGGTTGGGAGGCTAGGAGGGTGAAGAGGGTTGCGGTGGTTGGGGTGAGGAGGGTTAGGGCTGAGAGGAGGATGGTGGTTGGATGCATTTTGAGTGTGCTAGAAGAGATCTGAGCTGGTGATGCTGGATGCAGATTGTGTGACAAGCGAGTTGATGGTACTTATATACTTCAAGCAGATGATGTTCTGTCAAGGAAGTATCGCACGTTGTGCCCTATGGAGCCATCTTAGTACTGTCCATCATATCATGAAGTTGTCAACGGCTAAATCCAGGCCGGTAAGTGGTGTGAGATTGAATGTAGTAGACAACTGGTTCTTGGTATTAATTCGTATTCCCATTATGAACATGATTCTCGAAGTCGGTGTCCTCGTATTTATTAGGCAGACGTCCTAAATGTATGTTCAGCAATGGATGCGGAGTTTAGATCTGTGAAAAGGTAAGCTACCAGGAGTTGTAACTCGACTCGCTTAACCATCTCAAACGACAAAAGTCTTGGAAGGCGGGAGAGATGGTACAGAACTGACTGGCTGTCAATAATACATCATGCGGGGTTAGCCTATGGGGGTTGGAATGCAAGAAATACGAGAAGACATAGAAAGACTTGGCGTGGGTACCCAGGTACATTTTGTCCATTCTGGCCATCATCATCTTGCTCCAAAGCGCGAATCGCACAAAACGCATCGCACATGCATTTTAAACACGAGAGAATTGGTTGCTATCGAGCTCGAATTTCTCGAATTTCAATTCGACTTGACGCCACTATCTTCTGCCATGAGATGATCTTTCAATCCCTTCTTCGTGACATTCATTGCTCTTGCAATCTCTGCCTCTTCTTCTCGTAATCGCCCTTTGCCGAATTGGAGATCTCGCTGTTGCCTCCTCTTCTCTTCTGCGACATGCCTTTCCCTATCCTCCAATGCCTTTCGTCTTCTCTCCTTGTCTTTTCGCTCTTTTACCGCCTCTTCAGTTTCTTCTACTGGAACTGATTCTGGTGGCGGGGGGAGGGTTGTGATGAACGTCTCAATAAGTGTATCTCTTATGGATGGCTCCATGGATATGTAGCGAATGTCAGAAAGTATACTTGGCGGTAAATGCGATGATAACGTTGCGTTATTGAATACTGAAGTCGGTTGTGCCTTGAGCAAAGACAGTAGATCAGTTTTCAGAGTAGATTGTGGAAGCTTTAACCGATTGATGTGTTCTCTGTAGAACTTCTCCCGTTCCTTGTCCGTTAAAGAGGCATCTCTCATTTCTGGTTCTTTCTTGTATTTCCGTTTGAATTCTGGCCAATACAATTTAGGATTGGCATTCTTTTGAAGAAAAGCCAAATATGGAATTCGAGGGTCCTTCTTTTCTTCCTTGGCACGACTTTCACGCAGCACCTTGATTTTTTCTCGTGACCACTCTTCCCATGTTTCTCGTCTCGCTTTCATAGTTGTGAGTGCCGTATATCGAATGTCGTCGAACACCTTACCCTCTTCAATAAGCTTCTCCCATGGGCTGTAAGGATTGATGCCATAGTCATTCAGTAAATCCTTGAATAAAGCAGCCGAGTCTTCATCTGAGATCATTTCACCCTCGGCGCCTTCCTCCCATTCCATATTGCCGTCATCGTATTCCCCAGGGTCTAAGCCGTACTCTTGTCCCATTGCTGCAAGCTGGAAAGCAATATCATCCTCGTTAAATTCAACAGGTTCGTCAGGTAAATTTTCCTCGGTGCGTTGTCGCTTTGACGCGTGAGACTCTTCTCCTTCCACATCCTCGCCCTCATCATCCGTCACCTCAACCTCTTCATATTCAGAACTGTCGTCTGCACCTGTATTCTCCTCTACTGCCGGTTTGGGTGCCAAACCTGGTCTCGCGGCTGCACCGGGAGCTATGTCTGATGCGATTTCATCTGCTTTAATCAAAGCTTCTGCCTTTTCTTTAATTCTCAATTGGTCCAGCGCCAGAATCCCGTCCTTTAGTTTCTCAGGTATCCGCCAAAAACTCTGGTTCTTTTCCTTATTGAAAACAAATCGTCGTCCGTATTTCGTGTGAACCAGCACCCAATCTTCGTGTCCTGGAATGGTATGTCTCGACTTGGGTTTATCATTGGGCTGTGGTTTCGGCCGGTCGTTTCCTCCTGGTCTACCTCCTCTCTGATTCTGACCTGAGAACCCACCTCGTCCTCCTTGAAAATCTCCTTGCCCAGGGAAATTGAAGTTCGGTCCAGCACTTGGGTTCGAACTTCCAACAGCCTGGTACTGTAGGAAACTTTGCGATGGATCAAGAGGTGCTATAGGCGCTGGCGCAACAGGTGGAGCTATAGGTCGAGTGTATGTAGATTGTTTTGTTGCCGCATTATAATAGTATGTGTGGCCAGTTGGCGCTTTGTGCTCCGTCCATCCTTCAGGAAGAGGAATAGGTGCGGTTACCTTATGCGTCGATTTCAACATGTTGAATACATTACGCCGAGTAGTAATATAAAGTAGTTGATTTCAAGAATAAATTATTTTGGTAAAGTAAACATTGTTTCAGCCTTGACGCCTCGCATGTGAGGCTGCCACGCTAAGAGAGCTGCGACGCGGTTTCTGTGCCTGGAGCTCACGTAGCTGGGGACCTCGACCGTCAATTGTTCATTCAAGCAATTAAACAATCCCTCATCCACCGACGGTTGCATATCCAAACGACTTTACGATCGTATTTCAATAAACAGCGACGCAGAGGTCTGGCTGTATACAAAAGCTTTCAAAATGTCAAGAAGATATGATTCCAGAGTAAGCTCATAGCTGTTTGGTATTGCTTGACCTTCACTGATGATTCTCTAGACGACTATCTTCTCCCCAGAAGGTCGTCTGTATCAAGTCGAATATGCGCTCGAGGCCATCTCCCACGCCGGTACAGCATTGGGTATATTAGCCAAGGATGGAATTGTGTTAGCAGCTGAGAGAAAGGTGACAAGCAAGCTGCTCGAGCAGGACACATCCGCAGAGAAGCTTTATATCCTGAACGAGTCAGTATTACCAGCTTCATTGATCTTGTGGCTGCAGCTAATCGGGCTTTAGCAACATGATATGTGCAGTAGCAGGAATGACCGCCGATGCCAACATCCTCATCAATTACGCCCGACAAGCCGCACAAAAGTACCTCCTTACCTACAACGAAGATATTCCATGCGAGCAGCTAGTACGTCGATTATGCGATCTCAAACAAGGTTACACACAGCACGGTGGTCTGCGACCTTTCGGTGTTTCCTTTATCTATGCCGGTTACGATCCCCAGAGACAATTCCAGCTCTACCAGAGCAATCCCAGTGGCAATTACGGTGGATGGAAGGCTACAAGTGTTGGCGCAAACAATGCCAGCGCTCAGAGTTTATTGAAGCAGGATTACAAGGAGGATTGTGATTTGAAGGAGGCATGTGGCATGGCAGTCAAGGTGTTGAGCAAGACTATGGATTCTACCAAGTTGAGCAGCGAGAAGAGTAAGTCAAATTTCACACTCATAATAGTTTAATTATTAACGAAAATGCAGTTGAGTTTGCTACAGTGGGCAAGACGAAAGATGGTAGAATCTATCACCACCTGTGGGGCGCTGATGAGATTACAACATTATTGAAGGAGCATGATCTCGCGAGAGATGAGACTGGTGCGGATGGAGATAGAGTAACCAGCTAGGTGTTGTTTGAGGAAGACCAGCGACGACTTTGTAACATTAAATAATTCATCTAGGTCAGGCTTCGGATTCTTGCTTTCCTTATTTGGAATACTCATGACCTGTGATGGATCTATTACGGAAGCATAGTACGACCGCCGAAGCACACATGCAGAAGTCAAATCCGGAAACAAGATGTCCTCATTCTTCTAGCTATAGCGGCAAAATAAATTTCATGATTCAAACTCTTCGCTCGAGTCGATGAATGGGGTTTCCGACTCAAGGGAGGACAAAGTTGAACATCATCAGTACCTGCAGCCTGCTAGTCGATTGTGCCGAGTGGCATCTACACTACACATGTGCTGACATGTGCTAATCGACTCAGCCTTCGTAACATCTCTTTTCCCCTGCTGCTTAGCTCAGTTCATATTACATTTGCAAACAACCTTTGTGCGCTCCTTCTTTTGCATATATTACATTTCGCTACCCCCCTTTCAACCATTCTATATTTCTCGGCTCTTCATCTGTTTACCATTCATCATTCACGCCACGTCCTCGCCCATTCACCATCCTCATACCCATACACCTACCCTTATTACATCTCCTCATCAGACTCAGCAGAACCAACGGACCTCGTACCATTTCCTGTCCGAATCTGGGGTATTGACGAGGTATACCCATTCTTTGGTGGCTTTAGGAAAGGTGTCCGAGTAGCTTGAGTGGCTGGTTGTACTGTGGTCGAGGGATTTTCTGGGTGAAGTGTTGGGTATGTTACTGTTGATGATGGTGGGTTTTGAGTTGGTTTTGGGGAAGTGATGGTAGGAGTGTTTTCTAGTCCCAGGTCCCTACTCGGTGGCGCGTCGAAATCAGACGGTAGAGAAGTCGTCTTGTTGAAGCATCTGGCAGTTTTCTTCCGTCTCCGATACTTCGACAACCTGACACTGCCAGTCGCCTTTCCACCTCCTTTCCCTTTCCTCACGCAACCCCCCTCTCGTCCCTTCCTCTCTACCAAACCTCTCAGCCGTCTAACTTCCTCCATTGCCCCATCCCGCTCCCTCCCTACATTCTCAACTTCGTTCCGTAACTCAATCACCACCTCCCTCCCCTTCGGCGCATTAACCCGCTTACCAGCCACAGCTTCAAGCGCTCGGATTAACTCCACGGACTCGAATATATATCGCTCAACCAAATCCTCCATCTCCAGTTCCGGCATATAATGCAACACCCTTTTAATAGCTTCACGAGTCTGGTCTTCCAGACTTTTTAGGCGGTGTTGAGATTTGGACGAGGCGTGGAGCAGGTTTATGATATCCTGACAACTCATCTTCTCACCCCTGTTGCGCTTTTTAGGATATCCACCCCTCTGCTTCTGAATCACACTCATAGCAGCATGCTGAACCTCACTCCTCCATCTCTTATCCTCATCCCCCATCTCAAGCAGCTCCACAAGCAGTTTCTCTTTGTCATTTAGCTGGTTGTAACAACCCTGAGTATCTCTCAACAACATCTCTCGTTCCTCCTGCCACCCCATGCGTTCAATGTTAAAGGCTGCCACTTGCCGAGCGAGCGTGGTCTCGAATACCTTCTTCACTTGTGTGAGATGTCCTTCAAAACCACTCATAATCAGCTCATGATGAGGGTGGCTCTTGGGGATTCCTAGGGTCTCGAGGAAATCTGGCTGGAGGACGTCTTCGACGTCAAGATCATCGTCTGGACTGATTGTCCCTGATGGCTTTGGGTCTGTGGAGATTTCTGAGACCCAAGCTTGGGGAGGTGCTCGTTTTGAGAGTTTGTTGTTTCTAAGCCACAAAATCACCGCTGCCGCAGTTGGAAGAGCCAAAGTCCAGAAAAAGGATGTTGTCACCCCTACCCCCTCATCTTCCTGTATCCTTGGGCGTTCTTCTTTGCACGAGGCCACGGAGATAAAAGCCAAAAGTAGGGTAGCGGGTAACAACGCTCGTTGCTAAGCTGGAGCTGCGCGTGGTGTTGTCGGAGAATACTCAGTCTCAGGGTCGAATACGTCGCTGTATGGACTTTCTTGGGCTGCCGGTTCTTCTTTAATCGGTGGGAATGGTGATTGAAGTGGTTCTGGAGTGGTGGTATTTAACTTGGTGTCTATGGTGATGTTCTCGGCGGTGTCCTTGGTGTTGGAGCTGGTGAGCCATGAGCTGACGGTAACAACTAGACTGTTTGCTAGTTGGACTATCCACCCCCAGTCGCTATAGAGAATTGGGACGACATCTTCCCAGATGCTTGCAATTACTTTTGCGACCCAAAAATTGGTTAGTTGATCTTCTTCGCCGACAGGAGGCACATCCGTAGACGAGTCTGGTTGACTATCCGTCGTCTCTCCCCTCGCAGTCTTCGGCCGCTCAGGAATTTTCGACGTTCCTTCATTTCCGGTTTCCCCTGTTTGGCCAGTAATCTCGTCCTCAGAAGCTTTTCCATACGTAACAAACGCCCAAACAGCATCCCAAAAAGCCATCAAGAATGACTTCACCAACGCCTGAGCTGATTCCAAATTCATGACCACAACATCTCCCATCCTCTCAACCTCCCTCACCACCCCCTTAATCCCCTCAGCAAGCCCGTTATAAAAACCTCTCTCTTCATCAAACCACCCTCTCCCACCACTTCCCTCTAGAACCCACGTCCAAATCCTATCAGCAAAATTGGCAATTCTCTCGAATACACCCTCGATCCAAGTCCGGACCTTAGAACCCCACTCCCGGAGCTTTGAATCAACAATTTTGACTCTTCGAACTCCCTCATCCCGTCGATCAATAGCCCAGCTCATAGCCAGATTGCTAAGTGCGATTCCCACGGGACATAACGCGAGTTCAAGTATTGATAGCCCACGTAACAATCTTTGAACAGTCAAAGCGGAGTCGACGCTCATAAATCGGCTCGTTAGGATTGAAAAGATAGACGGATCGAGCTTTAACGCCACAAGCGTCCCGGAGATGAAGAGGCTTGGGGATATGTGTTTGAGGGTTTGAGTTTGTGATTTTGGGTGATTTGTTGGGGAGAGACGGATGAGAATGTTGTGGAGGAGCGAGCCGAATAATAGGATGAGCAGTTTGTCGGGGAGAATTGGTGAGTCGAGCATGAGGAAGAGGGTTATGATGGGTGTGAGGTAGGCGAGGATGGGTGAGAGGGTTGTCCAGATGGGGGTGAGGTAGGGTTTGATGAGGGTGAAGAGGCGTTGGGAGGTCGAGGTTACGAGCTAAGGTGGTTAGAATTGGTTTGGGTGGATGGGTGGAATACTTACGGATATCAACTGGTTGACAGCACTGCTCAACTTATCCACAGACGGGTTCAACACCTCACTAATCTTCCTCTTCCATTCCACCAACGAATCCCTCACCTTACCAACCCACGCTCTCACAACCCCCCTCTTCATCTCAACCCACTCGGGATGTGTAACCTACACATATAATTAGCCACAACCTCTCTACCACCCACAACTTTAAACACTTACACAAAACCACAAACCCAAACCAACACCAATCCACGCCACAAACACGAAGTCGATACCAGAAATGAGCTCCTCCTCAAAAGCCATAACAGCTTTCCAAAAGTACGACGGTGCACTTACAACCTCCCCGTCAAACACACGCTCCCCGAAACCTCGTCCAAAAACAGAGTCATCAAGTCCATCCGCATACAATTTCTTGTGCCCCGAAGTTCCAGTAAGCCAATCGAAAACCTCACTAACCCTCCATGACTGTCCCACAATACCTCGCCAGAATGTTGTGAAAGGCAAGAGAATTGCATTTACACCTCCTCCAAGAACATCCACCACACCACCAAATCCTTCCCCTATAGCGTAAATCAACCCCTCAATCCCCCTCCCAACTTCCAAAACCCCTCCAAACCCCCCCTCCTCAACCCTTTCCCTAACCCAGCTCCCGTCTCTCGTCCCTAGACAACCCATCCACATCCACCAATCCCTGTCTTCACTGGCGCGATGCCACATATTCTGTTCTTTCAATATACCTCTACACATCTTACTCATTCCCTCGGACCCCATTCCCATTCCCTCGAAATCTTGACTCTGAGCTGAGAAGGTGGTAGAGATGAGGTGAGTGGAGTAGGCGTGCCAGCCCCAGATACGACGGTAGAAGAGGAAGAGCGTTAGGTAGAGGGTGAGGAGGGTGTAGAAGATCTTTGTGAGGAAGCGGGAGAGGAGGTGGGAGCGGTGGGGGGTTGTGACTTGAGGGGGCATGTTCGGATGGTGGTGTGGTTGGTGTTAAAAGTCTGTTGAGATGATGTTTTTGAAAATGATTCCAAGAATCAAGTCTGCGCTTGAAACTTTGAGTGCTAGTTAAGCAGGATGGGCTTTTTGCTGGAGAGACGTAATGTGGTTTTAGAGTAGACTGGACGTCTCAAGGTAAGACTTGAGAAGGAAATCTGGGGGAGCTGGGAGACAAAGGAAATGGGACTAGAACGGAAACGGGCATTAAGAAGATGGCTTTTGAGGTAGGAATAAAGAGAATGGGAGGGAGGATGCCGCAAACGAACAAGATGAGAAACGCTTGACACTGGATAGTCGAAGGTTGGGAAGCTTTGTGATCGATTTTAGAAAAAAGTTGAAATTCAGCATTGGGTGACTAGAAATGACAGACCTCCACCATTAATAACAATACAAACACAAAAATAGAACACAAACCAAACCCTTAAATCAAAGTCACAACCATAACCACCCCTAAACCATCTCCTCATCCCCCTCCCCCTCCCAACTCCCAACAACCTTCCCCCCCGTCCACCCTCCCTCCCCTCCAAACCCCTTCCCCGGCACCATCCCACCCCCCTCATGCGGCCACCCGGGCACAACCAACCCATTAGCATGCATAAAAACCTCCAAATCGACACACTCCCTCCACAACCACCCCTTCTTCGCCTGCATCAGCCCCATGCTCACATCATTCGTCCTCCACAGCGGGGGGCCGTGATCCCTTCTCACCTCACTCGCGTCGATAAACGTCCGGAGTTGCGCGACGCACGCGTAGTGTTTGTCGTAGTACCTCCGCTCGGTGGCGTAATCTGCCATGACGGAGGATGGCGCTTCGTCGTCGGTGGGGGAGGGGAGAGACCATTTCACGCTTGGTACGTTATCTTCGAGGATAGCAGTTTTGTGAAGACCTTCTGCGCCAGCGTCAACAACCGTTACCGGTCTTAGGGCCCCGCCTGAGAGTTTCCAGGGGAAGGGGTTGGGAACTGTGACTAGCACGTCTCCCTTCTCGCGGCGGAGAGCGTGCAATAAGGGGGGGTGATCGAGCGGGAGTTTTATCTTGGAGGGCGCGCTGGGGTAGCATTCTGTGTACCAGTGGTCGCGGCAGAGGAGGGCGTAGAGTTTGGCTGTGTAGAGGGCGTCCCAGTTTGCTTGATACGATGGGGAGCCTGCGAGACGCGGTTGGCCGTTTGTGGTGCCCGGGAGACGTTCGGATTCCATGAAGGTGACGAGTTGGAGCATGCGGTCTTCGAGGGAGTTGATTTCGAATTTGACGAGGCGCGCGACGAGGTCTTCGAAGGTTTTGGTGGGGTCGAAGCTGGGTGGTGGGCGGTCGCGCTCTTCTCGCCAGGCTGGGGGGAAGGCGTTGAAGGACTCGATAGCTTTGATTAGACATTCGATTGCTTCTTGCATTGCTCGCCAGATTTTGTAGCGACGAGCTGCTCGGGCTGCGAGCATGGAGTCTTCGATGTTGGTGTAGCGTTTTTCTAGAACTCGAATATCATCCAGATAGAGCACGGCAGTGCGAGAGAGGCTCCCAACCACGGCAAGTGGATTTAGGACTCGATCTCGATAGAGTGCTGTGTTCTCGGCTGGATATCTGGTAATGACTCTCTTGAGATCTATCACACGGTTAAACAGACGTGATATCTCCGCACGAACCAGACTCTGCACCAGAATCTCATATTGATCGAATTTGGGGTTCAATGCGAGGATTGGTCGATGGTCGAGGAGATCTATACACTCGATAAAACGTCGATTGCTGGCATCTGTCCGTGGAGGATCATGATTCCATTCTATCAATGGCGTACCTGAAGAGATAAAGATATCGGTGAGTGTCTTAGCCCCAACACAC
Organism: Glarea lozoyensis ATCC 20868; assembly: GCF_000409485.1. Lineage (NCBI taxonomy): Eukaryota > Fungi > Ascomycota > Leotiomycetes > Helotiales > Helotiaceae > Glarea > Glarea lozoyensis. The sequence goes on along the minus strand of NW_007361002.1, from coordinate 197,045 downwards.
AAGTCGCTGTATACTTTGAAAGCTCCCGAGGAAAACGCATCGTAAGTGAGATCATGAAATGGTTTAGGTCGTTTCGGATCAAGACCAAGTCTCATTATCTGAACGTTGCCGCCAAGACGATGTACCTCGTCTTCCAACCGATTCTTGTATGCTTCGAGTTCCCGGATACGGGTTTTATCCATGTTGTTGAGAATACCTTTGAAGGCGGGTTGATTCTTGACTTTGCCAAGCCCACCAGCTGCGATCTGTTGAACCATAGCTTGAGTGATCTCTTGCAAATACGTTCGAAGAGTGTAACGCTTGGCTTCTGCTTCAGATTTCCCAAACTCAAGAGCTGCTTGCTGTACCATAATATCGTTTGCGGCGTGTTGCTCAAACAACAGTTGTCTTTCCCCTTCGAGCTTCTGAATCAACAACTGACACCGTGCCTCGTTCCTGCAAGAAAGCGAAGTTCCCTCTCTCTCAAACTCTAGTTGTTGAAGTGCTTGAGCCGCGTTTCGTTGCGCGAGGTTCAAGTCCTTCTGCTTGAGACGGAGTTGTGATTTTAGCGAATCAACCTCGTCTTTGAAAAGAGCGACATTGCCTTCCCCAGTAGCATACTCCAATTGTGCCTTTAAGTTTCGTACTCTTGCTTCATATCTAGTTTCCTGCGCTCTTTTCTCGATATCAGACTCCGTGAGCGCCTTTCGCAAGGCCTCAACAAGCGAACGATCCTGGCCGAAAGCGGTGCTTGCAGGGCTTTGTGGCAAGCCTGATGATTGAGCGACAGGTCTCTTGTCTTCTCTATTCCACCAGATTGCTGGTCCTCCATTCTCTGAGACCCGACTGGGTCTCCGGAAGTTGGAACTCGCCACTGTTTCTTGCAACTTGTTGTTTTGCTCTTGGATTTGGCGTAATCTTCCCTCTAGAATTTGGACCTTCGCTTTTCGACCCTCCAATTCGCTCTCTAAATCTTTTATGTCGGTTCTATCGCAAGAGCAATTCTGAATGTGGTGGCATTTGTTGTGAAAGAAGATTGACGATATCATGTCCCCAGCATATGTGAGAATTATCTTCAGTCGTGGAAGATAGCTTACAGCTATCCGAGTTTTGTGCAGACTAGGTTGGATGGCAGCAGCAATTTCACCGTCCACGGTGGCTTGTCTTCCTCTTGCTCGGTTCCAGGAGTATAAGCCAGGGCCAAAGATGCATCCAAGTACTAAAAGGATTGCAATTATGCGAAGAGGGATGAATAGAAGCATGAGTCCAGCGAATATGGGCATTGAAGAGGGTGTTACTTGAGCGAGAGTGCGGCCGGGTAGCTGGTGTAGTTTCGCAATCATCTGTTATCAATTAACAAATGACAGCTGCAATAGTGTAGCAATGAGCTCACCTTATCATAACCCCCAGAAATGACCCAGTACAGACCAAACCCAGCTCCAAGGAATGTCTATCAGCCAAGTTAGGATTTCGATTTCTTTAGTAGACACACTCTATACATACCGGCACCGGCCCCAGAGGATTTACCGCCCACCACACCCACCTAAACCCCTTCTTAACCTACAAACAATCAGCACCCATCCATTCATCTCAAATCACCCAAATCACACTCACCAACCCCATCAAATCCCCCTGTCTCTCCCACCCATCCTCATTCCCCAAACAACTCTGCAAACGATACCAATCCCTCCTACTCAGATTCCTCCACGGATTCTTCACCTTCTTAACCCCCGCACACGCCGTCTCAAGCGCGGCATCGCCGAGTGCGGCGCCGATGTAATGGGCTTGATAGTAGTAGGTGCCGATGAGCCATTGGCCGAGGTAGGTGTAGAAGAGAAAGGCGAAGAGGAGGAGGTTGAACCAGAAGCGTTTTTTGGCGTAGAAGGGGCGGGTGTCGACGAGAACTTCGGCATCTGAATGGTCTGGTTTGACCCTTAGGCCATCGTTGGGGAGGGGGGATGGATTGCGAAATTTTCGGGGTTGAGATGATGTATTGGAAGATGAGAGTGGTTTGGAGCGTCGTTCCATCTTAGCACATACCACTCGTTTGAGCGAATTCTACTTTGAAATCGAATATGAAAGATATGAAGTTAATTTTCTCGGCATATCGAGTTGTTAATCAGATTGACAAAGGAAAAATGTACCTTGGGCTTTGAACAAAGAAGTGGAATCTCTGATAGCACCAAACGATCAAGGAATATAATGTCCGAAAACAGCAATAAATCAATAGCCGAATCTGGACAAAGAGAAAATCCTGATTTTACAATTTCACACCGGGGTATAGTAAAAAATGCAATTGCTCAAACAGGCAGACACACCCCTCCAAGAAATCATATTACCTAGCGTTCTTCGTCGTCCTCCTCGTCGTCGCTCAAAGCAAAATCCCTAGCTCCTCCTCTGGCGGTTTCCTCATCATCCTTGATTTTTCCAAACCCTTCATTGAATACCGTCTCCCGCGATGGAAATGGTTCATCACATTTTGCTGAACGCAATCGAGGGAAATATCGACGATAAGAAAAGTAGGCGATGCTGAACCCGAGGATGGATCCACATGTGACATCGTAAACGTCGTGACTGAGGAATAATTTAGCTTCCGTAACTAAAGGTGTGAGTATCGAAAGACAGAACATACCGGTAGTCTTCACAGCGACTTATAGCAATCAAAGCTGCGACTAGTAATGGAGCTATAGCAAGCATCGCCCTCCCAAGATCAGTCCTTGGTCGCAAAACATGCATTTGTCCAAAGAAGAATAATGACAAGTAGCCCAAGCCAGCAAAGGCAAAGGAGCTATGTCCAGATGGAAAGCTTCGCCACCCATCATGTAATGTATGATGATTCGTCTCTGTACAAACAGTTATATCCACAAGAACGTCCTTTGGTGTTCCTGCAGCAGGTTTGCATCGTGAGATTAAATCAGGGCGAGGTCTCCCAACCGCATTCTTGATTACATCAGTAATGAATGAAGTCAGAATCAAACTAGACATAATTAGCTTGACGATTTTCAGATGCAACTCGGAAGTCCCACCTAATAAAAAGCCCAAGTATCGTTACGTGAGACTTATGCAGTCCAGCTCTCGTGAGCGCGAGAGTGAATATTAATATAATCAATGGTATTCCCCCAGCATAAACGATATTCCAACCCGGCGTCACCCTCTCCTTCTCGGCATGCGGATATTGAATATTGATATTATTGGTAAAGAATAATCGATGAAAAGGTTCCACAATGAACTCCAACTACATTGCGCATTAGACAGATATCTCGAGGATATGGACACTCTTACAAGCATATACGCCGACACCAAAATAATCAACCCAACATAATCAGGCGCATATGTCTTCTATGCACCCATCAGCACAATACCCTCCTCAAGTTATCCCACCACATACCTCCCAAAACCTCGCAACAGACCCAATCCAGCCCGATTGCGCAGCGCGTCCCTCGCCCGGTGTTCGAGCATTCCGAACCATTTTTCGAAGAAACCGTTTTACCGTCCTTTCATGCCTGAAGCACGGAAAAAGGCTTAGGAGCGACACTTTGGAAGGGCATCAACCTGGTGGCAGATGTGTAGAAAAAAGGAATTTAGATGGTTGTTGGATAGGTAAGGTGTTTCTTGACGTAGTTGGGGATCCGCACGCGACACTTGGCTGGCTCAGCCTCGCGCGAGCCAGCGTAGCATTCACGACGTCAACCTCGGGCTGGGACTTGGAGCTTCAAAAATAAATTCGCAGACCATATCGAAGAACGATCGCGACCTCAATTACCTCGTGGCAGTCGGCTGCAGCTTCACGAGTATTCATAAACCCCATCGCCCGTCGAAATCGAAATTCCCCTGCCAATTGCGCAAACGCCCATCATGGACGAACCACAACCAGAACCGCGACTCACAGCGACATTTCCATCTCCCCCACCATTCTGGAAAGAATTCACAGAGGAGAATCTCACTCGCATATCCGAATTACGCGTCGCACAATCGGGGGAAGCATCAAAGAAAGCAGATCCAGCGGCTTCGTTACCAGCACGAATCCTAGACCTTCCACCGGAGCTGCGGTATCTGCAACCACCAGAAGAGCCGGCAGATGGGATTTATAGGTCCTTTGGAGATTTGTATAATGTATGCGAAGGCCTTAGCTATTAGGAAGGTAGTGAGAAAGGTGTACTAATGTATCTGACAGCTCAAAAACCCACTCCCCTCCCTCGAAGAAATGGGTATCGAAAACCTCTACACGCCCCCTAGCACGCCCTCGCATAGCGGGAAATACAGCGATCGCGCACTCGTCCTAAAACGGATCGCGAAATCCCTCTTACTAAACTTCCTAGAACTCCTAGGGATCTTAAGCCATAACCCAGAACAAGTAATGCCCTCCCCTCTTATCCTCTTGTATTCCATTCTAATGTGTTGGGTAGTATGATGAGAAAATCAAGGATCTAAGAACGTTGTTTATCAATTTCCATCATATTATTAATGGGTATCGACCGCATCAGGCGCGGGAGTCGTTGATTCTGATGATGGAGGAGCAGTTGGAGCGGTCGAGGGCTGAGACTAGGGGGATTAGGGAAGGGAAGGAGAAGGTGGAGGTTATTTTGGAGGGGTTGGGGAAGGTGAAGATGGGTGAGGAGGTTGTGGAGGGTGGGGAGGAGGTAAGGGAGGAGGGGTGGGATGTTTGGGAGGAGTTGGATAGGGAGTTTGCTTAGGGTGCGATCTTATGGCGTATTGGGCATGGGAAAATGGATGGACATTTGGTGCGATGATACCCGGGGATATTTGGGATACAAAATATCGAAATCCGCGTTTTTGAGGCAAACCCGCCTTCCGGTGACTAGTCATGGGAAGTTTTACCACGATACCGTTCGAAGCACTGAGCTTCCTTCCAAGGGTCACAGAAATATTTCAACTTCATTTCTATACACATCAAAAGTCCTCTGTCCAATTGCGAATAAAATCCAGCCTGCGCGTAAATCATCGTATATCATATCCATCCCATGCCCACTGAATCACTCAACCATGTACCGACCACCAAACGCCATCAAATCCCTCAACCCTCTCCCTTCCTTTTCCTAAATCACCCCAAAAACCCATTCCCCACCACGACATCCATCCCAAATCCACTTCTCAGCATCATCGCAGTATCGTAGCACCCATTCCCTCTCCCCTCTCTCTCCCCTCCCACCCCCCTTTCCATTTCTCCGGCCCATCCACAGCTCACATCACAACACAAGGAATTGGAATACAACAACACTCGTACCCATCACATTCCAAACACTTCGTCTTCCCCGTTTCTGGCTTAACGATTGAGGAGATGGTTGATGCGGCGCTTGAGCCTGGTTTGTTTGCGTTTACTGGTGTTTGGTGGACGGAGGTTGCCATTTTGCTGTGAGGGTTGTTTTGATGGGTTGTAGTGTACGAGGTTCGTAAGGTTGTGAAGCTACAATTATGCGTTAGCTTTCTATACATATCAAATACCTGACCGCTTTCAGTCGAATAAGAACGGAAATGACTTACCCGTTCAACGTTGCCTTCTTTCTGGTTTTGTATAGTTTTAATGTCGTAGATGAACAGAATCTGAAGTTTGGTGATGTAGTTATAAAGTCCAGCTCATGTTTCAAAAACCTGAATTAGTCCCAAAGCGGATGGCTGTGATTGGTTAGGAGAAAGAAGTACGTAGACGACGGTACGTACCGTGAATGTGGAGACGCTTGAGTGACGGGTGGGATGCTTGTTATGTGGGGCATGATGTACAGTTTAACTTCGAGAGTTATGTTAAGTAGTTAAATCTAAAAAGAGAATAAGTAAATGTCGTCTAATGTTATTTAAATAGTAAGTTTAGATTAATTCTATGCTATTTTTAGAGTACTTAATTATTTATAGAGAAATATATTACTATATTATTACTATAGTGTTTTTTTAGTACTTAGTGAATACTTTATAGTATAGCGAGATCGGTAGAGAGAGTTCCTCTGCTAAGAAACGCGTTGACAAGAGGTGAGCTAAGCAACTCAGTATAAGACTTTGTTAAAATCTCCAGTTAATAATAACCATCATCATCCACCTACCTAATTTTGACAACAACCTTCGAGAAATGCTCCTGCCGTTCCAACCTCTCAAACCCCTTCACAGCATCTTCCAACTCAAACACCACATCATCCAACGCAGGTTTTATACCCTTTTCCTCAAACCATGTCACAGCATCTCTCAACATATCCCGCGATCCAAGCAGCACTCCTCTGAATACACAAAGTCTAAACAACGCACTCATCGCCGCTGGTCCCCCCTCACCATACCCCGCCACTCCGCCCGCGACCGTAATCAGACCTTGTTCACGAACCGCCTCAAGAGACTGAGGAAGCGTTCCCGTTCCTCCAACATCCACGACGTGATCCACGCCTCGAGCATCTGGCGTGAGTTTCTTCGCTTCAACCCCCCAGTTCGGCTCCGTTTTATAGTTCAGAGCGTGACTTGCTCCCAAGGCGAGTAATCTTTCCATTTTAGCATCTGAACTCGTCGTAGCAATCACATTTGCGCCCGCCGAAACAGCGATCTATCTCATCAATCCATAAGTATCCTACCCGATAAGACTAGTTCCTTACCTGCAAAGCAGCCAAACTCACACCCCCAGTCCCCTGCACCAAAACCCAATCACCCTTCTTCACTTCCCTCCCAGGAAACCCCATCACAGCATTCCAAGCCGTGAGTCCGGAACACGTGAGCGTAGCCGCTTCTTCGAAAGTTAGTTTCCCTGCGAAAGGCACTAAAGAGCTATAATGAAACACCCCCCGCCGACATAGAGTGCCGTTGATGCCTTGCCCTAACCCTGCGGCGATGTCTGCAAATCCCGGCATTTGAGCGTCCGCTAGGTAGGGAACCATGTGCGTGATGACCTTTGTTCCGGTCTTGAATTCGGGAGCAGATGCAGCGACGGCTGAGCCGATAGAGAGGACGGTGCCGGCGCCGTCGGAGGCTGGGATTATTCCTCCTGGCGGTATTGGAAGGGTGATTGCATTTGATGTGCCCTGCAGTTTTTCAGTATGAAAAAAACAAGAGGACTCGAGGAGCGATGACGGCTTACTTTTGCAATAGCTATATCGCGATAGTTAAGCGATACGGCGTGGATTTCTACAAGCACATCCTCTGCACCTAAAGGAGGATCTATGACACCAGTCGACTCCTCGTAGTGGAGAGACGAAATGCCTTTTTGTGCCGAGTCTAGGACCCAACGAGCTTCATGCGTGATGGTCATGGCTCTCCCTTAACAATTTGCCGCTGTATTGACTTCGTCGGTAAGAAAAATAGGGGCAGACTATTTTCGCTTTATACACCTCCTCTTCATAGTTGAGAGTTTCCACATTCTGAACTGCGGAACCGGTTGTTGATAGCCGCGGATCCCACCGGCACCCACCGGGAGACGATCTTCTTATACTAGTATGCTTATAAATTAATTAATCAATGTCTTGCGCCATTGGTGCGAAGACTAATAGTTTATATCTACTTGTATTAGAGAATGTTTTATCTCGAGCTTTTGATAGAGGTAAAGGCTTGGTAATTTTAAGCTTACAGGTATGGAATAGTTGATACGAGAACTTTTGGAGGTAGAGTTGTATATACAGCTAACTAGGATAATTGGAAAGAGCGAGTCTAGCGTAATATTGAGATACAATATCCATGCTGAGTCTAAAGACAATGGTTTCATCACTAACCTATATTCATTAGTACATCCACATAAAACAAACGCACAAAAACAAACCCGTAAACTCATTTCCAACTAACCCAAACACCTAACACCAAAAAAACACAGCGTCTATACCAACTTCTTACCTCCCACCACCACCCCTCTAACACCTCACCACACATTCACGCAAGCAAACACCACGATGATTTCATAAAATTAATATTATCCCACCTACTCATCATCTAAATCCAGAAAGCTCCTCTCAGCAGTCGACATCGGACTAATACACCCCCCCGGAACATCCAACCTCACATCCCTCTCCCTCCCCAATAAACTAGGCGTCTGTCGCCCTAATAAATCCGGCGTCCCTCTACCTCTTAAATCCCCAACACTATTATTCCTATCCGCAAAATTCCCCGCCAAACTATTACTCCTCACATCCCCCGGATTCCGTACATCCCCCAAACTAGTATTCCGACTAATACTCACACCCCTCGTCCTCAAATCAGGCGTATTACGCCCGATACTCGTATCCCTCGACACAGGCGTGATACTATTCGTGCGGCCGTGTCGTTGCGAGGATATACTATTCGCGCGCCCATGCCCGAGCAGGAAATCAGAGGTTATGCTCTCCGTACGCTCCGGTCCGATTTCCGAGACCGGCGACGTTGGGATTTCAGGTTCGCGACTACGAGTTTCCCGCGAGCGCCGTACATCTCCGGCGTCCATCTCGTATTTCCTCACGCTCGTGACTTCCATCTCATGCGGACCTGTCTCGAGAAACACGACTTTCGTCCCAGGATGTCCGTTCACCGTCTCTCTATTCGTTTTCCTCGCTGCTTCCGTCTCTCTCGCCCTTTGCGCGAGCGCTTCGGGTGAGACGACGGCTTGCAAACCGTCCATGTCTGGGTAATATGTTTTCTGGTTGTTTTTTATCTGCCGTGGTTCGCGTGAGATTTCGAGGACGCCTGCTTCGATTCTTGATTGTGCTTCTCGTTTGTGGCGGCGCCGGATGTGCAGGCAGGCGATGGAGACGGCGAGGATGATGATGGTGAAGACGACGGAGATGGTGATGCCTACTTTGGCGCCGACGCTGAGGCCGGAGGATTTGGTGGGGGTGAGGGGCGTGGAGGAGGGGGATGGGGAGGTGCTGGAGGTTGCGAGGGGGGCGGTGGAGGTTGGTAGGAGGGCGATGGGTGTGGTTGTGCTTTGAACTGTTGGGAGGGAGGAGGAGGTTGATGAGGAGCCTGTTGGGGTGGCCGTAACGTCGTCTGCGAAACTATATCCTGATACTAAAAATCCGGTAACTGTAATTCCTCCATCGTTAGACGCCGTGTCAGGCGCTTGTCTTCCTGCCAAAGTTCCTGATAAGCTTTTTATAACGATTGTTGCACCCGCTGGAGCGATTGAAATGCATTTATTGTCGGCTCGATAATTGTATAATCTTTAAATGTTAGAAATCTCACTATTTCATGCGCTGATTTACTCACGATGGACAGCAGGCGACGATTGTACTGATTTTATCAATGCTCGCCGTAGCCGCTTTTGTATATAATGAAGGACATGCAAATCCACCCAAACTCGTCGTGACACCCTCCGTCGTTCCCTGCGCCCAAGACTGCGTGACCTCCGCTGGCAAACATTTCAATCCGCTCTGGATATTCTTCGCATAAAAAGGATCAAAGGCCATTATATCCTGACTTCCAGGCACACGATAGATTTCCGACGAGCATGCCGCAGGGGAAACCGACACGCCAGCAGTCGTGAACGGTATCCAGCTTGTCGTAATTCCATTGTTGACCACAGCCGGATGTGTCGTTGTCATAGTTGCGACTGGACTGGCGCGAGAGGAACGGTCGCGAAAGTGAGCAAAAATGGGGAGCGGGTACAGAGAGACTTATGAACCAACCCAACTCAGCATGTTCAGCGCACTGCTCACCCCCGGATCGCACAGACAATCTCCTCCTGTAAGCAAATACCCCCGAAGTTGAGGACTTCGGCATGCGCTGGGGGGACTGCAATTGGACAGTTCGCCCATCGCCATCTTGAGCGAATGTTCGCTTGAGGTTTCTACGCCACTGGCCCCCTCCATCGTCACGGTTGGAGAGCAGAAGCAGAATCATCATGTAATTGCGCGCTGTGCCGCGAGAACGCGTGATGAAGATAGAGACGTGGATTCAACCGCTCATCTTATCCCGAGAGATAGCAGGTGGACGCAGTGTACGAGAGACGAGACATGTGATTGGCATTACAAGAGCAAAGGATTCAACCAACAGAGCAAATCAGTAATTGCAGCAGGAATCAGAATAAATTAATCAACCAACAGATCAACAAAACTGACAAACGCAATAAAGAAGATCCAAACCAAACGCCCGTGCGGATGCAAGCAATCCATCGACAAACAGCATCGCACGTGGAGCAACCGTGGTTGGCGGGGATTTGTATGGCGCAAAGACCGTTCAGAAAAGGATTGTAACCCTGTTCTGGAAACATCGCAAATTAAAGCTATCAAGAAGAGAACTTCGTCCGATGAAAAGCTGCAGAAAAGGGGGTGAAAGCCGCTTCAAGCCTCGGCACGGGCTTAATTGCTGTTTTTGTGTAATTACTTCCCCACTCACACATCGCGATACGAAATATAATACTGCAGGTCTGGCCGCTGAAGGACATCGCCGAAATGCAGCAGCAAACAGATTCCGGAGAATTGCTGTGAAGACATGTTGATTAGAATTTGTGTTGAAGTGATGATTGATTGCCGAAGGATTCGAGATGCTGTTAAACCTGCTCAATCGGGTATGAGCGACCCAAAGATCGTCTGATTTGGTAGATCAACGTGTATATTACATGGAAACTGCATGTTTTCACGTTTCGAACAAGACCGCGTGGGAAGCCGGGAATCGAATCCTTCAACTGATGTTCAGCGAATACATGCGTTCATCGTCGAATTGGTGGGTGTAATTTGACGTGGATCGGCAGTTTCATTGTAGATCCCCCTTTGGGGGTCTCTTTTCCACAAGCTGAAAAACGTGGTGACATGGAATGTTAGACGCGATTGTCCTAAGATTTGACCTAAGTTGGCCATTGGTATACCGGAAGCGCGATCATTCAGTCTGACATGGTGTGGTGAGAATCGCGACTGAAACTCTGCTGATTACTGATTCGTGAAAGCTATTTGATTCTACTTGGAGGATGAAACTGTTTCGAACTTATTAACTCTAATGTCATTGACTGACCAAGCGATAACCTGCTGAGTGGAAATGGATATTTGAGATTCGTGCCATACTGTTGCATGACTCCGCAAACGCTGTGTAACGCCGGAGGGAGTATCTGGTCGGCGATCTCCTCGGCGATTTGGTGCACTTACAACATGATAAATCATCTTGGCGCACAAGTTTCGCTTCAGTTCGGCCTTTAAAGAACTGTGACTTGCAGTCTACCACGTTTCAGCGCCTTGGCCATTATCAGTCATTGATTGCAGACTGCCCAGATGAGTTAAGACACTAAAATGAGCAGGAGAATCGCCTCAGTTAAGAATCCATTCCCCACCCAAAGGCTGTCCTCGCAGCAAATAGCGTTCGCTCACCGCGGAACGAGATGACTAGATAATCATGTTGATGCAACTCGATTAGTTGAATACGCCGTTATATTCCAGAATTTATGGATGATTAGTGTCTCCATTTCAAGAATCCCGCTTGAACTTGTTCTTGATTCGCTCTGCAATTGGAACTTTTGTCTCGGCAACCTTCACTTCGTATAATGCCTTGTGTTCTGTCGCGATGTCATGCGAGTCCTCGTAATCGACATGCACAAAGGCTCGCTCGACATCCGAAAGACCTTCAAGTTTCCGCTGAAGAGTTTGCGATACATCATGAGTGACTTTCAAAGTCTCCGCCTGGGACATGATGATGTCTACTTCGACGTAAAACTTGTCTCCCGCATGATATGCACGAGCCTAGACTTCCGTTAGTCCTCCTATAAATATGATTTGTAAGATTGAAATAACTTACGGTTTCTATCTTCTGAATTCTCTTATCGTGGGTTACCGAAACGTAGACCAGCTTGTTGAGAAACTCCCTGGGTGCGGACTTTCCTACCAGATACCACATATGCTCGAATGCAGTCGATGACCACGAGTAGAGAATCAAGACAGCAATACATATAGCACCAGTGGGATCGAGGAACCAGACTTTCGCGAATCTTGTTCCAACGATGGACATTATGAGACCGAAAAGGTTGACGGCAATGTCGTTACGATGATCAATCTGCTTCAAGTTAGCCAATGTTTTTATGAAAGAAGTTGATAATTACCATGAAAATTCGGGCTGCAGGATAACGTCGGAGGATAAAACAATAGACGAATAGTGTACCCTTGGAAAATACTATGTTTGATTAGCTGTTGAACTACGTATGTGAAATCATTAATACTTACTAGCCACAGATACAAAAACAATTGGGATAATGTGCAATTCCTCGGCATCTGAGGGTCCCCTTACAAGAGATCTGACGGACTCAATCTAACCAACCCGTTAGTATGTACAGGCTAAGTGATGGTGAAAGCTTACAATCAACTGTATGGACACCGTAGTCATCAGTGCACAGAACAAAATGATTCCCACAGTTTCAACTCTTTTCCGACCCTAGTAAAAAGTGCTTAGCAAAAATGCGAAGTGTTAAACGAGAACAGACGATACTCACGACAGGAAACTTCTGAATATTTGGCTTTGCCGCGAGTCGAGATGTGATCAACATGACGATGGAGCTTACAAGATCCATCTGCAGATATTGTTAGCGGCGCCTCCTATTGAAAGGGGTTTACATACGAATGCATCTGCGGCAGTCGCAAACAGAGACAGCGAGCCTGTCGATATGGCTGCATACATTTGAATGATAAACAAGAAGAAATTAACAACAAAACTCGCGTTGACTGCGAATTTGACTTTGCCTCCATTTTTGAGGGTGTCCTCAACCTCAAGCTGTTCTTCGTCATGACTTCCGAGATACGCATCAATGAGAGCGTTCTGTCTGTTGTAGTACCTTTTCACCTTCTTGCCTTTACGTCTAGTAAGATTTGAGGTGGTTGGCTGTGAAGAGTCATTCGATTCGTCATCTCGTTTGTACCCTCGCAGCGCATATGGATCGTCTGAAATGTTGTGATGATGGGTGGAAGCTGTAGCCGAACGTGATATTGCCAATTCTTCATCGATTACACTTCGGGACTGTGGCGCAGGACTTCCAGCAGAGATTGTCTCTGTGTTGGGAGTAGATAGCTGGTGTATATCGTCTGATGTTGGCCCAGCCAAAATGTTGTTGCCGCCTTGTGTTGCCATTGTTGATTCTGGCATTGGCCAAGAGTTTTGATCCTTTCGGATGACAAGAATTGGCGACGATGTATTGCAAGGGAGATTTCGCCCGGAAGTTCAACGACCTGAGATGCCGTGTTTCTGAAGATGCAAAAATTTGATATAAAGCTGGAAGATATTGGGCCGGGTAGGATGACCAGCGAGATGCTCAGAATTAATGCAAATTCAAAAAGATTCCCCAGAAAATACTTATAGAGACCCTCCCCTCAAAATCAAGTGGCTGTTGAACGCTAGCAGCGCTTCCAGACATGACGACCGTCTCTGCTATGGCAGGAGGTGTTTGGGTCCATTGATCATCTAGTCGCAAGTGATCAAATGGCCGCAAGGGGAAGTCTTGGGGTCCAAGCTGGTGCATCAGATCCCCAGCAAAACAACCTTGGGATGTGCCATCCCATCACGACAACAGCATTTGGAATTTCTACGTTGTTGACGTTCTTGGCGCAGTGTAGTGCTCGGTGCCGTTAGGGCTCGGCAGTCAAAGATCAGCAAAAGCTCCAGGAAGAGATGTTTCGTGATACTCGCGATTCATGGGGACAACAAGGGATGGTGCAGGAGAAGAACATGCATGACCGTGTCGAGCTAAGATTGACGTTCTGATTGGTCGACAAGCGCTCGCTTAGAGTTATTCCCCGACAGACGCCAAGCTCCCGCATTAGCCAAGCTGTCAAATCCAACGTCTCAACTCAACTTCATCACATCACCAACATCAAAACCCCAGACTTCAGACTCAATTCAGTCCAAGAACAGAAGATGATCTACTCGTGCCACAATACCAGCGCTTGAATCTCCCGAACGTCTAGAAGCTTTGGACACAGTCTTTGGCCGCCGCTGTCTACATTGGTACTTTCGGGTCTTTACTGTGCCGTCCGTACCTCAATCGGTGTCTGTTTGATACAATGGCGGCAGTGTTCCTATTGGTACTAAGCATCTAAGTGTTTGCTCTGTAGAAAATATGTTTGATACATTCAAACACGGATTCTCTCTTTTTAGCAGGACTCGTGTCCCACATCTACCGCTTTGAGTTACATTTTGCTTTTTGATCTGCATTTATTCCATGGGCTCGACCCAAGTGTACTGTTCTCAAAGCCTCTGGTATATTCCATTTTCTCTCTTTTTGCCTCGTTTTGGCTCCCATCTGAAACTTTAGCCTAACAAAAGGGCCACATTGACAGATTCCCTTCACAATTGATTCATTGTGCTGCCCGATCTTCACTCGTGCCCTCTAGCGAGGAAACTGTGGACAACGATTAGTTGGGCTTCGGCTCACATGAGTATCAATGCTGTGTTTCTCCATCTCCACATTTAATACAGCGCCAATTCTCTCGCGTTAGATATAAGCTTCATTCAGAGACAAGTCCGTTTAAGACTTAAACTCCAAGTCAACACGTACCACATCGTGGGGTGTTTCATATTACACACGCTCAGATAATTCCTTGCCAAGTCAGTTATTCGCTTGCTTGTCTCATGTCTTGTATTTCGTACCGAGACGCTAGGCCCTCGACGCCAAATGCTTCGTCGACCAAGCCTTTGGGGACTGGGGACATTTTCGTTAGGCGTCTGATCCCCAGAAGCCAAGGTTGGGGGGGGGGGGGGGGGGGGCGAGCTTTCCCCCTTTCGGTTCTCGGCATTCTCCCGGCAGTGATATGCTCACTACTCTATTGTTCTGTTTAAGGCTGATTTTTTGTCAACATCACATGAGTCACATCTGCTTGATATTGTATACTATGGCGAGAAAAGGAGGATAATATTAAAGTCCGTCTCAATTTATTATCGAGAAAGACTGGTGGTGTCTCTTCTTCTTTGCAGTATGTGATATACTTGTCATTCGACTTTTTAAGATCAATTCTAATCCCCATCTCGAGACTCCGGACTGCAGACTTTCCGAGCCTCATCAGCCCCACTCTACGACTCTTCATGAGGATGATCACGAAGGTCAATAATGCGGTGGTGTTGTTTGTCTCTGTTACGTATGTTCGTCAATTGTTGCACCGATTTCGGGAATTGCATGGTCATGAAGCAGGTCTTGCCTATTGCTACCCCAACCAGAAACTCAAATGTCTTCCGTCTCAACTAGGATCTCAAGAAACATATTCAGTCAGCCCATATGTGTTTCTCTTGTTTTATATGGCCAAGCTTAGGACGACAAGGTTGACCAGTATCATATTCCATGGCGAGCAGATCATAACATGACAAGCGTTTATCAAACGCTCTTATATGTGGCGCTCTCCCCATTCTTAAGTCCTGTTACTCTATCCTTCTATTCTTTTCTTCCATTATCATTTCAAAGCTGGGCTTTGCTTCTTTTTCTTTCTTCTTTCTTTCTTTTTAGAATAGAAATTGAGCAGGCTCATTTCTTTACTTTCTTTTCATAATGAGTGGAACTGTTTTGAACGGAACGGTGGCGGCGAATGTGACGGATGCGGTGGTAGCGGCAGTGATTGATACGAAGCCAAAATGTGGAAGTGGTGAAAATAATAATCCAGAGGATTATGACTTGCCTCTACATATCGCGGCTGTCTGTAAGCAGAATTGACAACTTTGACGCCTTCATTGCTAATCTATCCAGTCATGGTTTTTGCTTTCAGTATCGGAGGTATGTACTTATTTCTGAAAGCACTCTTCGACATCGCTAATTTCAACAGGATGTGGATTTCCTGTGGTCGCGAAACGTGTCACATGGATGAAGATTCCACCAAAGATATTCTTCTTTTGCAAGCATTTTGGTACTGGAGTCTTGATTGCTACAGCATTCGTACATGTAAGCCATTCCTTTTACTCAATCCTAAACACTGCTTATATCAGATCAGCTTCTTCCTACGGCGTTTTATTCCCTCAGCGATCCATGTCTCCCCGATCTCTTCATCAAGAACTACCCACCCATGCCTGGTGTCATCATGATGGCTGCACTCTTCGCGCTCTTCGTCATCGAACTTTATCTCAAAGGAAAGACAGGTGGACATTCTCATGGTGGTCCAACAGGTCAAGGGCTCGCTGCACAGGGAGCTCCTCACGGAGTTGGTGGAATTGGTGTTGCTATCTCAGCCCCAGTCAACTATGCACCTCAAAGACCACCAAGATCAGCACAGTGGGATTCGAACGGATTTCCTGTAGATCATAAAGATCCTTTCCAAAAGTACGTTGGTTCTTCAGACATGCCGACCACAATTAACATATATAGCAACGCATTCGAAGTCGATGAATACGATGAAGAATCCCGACCTGGAAGCTACGGTGGTGTCGACCAAGCTGAAATGCCACCATGGTTTCAAGCCTTCTTCGCACGATACGTCCGACAACGTGAAGAACTCAAATCTGCCATCGCCTCAGTTGCCCAAACCGCCACAGCCGTCGCCATGCCTGCACCACCACCTCCAGTCGTCTACAGAGAAACTACCGACGAACCCCAAATGGACGCCGCCACATTCAAGAAAATGTCAATGAACATCACCCTCCTCGAAGGTGGTATCCTCTTCCACAGTATCTTCGTCGGCATGACCATCTCCATCACCAACGACGGTTTCCTCATCCTCCTCATTGCCATTCTCTTCCACCAGTTCTTCGAGGGTCTCGGTCTCGGCTCCCGTATCGCTGCCATCCCGTATCCGAAACGTGCAATTAGGCCTTGGGTCCTCGTCTGTGCTTTCGGACTTACCTGTCCAATTGGCCAAGTCATCGGACTGTTAACCCGCGGTGTTTATGATCCTGCGAGTGCTTTCGCCTTGATTATGGTCGGTGTGTTCAACGCGATCTCGAGTGGGTTGCTTATCTATGCTGCGACTGTTGATTTGCTTGCCGAGGACTTTTTGAGCGAGGAGGCGCAGGATCAGATGACGAAGTGGATGAAGATTAGGGCGTTTTGTTTTGTGCTTATGGGTGGTGAGTTCTCCTAACAATCGTCTTGCACGTTCAATACTAACTCTGTCTAGCTGCGGGTATGAGTGTTGTTGGTGCTTTTGCTTAGGACATCACGTCGGCTCTGACGAGCATACGAAATAATCATACATACACATGTGTGTCGGGAATATACACATATGGGGGCAGGGAGCAAGTAACGCTCATTTAAAAGCCAACGAATCAGTGGTTGATGAAAAGGGGTCGCAAGATAACAGGCTCTTGCGTATAAGCTGCAGCTGCCTCAATGTAATATTAGTACGGGATAATGAGATACATCGGCGGAATTCACACTAGCTACTCCCTCCCCTATCTCTTCACCTCTTGTCTAAGTCAGCAATCTAAATGTCACATGACGCTGGCTCTCCCTTATAACGAAAACTTATCAACAACATCTGTCTTCCTCCCAGTAGACAAGAAAATTACGCTATTTTAAACATATATCGCGGCATTCCTGGCTTTTTTATACTATAAACTCGCTCTTTAAACACTTCCAGATGTTTTCTTAGCTAGGGCAGGAGGTATAGATCGTATTTCGTGAGGACAGGAAGTAGCAATCTCGTAACAATTAGGAGAAGCTAATAAGAAGATGACCTAAAACACTCTGAATTTAGATGTGTTATGCGAGTACCTTCCAAATATACCGCGCTATCTAATAGATTCTTTAAATTAGCTTATTTAGATAATAACTATCATATACTATCTTCGAACGATAGTTAAGTGTAGAATATATAAAACGCTCTAACATCTTTAATAAATAATAGAATAATTAGATTAGCTAGGTCCCCCCTTTATTAACCTCTAAACCTCGTCCCCACATCTCCCTTAAAACCCATCTACTTACTAATAATAAATATAATATACTATTATCTAACCCTAGTCCGTCGAGATTACCTCCGCAAGCTTTACTTTAGTCTAGCCACCCAAATCTCCAAAATACTCCCTAGAATAATTCAGTTATATGCGCCTTAGCCTAGGCGAGAAGGTCTTCGTACCTCGCGGGTAGCTGTTCTAGCACGAGGTAAATAACAACTACTTTACTACCCCTACCACAAAGTACACAAATGAATTAGAAGGACGACTTGGATATCAAGCTTGAGATTTCAGATTAGATTAAATCCCCCTATACCCCAGCTATCTTCACAGGTCTACTCTCTCCGCTATTCACCTAACCACATCGCCACCTAAATACATCGTCCAACCTTTCCCATCCCCGCATTTCTAACTCTCCTTCGACCCTCACATCGCTTGAATATCAAACCACCAAGCTAACCCCTCAACAAACGCTATTAAAATGCCAATGCCAAATAGGATATCAACAAACACCAACGTAACCCGCAAAAATGAACTTTTTCCAAATCACCTCTTCTCTTCACTCAATCCCACGCTCAATTCGCACACTCACATCCTCAAACTCACTTCTTCTTCCCCTTCCCCTTCTTCTCCACCGGCTGCTGCGTCCCCAATATATCATCAAAAGTCGCCCCCGTCATCTCCATAGTCTTCGGCCGTCCCAACGCGCTATCCCTCCTACTGCCTCCGGGCGACCCCAGCACGGGCGAACCCCCTGCGACACCCATCGGGATCGGCAACCTCTCTAGTCCCAGCGCGATACTCTGGCGGGCGGATTGACGACTGCGACTTCTGTCGCCGCCAGTGGTAGGACTTAGGGTATCACCATCGCGACCACGAGACGGGGGCCGCATTCCAAAGTCATTTCCGAAGCCGGGTGGTGGTGCGAGAGGCGAGAGTTGAGGGGCGAGATATGCTTCTTCTTCTGCTTCGCCGTTGGCGTGGCCGATCCATGTGTCGGCGGCGGTCCAGCAGTGGGAGCGACGGTACACTGCCTCGACTCCATTTTCGACGAGGTGACTTGGGAGAGAGACCATTTGTTGGCCGCCGGCGACACCGTACCATGCGGTCTTTGGGGCGTCTTCTATCCATGGCATGTTTCCTGGTGGTGGCATGCAGAGGAAATATTCTACTCCTTCGGTGTAGCGGAGATCATTTACATCTACCACAAGCAGAGGTAGAGATTGAATTACGGCGTATAGGAAGATCCAATGCCCGTAAGTCTGATCGATGAGATCAAGTGAGTTCTTCTTCTTTGCTTCCTTGGCCTCAAATGCCTGGTACGCCTGTAAGAATGGCGTTTTCCGATGTGCATCCTCATTGCTAGCTTTGACAAACATCAACGTTGTCTCGTGAGTCTTTAGAGATCGAGTTCGCAATTTGTGCTGTTCCTTTGCAGATAACTGGCTAGCCCTTGGTTCGACCGTAGTGATCGTCGGGATCAGTGGCACATCAAACGGTACTGGTGGATTGACAGGTGGCGATGATCTGTCAAACTCGCTCAAAAGAATGCGCAATGCTGCATTACTTGGGTCCACGGCTTCGGCCTCCTCTTCTCCGCCATCAAAGGTTCTCGAAGTGAGATCATTTCGATCTACCTTCAGATCATATAAACTGCACAGATCTGCATATAAAGCTTTCAACACGAGTCGATTGAGGCCACCCACCGCAAAAGAATTCTTTTTGCTGCTAGATTTTGGTGGCCATGATCCATGTAAATCTTTCAAGTAGGAAAGCATGAATTTCCTCATCGAAATGAAATTGTTCCTCCATGCGGCGTACCGCACAATTTTGGATTCAGCAGAGGTCGTTGAGGCAGCGGATCCTGCAAAGAGGGAAGGAAAGTTGAAATCTAAAAGTCGGTTATCTGCTGCAGCTTGTCTATTGGATAGGTCGAGAGATGCTCGTTCCATCATTGACCGAGTCGTCGGTGATATTTCATCGAAGAGTGATAATGTTTTGTCCTTCATGGCTGAATATTTCCCAATAGCATGTGTAAATGCTTCCGTATATAATCTTGCGCATCGCATATTCTCTCCTAGTATGATTCCCTCGATTGTCTGCTCTCTACTACTTCGAACATCTTCCAATTTCAACTCTTCCAGAAAAAAATCGAAGCTGGTTGAAACTGACTCGCCATATGTAGAGCCGTCCATATTGGTAAACTCGAATCTTTTAAGTAGAGAAGCGATGCGCCCAAATATTCTGAAAAGACTAGGACAATTGTTGGTTGCCACCAAGGGCTGTCCAGTGAGGAAAGCAAACAGATTGCGAATCCCAATAAGAACTTGGATATCTTGCGGTGATAATTCCGTTCCATCCGTTGTAAGTCCAGTGGGAAATCGAAGATGCATCTCTCGTGGCCCTCCTTCAAGCGATGTTAAAGATTCTGCCTGGCCGTCGGAAACTGATTGACTTGACACAGAATCCGTCGTGCTTCCTTTGGGTGTGTATGGCGGAGTTCCCATATTTCGCAAAGCCAGAACTCGCATACCATCTTCCACAGACACACTACCTCGGCCGTTGTGGCCCCTATTTGCCCCGACAGTTGGATCTAAATAGCTCATCATAATCAGAGAGGATGAAAGAATCATCGATGGAACTTTGAACGATGGTCCAATGCCGGTTGATTCTGGAAATAAGTAGACAAATAAATCGGCCGATTCGTCCCATAACTCAGGGACCTGTAAAATGTTAGATACAACATAGAGAGCAGGAACGAGAAAATTACCTTCTCACCATGGAGTAGAAATCCCAAATTATAGTCGATTTTATGATTGCCAGCGTTCACCCACGCATCCGCTCCACGCGCATCACCACTATCCGGCGAAGCATTTCTCGATCGTTTCCCAAGTCCCGGCATCCAACTTTTACGCTTGGACAACTTTCCAGCCTCTCCATCCGACGAATCTGTTCTCGCATGTGAAGGCGATGATACAGATCTGCGTCCTACATCTGTTGTCTGTATCGCAGGTGCCAGCGTACTCGCAGCTCTCAACTTCCTGCCCTCTATCTGTGGTGACGCCGCAGGAGAAGAGGGACCAACTACGTGCTTGTGATGTGGTGATTCGAGTTTGTGAAGCTTCTTCGCCGATGTGGGAGGTGTTTGGGGACGTGCCCCGGGGGCGACTGGAGGAAGTCTGGTCGGGGCTTGTTGTGATTGACGTTCGGATTGGTAGTCTGGTTCCTGAAAGGTCGGTGGGAGGAATGGGAGCGGCTTCTTTTGTAGCTTGTCTTGTACGGTTTTAGAATCTTTGCTTGACATGAAATTGGGAAGGAATATAGAAAGCCGATTCAGGCGGGAATTTCGACGAGATTGAAGCATGTCTGGTAGATTTTGCCCTTGAGATCCTTTGAGTGCTTCCTCTGCCGCTCGCCATCTGCTTTCTGCCTCTACTAACTGTAGCACAGGTTCGAAAGATAATGGCGGGGGAGAATCGGAGATGATAGAGATATGAACATCAGCTAGAGTTGCTGGGGGGGACTTACTAGATTCCATGTTGGCTGGTACCTTGAATGTGATTGAAGTTAATTATCTCTTGCGCATAAGCGTGTTGAATGATTCAGGGAGAACCAGACCAGTCGCCGAGTCAACAGTGCTTGTCTGTGCCAGTCCCGTTTAAGGGGAGACGGGATACGGCGGTGTATCTGGTGTGTAATGAGGTGGGTGTCTGGATCAAGATGCTTGCGTGGCACAGATGGAGCGCGAAGTGGAGGTTTGCTGGACTGGGCGAGATGAAACCTGGTCAAGTTTGCTTGGGAATTTCCATGTGGCTGGTGAGGTGGTGTGGCCGACGAAAGTGCGAGATGCAATAAAGTCTGAATTTGCCTGCGCGTGGTTTGATGTACAGTAGTTTAATGGAGATGGTGGAGATTTGCGAATTCGAGTGGACGAGATGATATGGACTTTCGAGGGAGATGCTTGTTGAGGTCTGGGTTGATGTGGTTGGGAGACACGTATTTGTTGGATTGGTATATTAATTCATCCTCTAGTCTCGAGTACTGTGTGTATCGTCCTCCAATGTTCCCAGAGAGACGCGTATTGGTTGGATCTGTATATTAATTCGTCCTCTAGTATATCGTCCTCCCAATTCCCTAGCTCTGAGATGTTGCTCTAGATCGTTCACACAAACTCGCTGATATACGGCAGACTCAACTCGGCAGATGTTGCTGTAAAGGAAATAAGAAAGAAGAACGCGGGAAGTCAAGCTGCAGAAACGAAGGAAGCCGATGAGGAAGAGGATTCTGGGAAATATTAAGGTTTAAAGGTGCGGTGCCGTGCCGTGCGGTGCCGTGCCTTGACGTCCCGTCCCCTTGTCAAAGAGGCGGAGCAGGGGTGTCGCCAAGTGAGACGATCTCCTTGGACGGCAATAGTTGACGGTCGTATTTTCCGAGCGATCCAGTTCTGATCCAAGTTGCTATGGTTTTTCCCATGCGTGCATGTGGTGAGGTTATTCAAGAATCGTGGATGTTGACAAAAAAATGAATCTGCTGAAACACATGTATCCTCGTGCAACCGGACAGGAAGGCACATGACATGTCTGAATGCTTGCTTGGTACGACGCGACGAATCAGAGATTTATTTCTCTGGTGAATGTTCCTTGAATCTTCAAGGGTCTTTGCCACGTCCATATACGAAGTGGACGTTTCTATAGATGCGTTGGCGAAGGGGCTGTGAGGCTTCGGTGTTTTGACATCACAGCTGTGACTTCAAGGCTTCCCAAGGCTGATTCGACCCCTTCGCCTTCCCAGTGCATTTGTTCAGCCGTGCTAGCGATGTTCGTAAGTCCTCCGAATTCGATACCGTGGTTTTGGATATCTCACCATCAGCATTTACTTTTGTGTCTCGAATAACAACGTTTTAAATCATAACACAGGATTCGAAAATCAATGTAAATAAAACTCCAGCAAACCCATCATCACTCCACGTCATGCCCAGTCGTCGTTCCAAATCAACTCCACTTATCCCTCACCTCCCACTGGCCAGCCATCTATCCGGGCTCGCAGCGTCGTATTCTTCAGTGCGGGACCCGGTAAACACGACGATCCTGCGCGCCATTGCCGTGTTGGTGTTGACAAAGTGACATTCCGACGATCCGGTCTCGCTTCGAAGAAAATCACGTGAAGAAGATTCTACGGTCAAGTTACACGTGACTGGCTGGATGATTTTTGTTGCACATCGCACGTGTGAGAAAACTCGCTTAAGCCGCAATTCCTCACAAGCAAAAGCGTGAAGCATGATATCAGCTGACCCAGCTCATTTTCCTGTTCCAACATGAAATCGGCAGCAGTCTTCTCCTCCGGAAAGACATAAACTCTGTCTCAACTCTATCTCAACCACACTTCGTCGTAAACAGTAATCATTATGGCTATGTTGTCGGCTCTAGAATTACCGCCGACTGGCGGCAGGACGACACCACGAGCAGACAAATTGTTGTATTCGATGTTAGGAAAGTTCTCTCAACGGCCGACGCGGCTTCGTACTACGCGTGCATCAAATCTGCAATTCTCCG
The DNA here is from genome assembly GCF_000409485.1 of Glarea lozoyensis ATCC 20868. Classification (NCBI taxonomy): domain Eukaryota; kingdom Fungi; phylum Ascomycota; class Leotiomycetes; order Helotiales; family Helotiaceae; genus Glarea; species Glarea lozoyensis. The sequence goes on along the minus strand of NW_007361002.1, from coordinate 173,787 downwards.
TCAGGCTCTCAATCTATGGCAGTTATAAACGGATACGGACATCTCCGTGTGTAACGCCAGTCCGCTTGCTTTCCCAAAAATTTGAGTTGGATCCCGGTTTGTCACAAATAAGCTATCCCCATATCAGCCAGACATCTTAACTCTTCTACCGTCTTAAGGACTACCAGGGCCCTAAACACTTTCGGCTACCACATCTAGCATTTCTATTGGTGAATTATACCGAATTACATGGGTAATAGTGGAGATTCGTAGATCACCACCCCTTGTAGTCCTTAAGACGGTAGAGGAGTTAATCTGCTTCAAACAGATTCAAGCTATTATTGATCCTATAGTTGATCATCTCGTCGATAAGCATCGACTGCTCTTTATCAAAAGCACAAAATCTTGGTGTTGTGCAATTGCCGCCAGGGACAAAGCTTGAATCATCTTGGCATGCAGGTCTGGGGTAAATCCTCTCCCAACAAGACAAGATATCTACAAATGTCTAAGGATCAACCAAATGATACAGCAGTAACTTCAAGTGAAGATTCATACTTCTCAAAGATGCACTATTCACTACCACGTGTTGAAGGTCACGCTTCTTGGGCAGATATACTCCGCTCAGTGCAGTGTCAAGCCGTGGTCGGATGCTTCAATCCGCGGGGTATGAAGACCCTCCACAACTATCTAGCCTCAACCAGAAAAGATCAGCAGGTATTCACTCTGTCATGATGGTATTTCCCACAATATTCCTTTCCCATTTCCATTCTGTCAATAATATATCCTATTCTTTCACTTGCCAAGTTCGTGTCGCTCTAGATTGATGCTTTTATTGGAGATTGCCCTTGTCAAGTTGAACAATAGCACGACAGTTCCATACTTGGATTGTCTGCCGCTAAAGAAGCTTTGACTGGAGGGTAAGTCGATTGAAGATGGGAATCTTTTCTAGATTCCGCAGCGACGATGCGGGCTCCTCACCTGACCATGAAATTGCGCGAAAAAACAACATTCATGGAGATCCAGAGAAGGCCACAGACAATTCGTTAGAAACCCGACTAGAGGATTCAACAACGAATCAGCTTCCTCCTCATGAATTCGCAGCAATTGAGAAGAGAGTCTTAAAGAAGCTAGATCGCAGATTGGTGTCTCTTGTATTTGTACTCTGTCAGGCTGCCTCTCAATCAATGGATTTCAAGAGCTAACGTTATCAGATCTCCTCGCCTATTTGGATAGATCTAACATCGGGTAAGTTCCACACCATCTATTCATATTCTATCTAACATCAACAGAAATGCCCGAATCGCTGGTATGGAGGAAGATCTGTCTCTTTCCTCACCGGACTACCAATGGCTTCTCACAATCTTCTACATTTCATATATTATATTTGAATGGTTCGCTCTGATGTGGAAACTAGTCCCACCACACATTTGGGCTGCATTCTGCGTAATGGGTTGGGGACTTACAGCAACACTTCAATCCGCAACCTTCTCTTTCTCAGGAATGATGGCCGCGAGATTCTTCCTAGGACTATTCGAAGCAGGATTCGGACCAGGAATACCATTCCTCTTCTCCTTCTTCTACCTTCGTCACGAGATTGGATTCCGATGCGGTATATTCCTCTCAGCAGCACCATTAGCCACATGTTTCGCAGGTGCTCTCGCTTATGGAATTACAAGCGACGACTCCCCTCCAATTGCAAACTGGAGACTTCTTTTCCTCGTCGAAGGACTACCGTGTCTCGTAGCAGCCGTAGCAACATTCTTTCTGCTCCCCGACAGTCCAGAGAAAGCATCCTTCCTAACGCCCGAAGAAAAATCCGTCGCCCGCTCCCGAGCCCGCCTCCAAACCGGCAAAGCAGACCGAGAAATCGGCCGTCTAAACTTCCGCGACCTAGGCGCTGCACTTCTAGACCCCAAAGTACCTCCCCCCTCCTTCTTTTCCAACCCCTTGCTAACGTATCTAGAACTACATCACAGCCCTCATGTACTTCTCCTGCAACGTCTCCTTCTCCTCCCTCCCCGTCTTCCTCCCCACCATCCTCTCCGAAATGGGCTTCACGCGTCTCACCGCCCAAGCCCTAACCGCACCCCCCTACTTCCTCGCCTTCCTCCTCGTCATCCTCACCACCTACATCGCAGACCGCACTCAGCAGCGCGGTCTCACCATCCTCATCCTCTCTCTGGTCGCTACCGTCGGTTATATCCTGCTCGCCACCACATCCTCCACCGCGCCTAGATACGTAGGTGTGTTTTTAGCCGCTGCCGGTGTCTTTCCGGCGATTGGCAATATTTTGCCGTGGGTGCTGAATAATCAGGGGAGTGATACGAGGAGAGGGATGGGTATTGCGATGTTGAATCTTATCGGCCAGTGTGGACCGTTGCTGGGCACGAGGGTTTATCCGAGTAATGAGGGCCCGTATTATCGGAAGGGGATGTGGGTTTGCGCGGGGTTTATGGCGTTTAATGCGCTGCTGGCGCTGGGGCTGAGGGCGTTGTTGGCGTGGGAGAATGGGAGGTTGGATGCGAAGTATGGGCGGGGAGGGGAAGGGATGGAGGGGGAAGAGGGTGTGGGCGTTGAAGATGGGGGGAGGGGGTTCAGGTATGTGTTGTAATAGCGAATGTCGAAGGTTTGGATAGATGATTTAAAGTGTGTTTATCACATACCTAGCTAAGCAAACCCATCCTATCATAGGATAAACTTGCCAGTGCTATTTCTCAGCCAGCGAACCTTGAACTCTCGCTTTCCTCGATCCCACAAAGCTCTCTAAATTCACATTATCAATTCTTCTTCTTACACTAAACTTAACCTAAACCACGCTCCTTACTTCTTGTAAAGAGTGTAAAATCAACTATTAAAATCGATTGTCATAACCGTATAAACAAGTAATACTAAAACTTAGTATTAGAGTATTCCGAAGAGGTTAAAGGTAAACAATAACTTATTTCCAAAATTGTTATTTGTCTTCTTTATAGTAAACGTTTTAATGTTTAGCATTTTAGCTAATATCTCGTTACCTTCTCTAATACTATCTAGTTTTTATACTCGAAAAAAGTTGCTTATAGTACAAGAAGCTATAGGTACTTAATTACTTACTAACGTATATATAAAGTTATATTATTAAAAATCTTAATAGCTAGTTAAATTATTAGAAGAAATCCTTATCGACTCTATATAGTGAGCTGATTAATTATTAAATTAATAATCTCTTTATTCGTATTAGCTAATTAGACAGGCAAATTGCTCAATTCCATGATTAATGAGCGACATACTTGCGTAGAACGCAGAACCACAGCTCCCAAGCGCTTAACATAAGTTTCCAAAGTCAATCTGTTTGAATGACATTTACTTTGAAGCTTTGAGATTCATAAAATCTAGCAAACAAGCAATTCCAGGTCGCTCTGACCCCTGTTCAAACCGACGTGGTGGGGGTGGCGTCGTTGACCCATGCCAAGTATTACAACTATCGCAACTGCGACAGCTATTAAGCTCTAAGCTTCAACGATTGATTTTGCATTTTCCTCATCAAATAACTACCCACGGCACCCAAAGTATGCTCTTCTTGCATAGTCGCAACGTACGTCGCTCGTATGCCATCGTCAAGTTCCAGATACTCGCAAAATTCCCAAGACGAGGTAAGAATAACTGGATCCAGACTCAAAAACTGCATGCGAACATCCAACAGCAAATTACTTCAACTGGGAAGGATTTCGCTCTCTGTAAATTGTATTATGTAGACCAAGATGCTGATACTCTGTGCAGACTAGCTCCTTATTCTCCTCCGTGTTAGGAAAACGACAGGATTCATTTCCACATCTACCAACATACCATCTACAACGATTTTTGCTAGAGGAAGGTCCCTATGTGGCTGGATATACACAGACAAGAAGTGAATTGACTGTTGCCAAGCGGAAAAGACTAGGTTATCATGTTGCACCCCAAACGCTCGAGGTCTAAGTTTGAAGGGGGCTGTATTGTTGAGCTTGGGGTGGATGACTACCCACCCCCAAAGTATAAGAGTCGACTCGGATGTCCGTTTGCGAAGTTCAATCGTAAGCGATATGAACGGGTCAACACACCTTGTACAAGCAGGTGGGGCTTTAGCTCAATCACTACTCTCAAGTAAGTACCGTAATACAATCGACGGAGCACTAGATGATTTGTTAACACCCCTCTAGCGAACATATAAAAAGATATCATTCAAGCAAGGATGCTTGCATTCGGTGTAAGGAGGGAATTGAGGAACAAGACACAACTGGGGATATTGTAAAATGTGATCACTCCGAGGAACCAGAGAAAATGACCGTCGACCAGGAAAGAAAGCATAAAGATTGGGCCATTGGGCGGTCTATGTCAGCAACCGACGCAGAAAAGTGGACTTGGATATTTGAAGCTCTTTTCCCAAACGCGACTGGGAAGCCGCTTCCGTGTGACTAGCCATTCTGTCTAACAGATTTTCAAGTACTAATTCTGTCCAGGGTACGATTATCTTCGACCAAGTCACCGAGACGATATGTCAGTAAATCAAACCGAAAACCCAAAAGTCAGCTCTACGGATAATATGTCCAGCCTCGCGGGATTAGATCTCCTACTATTCGACACCACGTCTCCTACGGACACGCGAATAGCAAAACGACTTCGTGCTGACGATAGCCAGTCTATCAGTAGGAGGATCACTGACTTCTCCATCTCCACGGGGCCTGCTACCAGCGATTCGGGGATCTCGCTATCCTTCGATCCAGACAAGCTTCATGGGGACCGCATCACACCTCCTCCGTCTGACTGTGTGGACCCTGCGCTGCTGGGGTCTAGTACCTTGTTTTCCCTGCGCGAGCAACTAGAATGGCAAATTGGCAGCGGGGTGGCGAGCAATCCCACGAGGAATTAGAAAGAGGACTGTATGGAATTGAACAGTACTGAGCTGAGTGTAGCAACGTACACTTCCTTGACTATGGTTGTGTATCTTAAGAAAGCGAAGGAATGAAATGAACGTAAAGATGAATGTAAAGCGACATTGTTGACCATTTTGAGAGTGCAAACCAGCAGCGTTTTGCAATCCGATGGGACACCTCGATACGGAAGAAAAGTAACATCATCCCCGAAACGCTGTATTTACTAAATCCTTCTGAGTAAATACATGATATTGTCTCTATTGGAAAGGCTACATCTCTTTATCACTGGAGGAATGTTAGAACTGTTTTTTTAGAAGCGTTATGTTTCGACGGTGTCCCGTCAGTTTTGCAAGGCACTGGTCGACTAGCCCCGAAAATGCTTGTCAGAATGGCTATCATCATTACTTCGCAAACGGGCGCTAGATCTTCATACTATGACTGGACAAGTCCCTGATTTAAGCGACTCCGAAGACTTTTGTTTCTTGCTTTCTGCTTTGGCGCTCCTTTCTCGACCCGTTCTAATGCCACCTTCGCTGGGCAGTTTTGCTAATACCTTGTAACTGCTGTGACGGCAAGAATCGAAGTCTTTACACCTTCATTGCTATTTTCGTTCCCTCAAGCTCTTCACATTTTCGCGTTTCTTCGTAGGAGCCGTGTAGCCAGCTATCGTAATCGTTCAAGTCTACAAGAATTGAGACATATACTATCTGAACTGAAGCTCCTTCCCATCATCCGTCAAAAGCCGAATTATTGAGCTGTTTGTCTATACTTACATATAGATAATCGATCTTAAAATTCGCTTACATTGATGCCAGCACCATACCCACTGATCATGGAATCGTAACTGCGATACAAGAGCATTGCCTCGCACCTGCGATCGCTCGCCCATACGAGGCAATTTCACCCTTCCCTCTCCCTCACCATTACCCGGAACACAAAAACTAGGTCGCACTAAATCCCACCATTTGCCTTACGCCAGATCTAGCAACATGTCCGACACTTCATCCCCACGCATCAGTTTTGCGGAGTCTGCATCTGCAGTCGCTCTAAGCAACTATCAGAGTGCCTTCACATCTCTAAACAACTCTCATCATTCTGTTCCGCTTCCGCTTGACAATTCCGTATACTACGTCAAAGTGGTCATCCACAAAGCAAAGAGTAGCTTCGTTCTCTCATATCTTGCCATTCTCGCCTCGAGCACCGGCGAAGACGTATTTCTAGCACTTCGACAGCTCTATGAGAGGGAAAACAAGAGCTGCAGAGTCATGCGTGGTATACGAAGATTCTTTTGGAATACCGTTGTTGAAACCGCAACCATCTCGAATGTAAGACGTGACTTCCAGTCAGAAGAATAGGTAGCTGACCAACAGTTATCCCCCTCTTTCCTCGAATCTCAAAACCTATCTGTCGAAGTCCTCATCGACACCCGCGTCAACTCTGCAGAATTCACGGCGGCTTACCAAAATCCATCCAGTCTGCACGCTTCCGGACCGTTTGTGCTCGATCGGCCAACCCTTATCACATCGTCGCCATCTCGCGAAGTGCTTTTGTTGGCTACAAAGTTGAATAAGCGGTCTGTTGCGTTTGGCATTGGAGCTGCGGCTGGTATGTCCGTCTGTGTGGGGATTGTCGCTGGTTTAGTCTGGAATTCGGGAGAATTGGGGGTACAAACCGCGACTGGATTGCTGACGGGGATTTCGGTTTTTGGTGGGTTGTTGCTTTGGATTTCGAAGTGATGGAGTCTTGGGTTTTGTATTGATGTTTAAAGAGAGAATAGATGTATTTCAGGCGAGAGCTATGGGGTTTTGTGTAATTTATGTAATTCTCTTACTAGCTAGCAATATTAACTTGACAGATCTTAATAGGACTCACTAACGTAGTAACGCTTTTGGGAAAACGAAAAATCGCTGAATAATGTTTAAGAAAAATTAGCTTTAATTTATCTACGATACTAAATATCTAAAATAAATGGTTGAAATCTACATAGACCCTAAGTAAAGATATCTCTTCTTGTAGAGTATTCCGGTATAATCTCGTAGCCGATCCGTTATTTGTTATCCTACGCTAGCTGCGTCGTTTTAAGTTATATCTCGGAATATATCGCTAGAGAAAAAATTGAAAGTATTAGCGTACATAAATAATACTTACATTTAAGCCTTAAAAGTTTAAATTAGCTAGAACTTTAGTCAGTAGTATTATTTATTATTAGATAACGATGTCACTTTATATAAAATAGCGACTTTGTTTAGCGGAGCCTATTCTCATAGTAACGAAGTAACTCAAATTATATACTCTTTATAGGGCTTGCTGAAGACACGCATTTTTAGACCTTTACAAATAGAACTGAAGAAGTGATAGTTAATTAGTTAGTAGCCTCAATAATTTCGTACATGTTTGATTAAGCGTTAAAAAATAGATTTCGCACTATGTCTTCTGGAGTGGAGAGTATCGAGCAAAGATTGTAAGATGCTTAGATAGAACTGACTAAGTAACATGTTGTATTTTGATGCCATCAGTGTTGTTTAAGGCTGACGGGACACCCCCTCATCGTAGAACAATGATTTTCGGTGAAATAAGCTCTATTTGCTCAAAGATTTTGAGTAAATTCGCTCTATTGCCTCTATGATAAAGACTAAACATGCTTGTCGAGGAAGGAGTGGTGGAGAGTCGTGTTCTGACAGCGTTACACTTAGAGAATGTTCCGTCAGTCTTGCAACGCACTAGTGATACTATAGCAAATAGAAACCATTTGCGATGAATTTGGGTGATCAATTCATTTGATGAGTAAAAGATATATTTTATACAGATACCGGACTTGTAGGCTATGGCAGTGGCGGAATCCGTCCGCATGTAATAACATCTTCCACGACACAAACATCACTCCCAAAAAAACACTCAATCAGTTCAGTAAGCAAAACTCCATTTCTAACCCAACCATCTAAATCTATTCTAAACCCTCTCAACCCCCCTCACCCCCTCCACATACTCAACCTCAACCGCAAACTCACTCTCCCTCCAAACACCCCCTTCCCCCTCTCTTCCCCTTTGCCTTCCCCTCTCACCTCTGTCACTATATACCCGTGTCCCAAGTCTCGCCTCATAAAGCGGTACCAATCTAAGCGGCTCATTGGAATTCCTACTTCCCTCCCTCGAACTCAACGGTTCTGCGCCTTTGCTCCGCGGTGTATGGTTGCGAGAGATGGTGTGATTGCGGGACGAGGTGATGAAGTTACGGATTCTGGCCGAAGCGTATTGTCGAGAGTTTTGTGGGGAAGAGAGTTCGTATTCTTGGTCTGTGATTGCAGTGCTGGCTTTGCCGGTTTGGAGGGAGGCCCAAAAGGAGTGGGTGCGGGGGATTGTGGCTGTTATTAGGGAGGTGTGGGTTACGAGGCTGTTTTTGAGAATTAGAAAGGATGTGGGTGGTTTGGGGGGCCGATTAAGTAGTGAGGGGAGATAATTTAAGGGAGGAGGGGAAGAAGGGCGAGAAAGAATGATAAGGGAGAAAAGGACGTACATCATCCAGATGAAGCGGGAGAGAGAGACCCATGATTGATCAGGGCTTGCGAGGGAATTCGCCACAGAGATCAGTTCAACTATTGCGAGGAGAGAAACACTGTCACCAATGATTAGTTCATGTCGATGCACTGGAAGAAGCGGACATACACAAGCCTCAGCCCAAACAAAACCATGACCGTCACCCTCGTCGCCCTCGCCACATTCAACTTCCAAATCGTCGGTAAAATCGCCGTACCCAGCAATATATCAGTTAGAATATTGAGTCCAATGACTGGATACTGGAGATAGCCTTTCGTGTTACATTTTGAAGGGACGTACATCCATGGGTTGGGCAGTTGGCATTGAAATGCGATGGCGAAAAACGAGAAGGTTCCCCAGATAGTGACAATGATAAGACAGAAGTTGAAGCGGGAGGAAACGCTTTGGGCGATGCGTTTGAGAAGCATTACTACAGAGATTTTGGAAAAGGTCATGCTTAGAATGGCGAGTAGATGTGAGGTGTAGACTAGCTGGGAGGAATGGGTTAGTTTGAGGTCTACGTAGTATTCGATGGATGGGCAAGGAGGAACTTACTGTATAGAAGGATTCTATTTCTTGCGGAGTAAGGTTGTTCATTCGTTTTCCGAGACCGGACAAGACCGCTCTATAAAGACATATTGAACTCGACACGGCCAAGAACTGCCTTTTGTTAATTCATTGTCGCAATACTGAGAGAATTACTGACTGAAGCCACATAGAACGTCACATCATCACCCCGAAACCCAACTCTCTGTCGAGCTGCTACCACGCCTCGGATACCTGATACTGCCAGAGAAATAATGATAGTAGATAAAGCTGCCACGACGCCAACGCCTCCATGATCATCGTCGGTCAAGCGAAAGAAAGGAGGTCGTTTGTCGCCCATGTCATGAGGATTGCGATGATACGCTGATATACATAGAAGAGTAGAAAGACGAGAGATTGAAAGTCGTGAAGTGATGTCGCGGTCAAAATCCTGTTTTCGTAAAAGAGTTGACAGACGTGACGAACTCGTATGGTACACCTCCCCTACTTGTACGGCTTCTTCAAAACACAAACATTATCGAAAGAACAATGAGATTCCAAAAAGAAAGATACAACATTCGATGTACAGGAGTACGTACCTGGCAGCGATACATTGGACATGCACCGGCACTGAACCCTCATGCCGTTGACATGGCTCACTCGCTTGAGCTGTGCCTGACGTTTGTGATTTCACAAGTGTCCAGCCCCTGGAAAACAAAGAATTGTACCCTTGATGTGATGATCTCGACCCCTAGTAGCGGAAGATCAGTGGTCAACGCGTACGCCTATTTGCGGGAGGACTCAGGGCAAAGAAGGTGATTCAGGCGACTCCAGCGTATTTGGGCGAGATTGGTTGGTCAGCTCCGAAGGGCTGGCGGGCTGAGAATAAGCACTTTGTGTAACTTTTCTTTGTGAAACTTGGCATGCACGGAGAAGCCTCCTTTGACTTTCGATAACTCTAATTTGTATTTCGAGAACAACTCAGAGAATCCCCAGAAGACCACTTTGACGTAAATTTCTGACCCTCGTTCTATGATTCTTCAGTCCTGCGATCATTACGCGTTCGCCCAATTGCGAAATAATGGACGGTCCGATCCGAGAGACAAGATTGTTGGTGGAGTAAGCATGCTTCGGTCAATCTTCCAGGCTCTTCTCCTGAGACATTACAATCGACAGCCTGTCAAATACCAACATTTTTGCGCCATGTCTCTCGTGCTCGCAAACCTTAAAATCTTTCGATCCAAACCAGTTTAATGCCAGATAAACACGGGTATGCTTCGCAATATTCTGCTTTTGACTCTGGTGTCGTCCAGCACACGGGTATTCCCCATCGCTACGGGCCAGTTCTGGACTGCGGTCGAAACCCCATATGATAAGCTCTTTAGTCTACGGAACGGGGAAGTTTCCGAGTGGAAATTACCCCCACGAAGGGCCCGGGAACTTGGACGAAAAAAGACTCAGCAGTCCAATCAATAATCATCAAGGAGAACCGTGATAATGGAAACTAGAAAGAAGCGTGGGGTAAGAGTGTGGAGTCGATACAAACCCCCAAGTCTTGTGGTCTCATGTTGATATGAGATGTTGCAACTCGTGAAGTGACGGTTGCTTTTTCTTTCGTCATGCTTCCCTTATTTTGCTCGAGCCAGCTCGAGGGTCGTGCACGTGACTTAGTACGGTGGGTTTGCGGGATCGTGGGTCGGGACGAGGAGCTAATTAACCTTATTGCAACTTCATCCAAGGAAGATATGTCCTCATCGTTTCTTTGACACATCTGTTAATATGTGCGTTTCTCACCGCCACTTTTATGTACCCGGTGTACCGCATCAAGTGTGCTTAATGCTACCATAATTCTTCTTGCAGCAATTATGCTAGGCACAATGAACGCCACACGGGTGACCTTCAAGATGCTCCTGCTCACTGGGTACCGGTAGGCTTCCCCCTGCTTTCCGACACTCGCTTGGTGTCTGCAACAATATTGGTGCCGTTGCAGTCGGCTATCCAGAGGCTGGTATGAGCAAGCATGTGTGCGGAGAGTGATTGTTTTTGCATACGCTAAAAATGGAGCTCTTGAAACGCTGCTGTATTTCGTGCTTCCCCTTTCCTGATAACTTGATAACCATACAACCCGCTTGCAAGTTCCTTTCCCCAAGTTCGGTACACTCAAGATGACAGACTTCAAGGATGAAGGTATTACAACGGTGAACGCGTTCGACGATAGTAAAGCAAGCAATGGAAGCATTGAGGAAAACTCCCAGTCTAAGTCTGGTGGGCCCGCGAAAGCCCAAGTCAACATTCTCGAAGTGAGTTTCAATTAATCCAAAATCTACTTTTAGATATACTTATACCAAACAGAGATACATCAATCCTGCCGCAATCATCAACTTTGGCTTCACACTTCAAGCAGCTTGGGAAGCGTCTGGATCCTCAATTCAATTTAGTCTGCTCAATGGCGGACCGGCGTCCCTCGTTTGGGGTAGTTTGCTTGCTGGAGTTGGATCGACCGCTATAGCAATATCGTTGGCTGAAATGGCCTCATTGTAGGCACTCCATGAAGTTTGCGCAATCCAACACTAATAATTTACAGAGATCCTGTCGTTGGAGCGCAATATAGATGGTCTGCAGCTTTCGCGCCATCGAATAATGCATTTTGGGGTCTCTTCCAAGGGTTAGTAACAAATGTTCTTTCTTTCGAGTCTTAAGCTAATCTACATGAAGTTGGATTACGGTATGGGCTTGGATTACAGCAACCGCAGCTTCTCCAGCTTATCTCTCCAACATCGTAACTGGCCTTGCAATCTTCAATTACCCCACCTACGAACCTCAACGATGGCACGGAACGCTCATGATGTGGGGATTCGTGATTATACCAGTTGTCTGGAATTTCTGGTTCCGTCGCATGTTGAATACACTTGAAATGATTGGAGGAATCTGCCATGTTGTATTCTTTATTGTGTCTGTCACCACTTTAGTGGTACTTGCTGAGCGCAGTTCTCCTAGTTTTGTTTTCAACACGATCTGGAATGAATTCAGTGGTTGGACAAATCCAGGCGTCGCATTCAGTCTGGGCATAATAACAGTAACATTTCCTATCACAGCCTTTGACGGTGTATTGCATATGAGTAGGTCATGCCAAATGATACTTTAAATTTGACTAATCATGTTACAGGCGATGAGGTCAAAGGAGCGCGTACCCAGGTACCTCACAGTATGATCTTAGCTGTCAGTCTGAACAGCATTATGCAATTCGCCTTTATGGTTACGCTCATGTTCTGCATCGGAGACGTCGATCAGGTCGTAAACACGCCAACATTACTTCCCATCATCGAAATCTACTACCAAGCCACAAAATCCAAAGCTGCTACGAATCTTCTTGTTGCGATGATTGCGCTGATTCTTTTCATCTCGCTATTCAACATTTTCGCATCGGTGTCCAGACTAGCTTGGGCGTTTGCTCGCGATAACGGTTTACCATTCTCGAAAACGTTCTCATACGTCCACCCGACTCTCAAGATCCCTATCAATGCGTTGCTATTGGTAGGCGGAGTCTGCTGTTTGTTGTCACTTATCAATATCGGTTCATCGACCGCGTTTAACGCGCTGATCTCTCTACCTACGATTGCGCTTTACGTTTCGTACTTCATTCCGATCTTGTTTCTCACAATCAGGAAACTGCAAAATCGACACCCAGTATACGGACCATTTAAGCTCGGTCGATGGGGTTTACCGATCAACCTCTTCTCCATGGCTTACATCCTTTACATCGTAACATTCTTACCCTTCCCAAGTTTCAAGTCAGTAACTGCGGTTAACATGAATTACGCGGGTCCGATTATGGGTGCGATTATCTTAATTGCGATAGGTGATTGGTTTATCACTGGAAAGAGACGCTTCCATGTGCCAACTTCAAGAGTGGCAATGGCAGACGAGTAAAATATGGGCGATGAATTATGATCCAGATGAACGCCACGTACATAACTAAACGATTGCTGTTAGAAATCTAAATGAACGAGCATTATAACAGTATCAATAATGTCAATTAGCAACGAATACATGTACAAACTGGCAAGCCCAAGAAGGCGGCACATATCAAAACATCTGCCGGTTCCAGAACATGCTGTGACACACCAACTATGTGCCAATGGAAAAATCCGCAGAGCTGGGTTTATGCGTGGGCGCGGCCAAGCAAAGAATTGGTCAAGATAAGAAATCACTCATGTGGCCGAGGCGGGTTGGGCCAGCGCCCAGTGGCTTGCAGAATATCCCTGAATGGAAACAGCTTCCGAGCATGGGGTTCCTGCAATACAACTGCTTTACTGCAGCACGTTTTTTCTTTGCCGTTTACGGAATGCCTAGTGAGGGGTATTGGTGAGTGGTACGTGATCTAGAACTCGTAAATATCAACTTTGGCCTCTGAATTGGTTCTATTGCCGCATTTGAGACGTCGATATCATATTGTGTCAGCCAGGCATCGTTCCGAGTTTGACATTCAAAACTCAACCATGTATATCTTCGAAAGAGCACTTGCCATCTGGCAAGCCTCTAGCTACACTCAGTGCGCATTGTACCTTACCTTTACATTCATATTCTATGTAAGTCCCTCATGATATTCATTCAGACCATCCTAACACCACCGCTAGTTCTTTATAGTTTTCACCTACAGACTAACATTCCATCCCCTCGCAAGATATCCCGGCCCCTTCTTCGCCAGAATCTCAGACTGGCCTTTAGTTATTTACTGCTATCGCGGGGATCGTCATCTCTGGGAACTCAAAAACCACTTGAAATATGGTAAGTAACCACCCTTCCCATATTGGTTCACACGATTCTAACAAAATCTAAGGCCCAATCGTCCGCTACGGCGCTAACTCCCTCTCAATTTCCACACCCACCTCACTTCCATTAATCCACGGCCCCAAAGCCAACGTCAAAAAAGGCTCTTGGTACAAAACCCTCGACATCTCTGCCGGTGCTCCTTCCGTGCAAATGGAAATCAACAAACACGCACACGCACTCCGACGACGCTTTCTCGCTCCCGCATTCAGCGAGCGCGCGCTCAAAAATGCGGAGAAACTCATCACAGTATCGGCGCTCAAGTTATCTAAGAACCTAGGTCTTGGCGGCGAGGAAGGCTGGAGCGAAGCAAAGAACATGAATGACTGGGCTACGTATTTTGGATTTGATTTCATCAGCGATCTTGGCTATGGTTCGAGTTTTGGGATGTTGGATGGACAGGAGAATCGGTGGATTCCCGGGGTGTTGAAGAGTGCTTCGGTGTTTTTGTATTATGTGGGATATTTACCGTTCATAGATTTCGTGAGACCGCTGATGGGGACGGCGATTCAGGATTATATCTCTCAGGATGCCGCCGATTCGTTGAAGTATACTGAGATGGCTAATTCGCGATTGGCTGCGCGCATGGAGTTGGAGAGGAAGTTGAAGATTGAAGGGAAGGAAACGAGTCGTAAGGATACTTTTCATTATCTGCTGAATAGTAAAGACGCGGTTACCGGGAAGACTTTCACGAAGGAGGAGTTGCAGGCGGATTCGGCGTTGATTATCGCTGCCGGGAGTGATGGAGTGGCTATTACGATTGCGGCTTGCATGTTTTATCTTCTCAAGAACCCAGAGGCGATGGGGAGACTCGTCAAGGAGATTCGAGAGGCGTTTAGTTCTGTGGAGGAGATTCGAAATCCGAAATTGAACACCCTGCTGTATCTGCACGCGTGCATCGAGGAGACGTTGCGAATGAATCCACCAAAACCGAGTACACTCCCACGAGAGGTGCTTCAAGGCGGACTGACGATTGACGAGAACCATTTTCCCAAGGGAGTCAACATTGGATCACCACTGTACGTGATGCATCACGACCCTAGCATATTTCCAGAACCGTGGTCATTTAAACCAGAACGCTTTATTGCGAGCGAATCAACTGCTGAGCGTGTCGCTGCTGCTCGAGCGGTTTCTGCGCCGTTTTTGATTGGTCCAATGAATTGTATTGGGAAGAATATGTCTTTCATCGCTTTGAAGTTGGCTCTTGCGCATGTTCTGTTCAGCAATGATGTCAGGATTAGTGGTAAGTTGACTGGTGGAGGTGGTAAGGATGAGGAGGAGGGTAGAGAACGGGAGGATGAGTATCAGATGCAAGACTGGATTATTGGGTTTCGTGATGGGCCTATGATTGAGGTGCGAAAGAGAAGTCTAGTCGAAACATGATGGATAGCATATGGTAATGTCGGGACTTAGTTTGATACTATTGAATTGTTTTTGATAGCACTTTCTATCTTCAAGTCTATTCTAACCATATCAAAGGGTAGTTGAATGTTATTGGCCAGTCTTGAACGCAGTCTAAACGGTATATCTGAATCCTGGAGCATTATCAGCCAGCTCCATATGAGCCAGAATTTCTTCCTCGGTATAGATCTTCTCGCCTCTCTCACTAGCAACTTTGTCGCGCCTAGCATTTTCGAATCGCAGATAAGTGGTCATAAAGAGGGTCAAGAAAAATGCCATCCCAACGATACCGATGAGCAATGAGTGTCCTTTAATGAACCTGACGGTATATCAGCATCGTTATATTTGCAATGCACTTGAAGATTTGAAACATACCTTGGGCTATCTCGGGTGAGGTAGACATAAGAAGCAATGATTCCCCCGCAGTTTCCGCCCATCACCTGCATCGCAATGCCAGTACCGCGCTTGAGACTACCACCAATGTTGTTGCCATTCCAAGCAAGACCTAATGGAATCTGAGGATAGATGCCTGGACAATATTAATACCTCACACTCAACATTGTAGGACAGAAACTTACCAGTTGCCGCAAGTACCGTGCCCGCATACTGGATTCTTGCCTTGGCAGTTCCAGCAAGCATCGCAAACCCAACAATAGCAATAAGTTGAAAGCCCAGTAAGAATACTCCTCGCTGTTTGATCCGATCGGCGAACCAACTTGCACTAATGGTAAAGAAGCAGGCGACCACATAAGGCGGAACGCTCATCAATTGAGCATCATTTGATGTGTACCCCATATTCTTGATAATAGTTGGTAGAAATAACGAGAATGAATAGATGGGACAAAAGCCCGCCATACAGATAAGCATGTGGATGTAAATCTTCCAGTCTTTTATAGCTTGAAAAACGTATTTGTAATCGAATACGTTTGACAGATTACCATGATCGTCTGCGAGACGACGCTCGACTTCGACTTTTTCTTCTTGCGTGAGGAACTTGGCACTACAATAGGTTAGTTTAACACTTATACTAAAATTAATTACTAACGCTGATGGGTAGTCATTAATGGCCCAGTAAGCAGCCATGGAGACCAAGATACTCAGCAAGCCTTCCAATATGAAGATCCAGGCCCTAGATCAGTATCAAAAATTTTGCTCATGACCTCAGAGTGAAAAACATACCACGCAGCTTTACCACCCACCCCGTTCATTTCTGCAATACCCCTCGCAAGTATACCACCAAAAGCTCCCGCAAGCGTAGCGGCCGAGAAGAATAGGGCCATACGAAAACCACACTCATGCCGCCTATACCACGACGTAATATAATAATTAACCCCCGGAAAAAGCCCTCCCTCAAAGACACCCAGGAAGACTCTTGTAGCCATAAGCCCAGAGTAGTTCTTCACGAATCCCTGACATATCATAGCGACCGACCAAAAGAACATGATGAATGTCAGCCAGATGCTGGGTCGGAAACGTTTCATCATCATGTTGCTAGGGATTTCGGCGGCGATGTAGAAGGGGAAGAGGATCGCGAGACAGTCGTTGAATTGTAAGCCGTGGAGGTGGAGGTCTCGTTCTAAATGGTCTAGTCGAGCATTGCCGATGTTTGTGCGATCGAGGAAGCATAGTCTTTGGAAATTAGTTCAACTTCACTAGCTGAAGGAAGCAAACGTACAGGTAGATTAACGAAAGAAATGGAATTAAATGCCAATCAAGCTTCCGGATTAATGTTTTGGTAGCCTTTTCGTCGAAGCCTTGGGATTCGACATTATTGACCGATAGGGAAGAACCATTTTCAACCGGTATAGGTTCGTTGACCACTGTAACGATTTTTGTATCCATATCTGCGGAGGCGTAAATGCGGTACACAATGTATCACATCAAGAACGCCAGAGACTAGGCGAAAGCTTAAAGCGACGAAAGTACAAAAAATGTGGGATTCATCCGTAGCTATATCCACGCCAAAATAAGCTCGTATAATCTTTGGGCAGCAAAACAGGGTGCTATGCAGTCAGGCTGACGTGATGTTGTAAGAGGAAGGTGTATGGCAGTTGAGAAGAAATAGGGCGAGGAAGCGACCTAGACTATTGAATGGTACAAGGTGGATTGTTGAGTAACGTGGTAAAATTGATGCCGGTAATAATCATGACATGCATATTTGCACTATTTGCTGCTTGTTGCTGCATCGGAAGACAATTTTGATGGGTAGGGTGGTCGAGAAAGGAAGGAGGATAAAATTGTATGCATATCATTATCCAATGAAGCGGATTATCTCACTTGCAGATTTTATCTGCAGGGTTTCTGGCCGACATATCGAGTCTATTTGAACTCTGGAATGAAACTTCCATAATCGTCGGGTACGGGGCGCTTAGAGAAAAATAAAGGTATCGAGGTTTAGAAAAAAAATAAAAATATGGACGTTTGTTTGTGATTTTAGGACATAGGAGTCAGTGGGGATGGCCTGACCTCTCTAAGTGCCCATCACGAGTTGTGTCACGTACGTCTCACGTGTAACAGACGTTTTGTTCTGGCTTTCATGCCTAGTTGCATCGAAGATGCGAGACAGGGAAATCCATAGCGCCAGTTAACATGATCAGAAGACCACTTCCTAAATTCCATTACAATAATAGAAGCAAGGCTGTGGGCCGTCAAAGGTCGAGTCGCTTGGATATTTTCTACAGACGTGCCTGGAACGGCAGCGGCCTCTTCGATGAATGCCACTGTGAGAGTCTTGACCCGTTCTTCAAAATTGTCTGCGACCTGAGACCATGCAGCTAGAAATCGAGTTCTGTTTCCATTGCTTGAGTCGCTTGCCAAGACCAGATTAGTATTTATGTTGCAACATGTTTGACGGCGCCCTACATCAACATCAACAAGCGAGTAAAGCGAAGCCGAAAGGACTGCTTTAAAGACACCCGCAACTGCAAAGCCTATTGCTTTGATTCTTTGGCATGCCGTTTTGAGATTTCGTACAGGAAATCCGTGAGGCGTGAGACCAGATCGAAGTGCGAGCACTCGATCAGCAACTTTGAGCTCAACAGTATCCACACTGGAGTTAGTTCGTAACACAACGCCTGAAGCCTTATCGTCCAGCAGATAATCAAGCTGGTAGTCATCATGATTCCAAATGAAGCCGCAATATCGCGAAAAAAATGAGAGTTGAAGCTCGCATTTCAATCTCAACCGCGTCCTCCCTGCGATATCTTCATCACCAAAAGCTAGAGTGTGGAAGAGGCCAACCTTGCCAACTTTGAGGGTAAGGCTGCGTTCGTCGCGGAGAAGTGTCATGAGAATATATGGATTGGACGAGTACTAAAGCTCAGTTCACATACGCTGAAGAGTTTTGGTCTTAGATTCTCCCAAACCAGCCGCTTGGACGTCTCCCCTCTTGGCCTACATATGGCCGTGGCACTGCTTAACCATGAAATCCCCATCCGAGAAGGGAATCACCTCGAAACTGATCCATTCGCTTGATATAACTTTTACTGATATCGGCAGAGGCTTCAACTCGAGCGATACCTCCGTCATAGTCACATTGCTGTTCAGAATAAGTGCAATCTAGAACATCACACCGCGAAGTACGAACTTACTAATTGTCGAACGGCTTGGAATAGCGTCGACGATGGTCTCCAATGCGATGAATATATGTCCTCTAGCGAGAAAAATGGATTTACCAGCGGCCTCATGTGTTGCAAGTCATGAAATCGCGTTGTCTTTCGGGGCCGGATTATGAGTGTCTGGCCTAATCGTTGGTACTATGGTCCCGATTTCACAAGGGACAAATGTTGTGCAATTTCTCATCAGCAGTAATTTCGCACACGCTTAACTGATTGCTTGAATCGTTGCTGTTCACCACCGAAACGTCTCTCTTGAATCCCAAGTTAAACAACTCGACGGCCATCGCTAGATAGAAGATTTAAAAACGCAAAGACAGCGCGATTAAGCGAGGTGATATAAGAAACTCAAAAGCCAAGGTCGTTGGGAACAATCCTAGTGAGGCCTTTGAGCGCTGGATGTCCGCCACTTTCAATAAGATTATCACTGTTCTAGTCATCAAATTCATTGAGAAGTATGCCAGCCGTATAAGCAGCGGCGTTCACCCTGATACCGTATGCCACTACTGTCGAAAGAACGAAAGCCCAGATTTTCAATATCTCGACAAGGGCAAGGCGCAGTGCGGCGCACAAGGGTTGAGGGGTGAGAGAAACGCTTTGTGCAAGCGTGCCAATTCTTCTACCGACATCTGAATATCTTCATGGATAAGCCCAGTCTCGAGCATCGGGCAGGCTTGCCAGGCCAGCATGGCAGCGCTTAATACTCCGACGAAACAAAGGTGTTTTTTACAGCAGCTCTTGGCCCATGGCATACCATTGCGCACTCTATCCTAGGAAGACAAGCCCGTGTTTCGAGCTCCGTCCAGCGCGATTGTCCACCTTAATGAGATGCCCGGGTTGTGAAATTTCGAGCCAAGGCCTCTAGTCTGTTGTCAATCGCAAATGTAGCTGCGGGCGATGTCGGCTGCTGTAACTGTTAAAGGTCTATCATTATTTTTAACGATGTACTGTGAAGGAGAACTTGCGAAGGTTTTAGCTCAACTTTCATTGTGCAGTGAGAGGTACAAGATATGGTCAATCCTTTTCCTACGGACCTCGAGTGCGTTGTTGTGGCAGTGCGAGGTGATAGTTTCCAAGGTCACGTGAGCTGAGAGCTGCTGTAACCGAAAGAATTAAGCGATAATTAACGTCAAAACATCTTGTGGTGATAGTCAAATCCATGGTCTCTGTGAGAACCTTAATCTCGGATAGATCAAGATTATACTCCGAATTTGGTTTGCTGGATGTATATTCGGCAGAATTCTGTTACCTTCGAGTGACATGATAGCCTTGCCGATACAACGAGACCAGAACTTCCGAAGCACCTTCCGGATGCTTAAGATGTCTCAATTTTCGACCATCAACCCCCCAACGACGTCATGTGGGATATGAACATGTGCCGTGAATTCGGCCTCTATTAACTCTCCATTTCATGGCAACTCAGAGAGTATCCCGCCGCTGTCAGCGAGACTGATAGGATTCGTAAAGCGAGCATCGGCCTAAAGTTCAACCGTCGGGGGGAGTTTGACCCTGAACTCCAGATTGTCTCCCCGAACCAACAACAACGGCTGAATCGTCAAGCCGACCGAGTATCATGGTTCCGAAAATGTTCAGCCGATATAGTTGTTCCCTCCCGAAAGGTGAGTACTGCTACAGCAGCCCGCTTGAACGACCATTTCCATCCATCTGCTAGTAACTGGGAAACATAATGGCCGAGACCAGTTCGACCTTCATTATTGAGTCCCAGCCCATCAACCATGGTGCTGAAGTTGAAGAGAAGCATGAATCGACAAGCCCTCGACCAGTGGGCCCAGAACCATATGTATCGGACTTCAATCCAGGAGCCAAGTTTTGGTGGGCGTTGGCTCCCATTCTCATTCTCGCCATGATGGTTTCCTTAGATGGAACTTCCGTGTCAGTAGCTTTGCCGGTACGTTGCACTTGTACATGTACTCCATCTAGAATATATGGCTCGGCCAAAGACTGATAAGACTCAGATCATATCAAAAGATCTCAAGGGAACTTCTATCGAGGCGTTCTGGACTGGAACCAGTTTTCTCCTTGCATCGGCGGTATTACAAGCCCCAATGGGTGCGCTCTCGGAGATACTTGGACGCATGCCAGTGCTCTTGGCCTGCACTCTCTTC
>NW_007361002.1:142971-151387 GCF_000409485.1 Glarea lozoyensis ATCC 20868 | reverse complement strand
GAGTTATCCAAGGTATTGGTGGAGGTGGGATTATCTTACTTAACGACATCATCATCACCGATTTGGTCCCCATGAGAGAGCGAGGAAAGTACTTTGGTATCATTGGGGGAATATGGGCCCTGGGAAGCGTGACGGGTCCAGTCATTGGCGGAGCATTGGCGTTGAAAGCAGGCTGGGTAAGTCATCGTCCGTCCCATCATGCTCGCGTGAATAGCCATGATTCCACATCCTAACACTAAAGTTTCTGCAGCAATGGCTCTTTTGGATCAACGTGCCGTTTGCTGCAATTGCACTCTTTGCTATTCCCTTTTGCCTCCGCTTGACGAAACCACCGGGTGCCGTTGGAAATAAACTGAAACACTTCGACTGGCTGGGAAGCGTCTTTTTTGTTGGCGCAGCGACCTGTTTTCTGATGCCACTCACATGGGGTGGAGTCCAATATTCCTGGAGCAGCTGGCGAACGCTGTTTCCCCTTCTCCTAGGCGCCGTCGCGCTTGTGGGATTCTGTTTGTTCGAGCGCTATGTGTCTCCTAACCCAATCGTCAAGCTCCAGCTTTTGAACAATTACGAAATGGGTTATAGTCTTGTAGCAGCCGTCATTAATGCTGCCATCGTATATGGAGCCCTGTACTTCCTACTACTATACTTCCTAGCCGTCAGGGGCTACAACCCAATTGTAGCTGGTGTGGCATTGTTTCCCGCGACGTTCACTGTAGCGCCATTATCGATTGTTGCTGGCGTGGTGATCACGAAAAGAGGCGAGTATCGCTGGGTGACTTGGATTGGTTGGATAATCAGCACCTTGGGCCTTGGTGTTATGATTCTCTTGGACGTTAATATGAGTACAGTCCAATGGTTCTTTCTTACCCTTACGACGGGCATCGGTCTGGGGCTTTTATACACTTCTCTGGCTATCATCAATCAAGCTGCTTCGCGCGACGAGCTTATGTCCTTTGCAATCTCGATGTTCATATTCGCTCGTATGCTGGGCCAGTGTTTAGGCGTAGCGATATCCGGTGTTGTGTTTCAAAATCAGATGAGATCTAATTTACTCAAAACAACATTGCTTGTTGATAAGGCCAATGAATATAGCCGCGACGCTAGTAGTATCATTCCGTTGCTGCAATCAATGGCTGATGGGCTGGAGAAAACAGAACTGGTGCAGGCATACGCCGATTCTCTAAAAATTGTATGGGCAGTCATGTGTGCTCTTAGTGGTATTGCTATGATTGGCAGTTTCTTCCTGAAACATATTAGTCTCGATCGGGAGCATAAGACTGAGCAGGGTATAGATCGTAAACAGTAGCAATCTATCTAATAACACTTTGTTAAAATATGAAGACAGATAATTTTTGCTTGTGAGCTGTGGCATTACCTTGCTACCTAGTCAGCTGCTGGGGGTGAGAAGCTGTAATGATAGCCAGACTGAAACGCGCAACAACACCAGAAAGCAATCAAAAGTAATTTGGTATATTTCCATGCTTGTCTGAGCAACCGCTCAGTTCTGGAGTGCATTATCTCATGCTCGGTACTGTGTCTATTTCCAAAGTAGTAAGTGATACTGTTTGCAACATCAGAAGGAATCTTAGTAGGTACCTACAAATGGTTCAGAGCCGGATCATCGAGTCTAGCCTAGTGCAGCTGAGCAGGTGGAATAGTTATCCGAATGGAACGTTCATAGGTAAAGCACATGCCAAGCTGAAAGTCCTCGTGTGTTTGAGACATCGAATACAGCTGAAATATGGATATGTCAGAATTCGTATGTACCCACCATTTGAGATCCCGGGGGAGCTTATAGCTGCCGCGTGGGATTTTTAAGCCGAATATTTGGTCCACAAGCGCTTTTGCGTGCCAATGAGATCTTTATATCAACGTCAAATATCTTGGTATGGAAAAGCTACCTAGGTATCTTTTATGGTCGATGGATGATATTGAAGTAATAAAGCCAAGTCGACTACCTAGGTAGACAGGTCGTCGGAGTCGGTAGATCAATCTTCCGTCCGAACCTAGGCTCGCCTAAAACCAACCCTGAAGGTCCCTTGGATTTCTACATCTTTTATTGTCAAACGGATCATTCACATACCACAACGTTTTCTGATTCTTTGTCGTATTTTTGTACAGATACTTACATCTTGCTCTAAACATACATTACCTACTCCCTTCCAACACATAATAACCATGGACGAATTCGCGCAGTCGCGTGAAGACGATGATCTTTTCGCAGACGAATTCGAGCCTCTACCAGAACCAACAACAACCATTGAGCCTCCGATTGAGACGCCCAAACCAGCTGAGAGGGGACCAGCAAGACAGGCAGGACCAAACGAGGCACGCGGAGGTTACAGAAACAATAGAGGACAAGATGCGAGACGAGCGCGGGGTGGGAGAGGTGGGGGAGGGGTAAATCAGAATGGACTCGCTCAATCAAGATACGCACCTCAAAACGAATCAAGGCCAGCTCCAGCAGCAGCACCCGTCGTAACTCCTGCTGCTGAATCTCCAGCTGCTGTGCCAGAGAAAAGCGCCGCAGAACCACAAGAACCAACGCGCCAGTCTCCTCCAGCGACTGAGAACACGACCCCTCAAATACCTACTCAGCCAGCCTCGACACGTATCCTCGCCGTTCGTGGAGACCGCTCAGCAACAGGTGGACCCGCGCACAAGAAATTGACAGAAGAAGAACTTACGGCGAAACTTGAAAAGATGGCTATTCTCAACGCTGAGAAGTCCGCGAAACATCGCGCACAGGAAGCAGACCAAGCAGCTTTCCAACATAGGGAAAAAGAGTTAGCGAAGGAGAGACGGGAGAAGTTAGTAGAGGAGAAGAAGAATAAGAGTCAGATGGAAGCCGAAAGGGCGAAGAATAGGTTGAGGAAGATCCAGGCGCAAGGCGTAAGGGAGTGGGATAGTGAGAAGGTGGAGGATGATATTGTCGACAGTCGGAGGGCAAGAACTAGCGAGTATGTTCGTGGTGGACATGGCGGCGTTATCAGAGGACGAGGCGGTCTTGCAGGAAGCCGATACGCAGAACCTGATGATGTTCCCGAAGAATCTCACAACTATAGGGGCAGAGGAGGATTTGAGATCCGTGGAAGAGGAAGTCGAGGAGGTAGGGGTGGTGGCAGAGGTGGAAATTCCGGAGGTCCCCAACCAGTACCAACACAAACAGACTTCCCCTCACTACCAACGCCCACCAAACCTGTCGAGTCCAAGAAGGAAGCAACCCCAAACACATCAGCAGCCTCTAAAGCCCTTCCTTTGATGGAGAAATTAGACGGGGCATGGGCAGACGAGATGGCCACACCGGTAGAAGAGAAAAAGGAAATTTCAGGATAATTGGGAAATACCCGGCAGGGGCAACGGCGTTTACATTTTGGATATCAAAGCGAACCATGTCTACGGACACAAGCGATATTTCAATAAAAGTATAAATAAAAATATTAATTCACAAGATCAACTAAAATAATTGCGTGATTCCCATTGTCTAATCGCCCCCGTGCTACGTTCCAAAAACCCCCGCTGTTTTCACTGTTCACAAAACGTGAACTTTCATACTATGTACATAAAAAAAGCCGAGCAGATCTCCCTCCTTCGCCAATCCTAGAAGATGAGGAAGAGAGCGGAAACCCGTCTTAAACATACCGATGATCCTATCCTACCCAAGGGTCGTGATCTCATAAAGGTATCGTGGTGAAAGAAAAAATATTTGTCTTCGAATCAGTCAGGCAGGCATTCCTGACAAAAATAAACACACCCGCCCACCGACCAGACCCCGTACTCCGAGCCCTTTCTATAACGACGACACTTATGACATACTGTTAGACAGGACGTCGTCACATTCTTGTCACACTAAACGATACTAACGCCTTTGGAACATGAGATCAAGCAGCCGGCGGATTCTCGTCATGAGCTTTCATCCTGATTTCCAAAACATTACTCAAATGCTTCAGATCAATCCGAGCTTTCTCATCCGTTCCTAGAATGTCTCGAATAATCTCCCATTCGACAGGCCGCATCATATGTGCCATTGGCATTAAGAATGCTACGGTCGGGGCTCCAGCGAATGTACCGAGGATCGAGCGAGCGATTGGTTCGTTTTGTTCCTGCAGCCTCTTTTGTTCATCTCTCTTCGCTTGATCTGCAGCTGATGTAGACTCGTTGTTCTGGGGCGGTTGTGGTGTCGCGAAAGTGCTGGACTGTGGTTGAATTGGTGACATGGCTGGTGGGGCGCCGCTTATAGACATTGCTCGCTGCGCATGACCAGCTTGACTGACGACTGAAGGACTTTGTGCTTCTGGCCCATTGCTAGGAGTCTGAGCTGTTTCTGGGTTCCAGTCATTGTTACGAATGACAAGTGTTACTAGCAGAGTTTTTTCGGTTCTGTTCTCCGGAACCCTGTGTTCTTCTAAATTATAGATAAATTCAGGAATAGGGCTTGGACTTGGCAACATTGGGATAAGGTATATATCTCTGACGTTGCCAGTACCTTTATCTGCCAGAACGCCGTATCGCTCCCTGCTGTGAAAGTAGTCAAACAAAGCTTTGAAGCCGTCGGTGTCTGGACCATCAGTTGCAGTGATTGCAAGCACAACGACGTCCGTGGGCTGACTATATCTGAGACTGCATAGATATTCGTTCGCCTTATCTTGCATAATACGGCCGGCGACCTTAAGGTCTTTTGAAATGATTTCCGTCCAAGGTTGTTTCCTGCTTACATCTACACCCGCAACAAGCTTTGCGAAGGCTGGAAATTTGGCCACAGACTCCATGACGACGTTGCCTCGCCAGACAATCTCCGGGTCTGAAAAATCTGCAGCGGGTGAATATGGTGGAGATACATCATCAAGCATTCTGTCGATGTCAGGGTCCTCGCCAGGTCCATTTGCAGGCGGAGCTATATTGGTAGATTGCCTTCGATTATGGTGTTGCGCATTGACGGGTGACTGAACACTAGCATATACCTTGTTAATATCAAAATCAGCTTGCGACGAGGCTTTCCTCATGGGAGGTTGGTTAGGCTTTGTGTCTACCGTCAACGGCTGCCTTGGTAAAGCCGAGCGAATGTCATCCCGGGAGTGATAGTCATCGATATCTGCTGGGAGCTCGACTTCGTCGCCCTCTGTGTTTCCTAATGGTGGAGTTGTCATATCCGCATTTGGATCCCGCATACTTCGACTGGTTGCAGTAGCCGTTGTAGCCTCATGATCCACGAAATCATCACCTTCAACGACCTCATCACCCTTATGTGTTCTTCGTACTCTAGGTGTATTGTCATCTTGAATCATTATAGACTGCTTATCTAGAGCTGCTTTCATCTTGGCCGTTTCTCTTTTCAGCTCTTTGCTGGCCATGTCATCGGTGCTCATCGTAGCTAGTGTTTTTGGTACTAAACTACGAGTGAGAAGACCGTTGCAAAGCTCTTGGTTCTGCTTGAGGTTGGAAATAATGGCCGTAAAACGCGTTCGATAAGGTTCTTTGTCTGGATATGCTGCTGTGATTGCGTCTTCTATTTGGATAGCCAGCCTCTCAGCTTTAGAATCGATTGTGTCACCCATGTATAATGTGTAAACTCCGTTTTTGATGGCAAGCTTGATACAAGGAACTAATCTCTCCTTGATCTTTTTCGCGACCCCTGCTCTCATCGACTCGAGATCCATGATTTTGACAGGAAGGTCTGAAGGCGGTGACTTCTGTGGTTGAGTAGCTGGTGTGGGCGACGTTTTCCGAACCTTTGCTTGAGGTTCCTGCTTTGTAATGTTAGCCTATGAGTCCTCAACAATTGAGCAAATTGAATTACCTTGATAGACTCCTTGTCTTGAGATTCATCCCTCGCCTTTCTCTTGGTACTGGCAGATCTTGCGACCGGTTTCTTCTCTTCAGCGGGTGGAGGAACGGATGCTGATGGCGACTTCGCTTTCCCATTTGTTGGTAGATTGAGCTCGGATGCCTCACTTGCTCTTTTGGTAGATTTCCCTTTCTTCCCACCCTTCTTTTTCGACTTCTTTTCCTCTGCAATCTCCTGATTCACCTTTGCACGCCTTTCTAACCAGATCTTTTTACCCTTCTTAAGACCGTCAAGTAGCTCTTTGTGAGGTGGAAATGTTGGATTGTGTTTTTCACAACGATAATGTTCTGGGGCGTCCTCTTCAAATCGACTTACTCCAACGCAAATATTATGTTGCCATTCATTGCAAACATCACACGCAATCCATGGCTCATCATCGTCGTCGGTTGTCTCCGTGACGCCGCAAACACATCGAATGATCTCTGGTTCTTCGTCCTCCGGCTCTTCTGTTTTCTTCGCGGTCTTCTTGGTGGCTTTCTTCTTCGGCGCAATTGGCTCGTCTAGCAGATCTAGACTTTTCGTATGTTGCCCTTTTGTCGCGCGGACTGACCGTCGAGGTTCATCTGTTGTCGAAACAAATTAGCTTGGCCTGTAATGCGATTATAGAACTGGCGCATCGTCTCATGAGAAGAAATATGTGCCGTTATGGAAGGATCGTTGCTTACCAGCCATTACGGGTGAATGTGTTCGTTACAGTAACGATACAATATTACGCCAATCGTGGATGGTTGCTGGTTTACAAGAGCGGCAAGAATTGAGCCAAGTTGATTTCAAATAGAGGAGTAAGAACGCGCAGCGCCTTTCTTTCACGCGAGAATCACGGGCTGAGTGGCTTAAAGACAGTGCAGGTGGAGGAGCGCAGTGGAAGACGAGGGAATAAAGCTATCTCAGGGAATGAGACAGCTGCGCGGCGTTGAGTCCCTTCCTTATAATCTGGCTCACGCGTGCTTGTGTTGATATTCGTCGATCCCCTCACAACGGACTCGATGACGAGAACCGACCGAAGCTAGGTGCGAGAGAAAGAGCTGATAAACCTTGGTCGCAGAATGTCCGCGACAGCAATAACACTGTGTTGAGGCGCGATTGATCGTTGATGGCGCAGGTTGGTGGTGGGATTGAAGTTGGGAGGTGGAGTTGGACGGCAATAATAGAGAGGTCGGAGGTCGAGTCGGCCGGAATATTGAAGCTACGCTTTGCGATACCGAAGCGGGGGATCACGTGTATATAAAAGCGGGACTGGACTGAGCTGGGCTGGACACCTCGAAGCTCGAAGCTCCATTTGTAGACTGTCTGGAAATAGCCCTGGGTAAGTCAGAACTGCATTTATTTGGCTTTCCTCATCGAGAGCCACAATACAATAGTCAACCACCAAGCAATCATCAGTTTCGCAAACATGGCAGACGTTCGATCTCTCCTCAAAAACGAGCGCGCGTCTCGTCGGATACAGCACAAGCACGCATCCTACACTGCAACAGGAACTCTTCTCTGCAAAGTCTGCCACTTTCAACTAAAATCCGAATCATTATGGGATGGACACTTGCGCTCAGCGGGACATATTATGCGTGTTCAAAAGGCTCAGGAAGCTCAGGACACCCCTTCCCAGAATCCTGACACCGCATCACCAGTTCCTGTCGAAGCAACTAAGAATAAGAAGCGGAAAGCCAGCGACGACGATGACGGGACTATTCATAAGCGGACGCGAGCCGCGAACGGTTTGCCTGAAAACTTTTTCGACCAGGGAGGCAAACCTCTTGACTTGTCATCCTCGAATCCAATTAACGAAATTCGAATTCCCTCCCGCCCTGCAACTCCACTCAAACAGTCACCTGAAATACCCAAGCAGCCTGCAGTTGACGAGCTAGAGTGGGCAGCTTTCGAGGCCGACATCGCCGCGGTGGACGTCCCTGAAGTTGATGACGGAGTAGTGATTTCCGCTCAACCTCTTTCTGCTGCTGAATTGGCGGCGCAAAGTACAGCAGATGCGAATCGCCAGAGGAAAGAGAAAGCTGAAGCAGAGTTGGAAGGTGACAAGGAAGACGCGGCCAGGAAGATAGAAGACGAATTAGATGAGATGGAAGGGCTGGAAGAAAGGGTTCGAAAGATGAGAGAAAAGCGGGAAGCGCTGAGGAGAAAAGAAAGCGTGCTGCAACTTTCCTCTACGACCAGCCATGAGCCTAAACACAACACTGTAGAAGAAGACGACGACGAGGAGGAAGAGGAGGAGGAGGACGATTGGGATGGCTTTCGATTGAAAGGTTGAGAATTGGCGTTCGCGTCCACCATTAAGATACCCATAATTTCATACTTCTAGCAGCATCACGCAGTTTCCTAATTAATGATCCAAGGGGCTCATTTCGGTCAGCCCACTGGTGATTCCAGAATTTACTTGGAAGACAGGAAGCCCTTCACCAGGCAATGTGCTCTATGTCTTACATCGAAAAAAAGATCGAGTACATCAAAATTGGAGACTCCTGACCGCGGACAGGTGCTATCACGTTTGCATTGTTGATCGGAAACGGAGTTTAGATCATTTTAGCTCCATCTCATGCGTCGTACAAGAAGTCGTAATAG
>NW_007361002.1:0-141478 GCF_000409485.1 Glarea lozoyensis ATCC 20868 | reverse complement strand
AACCTGGAATGCAAGTTGACCATCATAGTCAATCTTTAAGTGTAGACCTACTGCGCGGTTCGCGTGGACGCAAAAGTTATGCAGCACTGCAGGTCATATATCAACCAACGTCTTTATCATCCCGAATACAGATCGAATCCATTTCAATCAGTCATTTGTTTTACCACGAAGCTTAAGGTATCCGGTAATGCGTGTTAATACCGCTCAATTGACTACGGAAATAGTCTCCTACGCTGTTAAAAGAGTCTTCCGTGGTATGTGAGGTTCTTCTCAGCTCAGCACTGATTCGGATTCTGAAAACAAAATATATCTATGAAGAAACAAATTATTATTTCTCATTACTGTGCTATCAGAGACGAGAAATCCGTTATTCTATAAACTTATGAATGCTCGTATGGTGCGAACCATTAAGGCGGTTCAAAAAGTCGCTTATTTACATTTCAGTCTCGCCTACGGTGGGGATAAGAAAAGTACGGAAGACGTGAGTTTCTACATCGAAGAGTGTTTTCTTAGGAAGCGAAAATCAAAGAACGGGTCGCTACTCGGGGTACAAGAATTTGGAATCGGGATAATACTCTAGCTGTGCCAATTCCAGCCCAGACAGTCCTTAATAGCATTCCGGGGTCGAGCAAATCCTAGTGAGGTACTTAACAGATTCAGACTAACTACGAGCGCCCCATTCGCTCTCTCACTCTTACTATGTATGTATACAAGTAGAAACTTTGTTCAACACGATTAAGCTGCAGGCACATGCAACTGTGTGAAGACTGGAGTGTTTTGTTATATGATTAAGACTTCTAAGTCATCCTGGACTTATATGTTATCTGTCCAATTGAAGGTTTACCATGGAGAGAGTGCAGTAAGAAATCTTGGGATTCAAGCCCATGAGGAAATACGGCTAGTGTGTGTTGCTACATGCGATTACCCAATTCAGTGATTCTTGTGAAGTGACGAGGCGTTCCAGACAACAGCCCAAATAACGTACAAAAGAAGACGGGGGCACAATTTTACGTACCAACAATCTGACCAACACGACACTCCGGATTTAACCGGACATTCAAGTCATCAAGATCACTTACTATAACGCCTTATTCTTGATAGTTCTACCGCAGCAACACATTCCAATTACACCAGCGAATTCAACTCAACCATGGTCTACGCAACCACATCACTCCTCCTCGCTCTAACAGCCCTATTCCTCTACATCATCCAAAAACAAAGCAGACGCAATCACAGAAGCCAACAACGTGGATGTCAGCCCCCCGCTAAATTATATTCATACGACCCATTCTTCGGACTCGATGTCACGCTTCTGACGTCCATGGATATCCCGTCCTTGTCGAGGCATCATGAAAAACTTGGTAAAACGTTCGAGGTCAACGCACTTTTGGGACTGTCGGAAGTATGCACGGCTGAAACGGAGAATATCCGGGTTGTTAATACTGCTGGGAAGGTTTGGGGGATTGAGCCGTTTAGGTTACCAGGGTGAGTTGGGTTTTGTACTCACATTTCAGTTAGTTTGATTATTGAAGCTTGATCATTTTATTTGATACACAATTTTTTCGGATCTCGACAAAGCTCTTGACTAAGTCGTATTTAGTATGGAATACCTATGCGGTCGTGGTTTCCTAACAACAGACGGCGAAATGTGGAATCACTCGCGAAAGCTCCTCAAACCAACATTTTCCAAAACCAACATAGTCGATCTAAGTCCTCTCTCAAAAGAGCTAGACAAATTGCTTGAAACAATTCCAGCTAATGGGTCTGTCATCGACTTACAACCTGCGCTCTCTAACATGGTAAGTTCCAATCAAAAATCTCCCCTGCATTTTGTAACAATAGATCCAGTTCTCGCAACGTCAATGGATTTCCTCCTAGGAGTATTACCAAGCGACGAAACACATGAAGCACCTCATACACCAAGTGTATTCATCGCATCCTTTCACGATGCGATATTCCGCACCATGTTCCGAGTCCTGCTCGGAAGACTCTGGGCACTGGTCCCAAAAGCAATATATCTGAAAAACTGCAAGATATCACATGAGTTCATTGATTTCTACGTCGGCAAGGCCTTAGAGTCACAGGCTTCTACAGACAAGTATGACGAGGAAGATCTTGATGCAGCTCCAAGGCAGAGTATGGTTCGTAGTCTCGCGGCGCAAACAGATGATAGGGTTCATATCCGAAGTCAGATCATTCAGGGGATGTTGGCTTCTGGTGAGACGATTTCTGCTTTGCTTGGTAACACACTTTTGGTTCTCTCACGACATCCGAAATATTGGGAACAAGTGCGAGCTGAAGCTCTGAGAGGCGGAAGTGATCTTTTCCAATTCGATGCTCTGCGTAACTGTACTTTAGTGCAAAATATCCTTCGATAATGTAAGCCAAACCTAGGAAAAACGAATAGACTTGGGAGTTCTAATTACATTCCTAGCACTACGCCTATACCCCGTCTTCCCCGTCCTCGCCCGAGTCGCCCTCAGTGACACCACCCTCCCAACCGGCGGCGGCAAAAATCAAGACTTACCAATCTTCGTCCCCAAAGGTAGTACAGTAGTAATGAGCTACTACACACTGCACCGCGACACCTCCATCTTTGGCTCAAACGTCGAAACCTTCAGACCCGAACGCTGGGACGAGATACATCCCGAGCAATGGGAGTTTTTGCCTTTCGGTGGCGGTCTTAGAGCGTGTATGGCACAAAATAAAGTGCTTGTCGAGGCGGCGTATGTGCTTATTCGTTTGGCAGCAAGATTTGAGGTGCTGGAGTCGGGTGATGAGGTGCCGTGGAAGGGACAGTTGATGTTGACTTGTAAGAGTGCCAATGGATGTAAGGTCTCGCTTCGGAAAAGGGGGGGAACGGCCCCACTTTGACAAGAGGTTGAAGTTGAGAAAGTGCACAACGAAAAGTGATCCAGAGGTTTTGGAGAAGATAGTAGAAGCTTAATGTTGGGAACATAATCTAACTAGAAGCATGACTTGTTGAAAGATCGGTGAAACCTTGATTTCCTCAAGTCATGGTCCTTTCAATGGGGAGCGCCTGATGTCAGATTCCCATTATTTAGCTTATTTGCTCTGCTTTTGACCCTCTCATAAAAGTCCGTATTACGCACGTCACTAATGCTTCGACGTAAAGAACGGCGATCAAAAGTGACTCATTCAGCAGACCTCAGGAACGGTTACCGTACTCGACCCTCCCTTCTCTTTACCCTTCTTAGGCTTCCGGAACCACTTCAGCGGCCAAGAGGTCCAAGATTTATCCCCCGATGACTCTTCGTTGCCCGCTGGAGTGGAAGTAGACACCAACACTCTGGCTTTTTGATGCATCATTGACAGCAAAGACTTTTCTGGTTGAGATTGCTCATCAGGATCAGCAGTACTGGTAACCTTGGGTTTCCGAAAACGTTCACGAATCCCCGAAAACCAAGGCTTTTTTTGAGTTATTTCGTTAATACTCTCGCTACGCTCACTACTACCTGAATCTTCAGTAGAGCTCTCTTCAGACTCCGAGGTCTCAGACCCTGACGTTTCTGAACTGTATCCAGAACCATCATCATTTTCGACACTAATAGATCGATGAAACAAATAAAGTAGCGTATACCATAAGATGTACCACTCCGAAGGTCGAGTCTCTCCGCGGTCAGATTCAAATCGATTGAACCCTTGTGCGCGCTTCTGCCATTTGTCGTTGGGTGGAGAGTTTTTCGAGTCTCTCGTCATCTGCTTTATCGCCCCTTTACGGAATCTAGAATAAGATTTTAAGACAAATGTTACTAACGAATCGAGATTGAAAACAATGAAGTATGTTGCGAGGCCTACGAAGAAGGCTGTGACTATGAAGGGAGTTCGAGTTGCTGCCTCGGTGATATTGGGGATTGCCCAAAGTGCCTGATATTGGTCAACGATGAATTTTGAAACACAGATTTGCGAGGTCAGAATGAAATTGGGAACTTACTGCGCAGAATGCAAGGGGAAGATAGAAAATGCTCACGTATGTGAGAAGCCTCACGTTTTGACCGAGTCGCGTCGATATTCTACTCTCGACCACCGAGCTGGCACTGAATAACTATACGTGAGATGTTAGCGAGAATAACGAGCGAATCTCATAAGTCCCAGAACTTACGCCCTCTCGGAGCTCGGTAGCTCTTTCTCTTTGCCTCTCGAACCTAGCCTTCACAGCCTCAAGCTTCTTCCGTGCTTCACGATGTTTTCTCAATTCGTCCTTATCCTTCGAAACCCATTTCGCAACGGTTCTATAGTGATTTAGAGTCTCGTCAATAATGAGAATGAACTCTCCCGTGCTGGTTATGGCCCAGAAATATGGCCTGGAGCGAGTAAAGCTATCATCATCGAAAAGCAGCCTATCGTGCCTTTTCTCGCGTAAGAAGCTGTCCTGACCGGCAACAAATTGGTCCACATAGTCGCCAATTTTGGTCCAATGTGCCACTATCTTGGAGATTACCATGCTCAGCGTCGCAGATATCGTTGGCAGGACACTTTTAAGCGGCCCGATCAAGTCGTTCAATTCCTTGCTTGCGTTCGTATTGTCGAAATCAGTCGGGTCTTTATGGTAAAAGAAGGCAGGTGCCATGATGATGAGAGTCCAAAATTTGCTATCCCCAGAGTAGTCTTCATCTATTTTTTGCCAAATTCCTATTGCCTGATCTGTCAGCGCCAGCC
The DNA here is from genome assembly GCF_000409485.1 of Glarea lozoyensis ATCC 20868. NCBI lineage: Eukaryota > Fungi > Ascomycota > Leotiomycetes > Helotiales > Helotiaceae > Glarea > Glarea lozoyensis. Next base: position 136,798 of record NW_007361002.1, on the reverse strand, counting down.
TGTGAACTGTCACCCTGGATTCAATTGACTAACCATGAAGGATTGTAATTGAATTGTCCGCTTGTCCTTGTCCTGGTATAATCTGCCAGAAAACTTGCGATTCTCTGAGTCTGCGTATGGAATGATCTCGTACCAAGAGAATTGAAATTTTACGATACGTCTGCGGGAGACTCGCCGAATTGAGATTTGTTTGTGACTGAGATGCTCTAATATATTGCCTTCGTAGTACTGATTACTCACATGGCCGCTATCATCGTTCGCCTCGTTATCTTGGTCATCCTCGCCGTGACTTGACGTGTTAGATCCAGCATAGCAGTTTTTATCGTCTCCTTGATCTACTTTAATGTCTCGTTCAAACAAAGGGATAGATAACCAAATACGTGACGGGTCATCTCCTATTACCCTCGACAGACCTGTGAGCACGCTTTTCGGCTTAGCAAGCTTACTTTCTTTGAAAATGATTAGAGAACTCACCAGAGCCTTCGCCAAGGGGCGGTAATGTGAGGATCACAATATACCTGACGACCTTCCCTGTGTTGGATGTCAGGCCCAGGGCCTCCGGTCGTCTCCCAGCCCGTCAGTGGACCTTTGTTGTAGTCAGTCCTCGGTTGCCCCCTATAATGATACGTCACGCCTGGCTCTAGAGGACCATAGGCAGAAGAAACTGAGTCGCTGTCGGTGAGAGCATCGTTGATGTTAGAAGGTCCAATCACGTCTTCCCTCAGTCGTTGCTGTTGTGAATGGTAGACCATTTTCTGGTATCCCAAGTGTGCATGCGCGATCTGTGCAAGTTCGTCCTTGGGTACAACTATTGGGAATTCCCCTGAAAATTGGCGACCTATTCCGGACAGCTTCGGAAGTGCATGTCGTCTATTATCACGGCATCTTATGACATGCTTTCCATTGTATACCTTATTTCTGAAATCTTTATCCGACAAATAAGACTCGCGAAAGAAGAAGAAGCCTCCCTTCGATCGTAGTTCGTCAGAAAAGCGTTCAACTCTTTCGATTTCAGCCAAAAGCACGGATGGGTTGCCTCCCCCTCGGAAGCTCCCTGGAAAACAGTCGTAACCGTCGTCTTTATTGGTAAGACTAGCAAGATCGAAAGTAAAACTGCATCTTTCGTCACGGGCGAAGATAATACCTTTCTCTTTCAAATGTGGATAATACGTATCTTTGTCTCCTTCACCACGAAAGCCACTCGTTCCTCCGAACAGCTGCTCACAGAGATCTGGGTGGGGAAAACTACCGTATTCTATCGTTTCTGAAGTATATCCCTTTAGGCTGCGATGTCCTAGTCTATTGGAACTCGTAGATCTAACGCTGAGTTGTGAGTTTGATTCTGATCTTTCTTCTTCGCAAACGTCGCCATTCTCGTTGTTTGAGTTCGTTGCTTCTGTATTATCTGATGACTCCTGGTACGTCTCAATTCTTGCAACGTTCCTTCTCACGCCTTCGCCACCCTTGAGTCTTCGGGTATTTCTTGAGCTCATCCTGTCGCTACGCTCCTCAACCACTACAACATCTATGGGGGCACTAGATCTTCGGCTTTCTCGCCGCCTCATAACAAGGCTAGGCCCCTCAACCATCGCTTCTTCATTGCTCGGGCCCGTAGCTCGGGCTTCTCGTGAATCTGTTGCAGACTGCCTGCGCCTCACAGAGACACGTTCCCCAATTTCCGCCAGATTCCCATCGTCCAAAGGTTCTTCCCTGAGTTCGCGACGTACTCTTCGTGGTTCAGAATCGGAGCTCATAGAAGAAAAGGAATAAGAGGACGATGCCCTGCTTTGAGATCCATGACTTGACGGCCGACTACTACGACGACGCTCACGCCTTTTCTCAGCCCGTTCCTCCGCTTCTGAGATATCCAACAATTTCATAAACCGCGCAGAGTGATTTCTCAAATCCTTCAAAGTCTCACTGACCTCTTTAAGCAAAGGAAGCAGTACATCGATGCTTTCGACACCAGGCTTAGCCGGAGACGAGGCTGTCTCGATGGGAACGCTTGCAACAACTTCGTTAACTGGACTGACTGGCTCGATCGCAAGATCCGGAGCACTCGGCGACGTCGCCATGATGAATCCAGATAATCGTTGAAAACTTTTTAACCGGAAGGAATTCGTATGGTAGATGATTGCGAAATGGTTGAAAGATCATATGAGCCTCGATAATGCGCTCGAGGTTCAGCTTTTCAGCTGTCCACGCAGGCAAGCCACCAGATGCATGCTCTTGCATATGCTGTGCTGACGGCATTGCTTCGCTTGACATATCCTCATTTAGTTGAATCGAAGAAATATAGTGACTATCACTCGCCATACATCGCGTCGCTCGGCGCGTGACGTCCCAACTGATGTTAAAGAGGTTGATGAAAAAAAAAGAACTAAGGGAAGTGGCTGATGCTAGACGTGATCATCTAGGTACCGCATAAACAAACGAAAGTCACTTTGGCCCTAGCCTGATTTAGCAATCACCTGATTTATGTTTAGTTGGTGTACTGACTCCTTCCTTTCAAGTTCTAAGAATCACATACTCCCTAGGTAACACGGAGCCAAAAGCGGCTGGACACGAAACGACGTGGCGGGTTTATAGAGCATGTCTGGAAAAGGTCCATGGGTCCAGAGGTCCTTTATGCTATTAGCTCGCTGTATATATATATATAAACACAATAGGAACTCACCTTAAATCTCTACTCCACCTAATCCCTCTATATACGTAAAACTTTATATCTGTCCCAAATTCGAACTGTCAACCACTCACAAGTACCAACAAACCAGGCATTACCAACACCGCACCATAATGAAAAGAAATACCCATTGATTTCATACGCTTTTATCGTCCTAGATGTACACGAACGAAAACTGAAAAAAGGAAAAATCTCGCTATGCTACAAGCAGCAGATGCTATATGCTAATTACGTGTACTGATAATGTTTCCTCGAAAGCCTGATCCCACGCAGACTCTATAAATACAACAACCTCAGTTTCATCGCACCCAAAAGACCTAATCCACACCGTCCATAACTTGCGAGCGTCCTATACAGCAGAAGAAGACCCCGCAGCCCCAGATCCACCCTCATCACCACTCTTCGGTGTCTTCTTCTTATGCCTATTCCGTCTCCTCTTTTTCTTGACCTCTTCCGATTTCTGGTCCCGCTCCGCCTGAGTTTCATCCAGCAGATTGTCCTTTGACCCGTTGGCTGTACCCTCGACCAAGACTTTCTTCACACTAGCATCATCTCCTTCATTCGAACTACTATTAGTCTCCAGAATCACTTTTCGAAAACCACCGGAATCGATGATGTTCTCGGTGATACTGCCACTCCTGGCTGCACCTCTCTTCTTACGGGGTTTTTTCCCATTGTTTTCGGTTAACTCGCCTACGGTATCTGTACTACCGCTGCCATCACTTTGGCTGGTACTGTGTCTGGTCAGTGGCTCTTCCGATGGGGGTGACCGTGATTCGCCATCTTCTTGATTGAAACGGGCAGTTTTTTTCATGGTTGGGCTAGAAGACTTTGGTCGCTCGGTGAATGAGCCATAGCCCTGCTGTAAAGCTTGAACGCCATCTTTGGCGTCCTTTCCAGCGGACTTCAGTAGGCCTTCGCCCTCGCCACCTTGAGGTGCTGAAGTATCCGGGAAGAAAGGATCGTCACGGTAAGGTTCTTCGATATGAGTTTCATGTGCTCCATCGTTATGAGGCACTGACTCTGAACGGGATTCAGATCTACCGTTGATGCCTGCCGATTTAATTTTGACTGTGTTGTATCGGGTTGTCTTTGGTCGACTGGCAAGATTCGACGGGCCGAGATGCTTGAGGTGTTCCCTCATGTCAGCCATGTTACCACGAACCATAACGTTCTTGCCATCTGCACCGGAAGAGTTTCGTCGCATGAATGTAGCCTTAGGACTAGTGCCAAACTTATTTGCTGGGCTGTGGCTTCGTTCCACGCCGGTTAAGGACAGATGTCTGTGTAGCTCGGGTCCATGTTCTTCGGCAAGATCAATCAGGTGGTCTTCCGCGACGTTGGGGGCGGACGTTGCTGAGCTTTCAATTACATGACCCTTCGGGATGCGTGCCTTTGGAGCAGGGTGGATACGTCGGATGGCCTTGTGTACGTCAATGTAGACGTCGGACTCGTCAACAATTTCCCTAGTTTGAATCAGCTTGACTGTCAATAATATGGAACACATGACTTACTCTCCGATCAGTTCCTCGATAACGTCTTCAAGTGTAACAACACCAATGGCACCAAAGTTCTCTCCGGGATCTTCCGATACCAAAACCATGTGCGACTTGCCTTCCTGGAAGAAATTGACAATATCCAGACAACTAGTCTCCGGCCGTGTTTCTGGCAACGTAGCCAGAGCAAACTCACGGACTTTCTTGCAATCTTCAGGATCATAGGTGATAAGAATTTTGACAAGAAGCATACCAACAAAGTTGTTTTCGTTTCCAGGTTCGTAGATGGGAATTCGAGAATAACCCGCGCTGAGGATCACATCCATGGTCGCCTCGTCCAGAACAGTATCTGCAGACATGGTGAAGACATCTTCCATTGGTGTCATGATATCTCCGACAGATTTCTCCTTGAGATCAAGCACTGCACTAATAATTGTGACCTCATCTTGATTGAGACGCGAAGTCGGATCAGGCCCAAGTGTTTTGTGCAGAGTAACGAGAGTCTTCAATCCAGACTTCTTATATACCGAGCCATGATCCTCGCCCAGAGCGTAATCAAGAAGTCGAGCAGTTGGCCACGCGATAGGACCCAAAATCCACATGAGAGCCGTAACGTATGGGGACATAAAAGCACCGATTGCTGAACCGTAGCGTGCGCACACAGCTTGAGGAATGACCTCACCGAAAATGACTATTATGATTAGTGGTGTTTGTAAATTGTTCTACGCAACATACCAATTAACACAGTACTGCCGGCAACAGCTGGCCAACCTCCACCAAGAGACCGATCGAGCACAATGGGCAACGTCTCATTGACAATGACATTTGACAAGAGTAATGTAACCAGGACCCAATGTTTGCCTTTCTTCATCAAATCGAGTACCTTCTGCGCATTCTTTTGTTCCTTGCCGTCGCTCGAGGTCGCGATGACTTGGAGATGGATGCCATCCTGTCCCATGTAGCTTCAATGAATTAGCAATTGAGCTTTCCATAGCTTCAAATCACACTCACGCAATTGTTAATCCCGCGAAAGCACCTCCCAGCAATACCAGAACCGCTGCGATACCCAGATATACCCATAGTCCCGGCTCTCCAGCATCCTTTGGTTGTTCCTTTTCGAGAATACCAAACAATCCTTTCACCGGCGCAGCAGCCACGGAGGAGACATGGCAGAGTCCCAGGAACAGGACCTTTGCCAGTCCCAGAATCGCAGGTCTTGACCCGGGTCCAAGACGATAACTCTGCCCGCCTAGAGCATTAGACCTCATATCCACCATCTGCGAAATTACCACGCGTCGTCGATCGATTGGAATGGCTTCTTCTTGTGGAGCTCTGGATGAAAGGGTGCTGGAGCTCGAAAGACGTCCTTCCTGGTCCTGACAACTTTATTCGTCCCGGGAAGTCCTTTGTCGACGATGTTGAGAAGCTGTGGGAAGCTCAAATGAAGGTGTCGATGTTCGATAATTGAGGTATTAAGACAGACCCCTCTGGATGCAAATGGGCAGGGTCTTCACCTGCAGACGCGAGCGAGTGGCACCGTAATTATTGTGTGCTTTGAAGGCATATGTTTGGCTCCCGCAGATGGTGGAAGCTCGGGTGGTGGTCCGTGTCGTGGGACGAGCTTCACCGCGAGGGAATCTTGGCAGAAATGACGACGTCTTCGTTCTTCCGTTTAGACGAGCTCACTTAGCCACAATGTTCAATTGAACTACAGTCTTCACTTCTTTTTATACACAATATTATGATGAACATGTCATCGCAACTGACTCGCCTCTTCCCATCAAAAAAGGAGCTGACTGTACCATAAGATGTACTTCGAATACATTCCCACGGTTGTACCTCCCGAAGCTATTCCAGTAACAATGACAAGGTCCTCACCCGACATTTCTTCCAATAGAAGAATTTCGCCAAGGCAGCACAAAGATGGCAATGAAGCATTCCTAACCTGTCAAATACAGCTATCTTGTATACCAAGCGGTATAAAATAACTGGCACGGCGTCTGTCATTTTCTTGACCTTTTCTTTGCGTCTAATAGTCCGAAATATTTTCGTTGGTCTCGTATACATGTCATACGCACAATGAGCATGAGCAGTTTGCGCTTGTATTGTTACTCGCAGTCCTTGTTGTATTATCTTCGTGCCTTACTGAAGGTTGACTTGACTTCAAATGACCTGCGATATCTGCTTGGCGGCTGGTGAGTTTAAGTATCATACAGCACATCATCCCGACACGTCCCGCTAACATCGCTATTTCATCAAAACACTATATTTTCGACTATTATTCAATACTCCCAAACGTTGTTTTATCATGTCGACCTCAATACCTGGTCATTGGCAGCTGAAATTTGTGACAGAATGTAATTTCGTCATGTTATGGCTTTGTCTTACATCATCAGTCATCAAATATCACCAGTCGTCAACTGGCATCGGCGGTCGATTATCTTCGGTCGTCAAATTGCATCAGTCTTCAAATTGCATCAGTCTTCAATTTGCATCAGTCTCCAATTTGCATCAATCGTCACTTAACACAGTCTTCCACTTTGACAATAGAATGTTTCAGAAATTGGCAGAAACCACCCCGATTCTACCGCCTTCTATAAAACCACTTACATCTATGGTAAAGAAGCAAAATGTTGGTTACGTATTGTCAATGAGTCGATTATTAAAAGCCTACACTCACCTACCGCGATCCTGCCAGGCAAGCCTGAATTTGCATTTGAGAGAGAAAGTTTGTGAGATTTTCCGAGCTCTTCATTCCTACAGAGTGAAGGAATTGGAGACCTGAGGAGAGGTTCTGCGCAAGACGTGGAATTCAGACGTCTGATTGCTCATTCGAGAGTCTTGTGGAGAGCATGTCATCTAGGAGGGCCGCTCTTCGAGGCGGATGAATGGCACACTGAATGTAGTATCGTGCAGGGAAATCCAGAAAGTACGTTTTGTAGCGAAATCATATGCGTGTTCAGTTAACTCTTTCAAGTTTTTTCTAAGTAGCTTCAAAATTGAAAATTGATAAGAGTAATACTTAGTATAAGTAGTGGGCATAAAACACGTTTTTTGGTCCTCTCGCGTATCGGCTCAATCTTATTGTCTAGTGCTGCCTTATGGGCGCAACCCAAGAATCTCTCACAGTGACCATATGGTGCGCTATTCTATTGCCGTGAGATACGCTCAGATCAGTAAGGTATGTTACTCATCTTATGTCTCTAAACATTCATACTTAGTCCGGTCCGGTGTCGACACAAGAGCACCGCTAGCTCCTTGCTTTACTTTGATTCAGCCTTTCACCATCCCCTCTCTCTCTTCATCAACAATTGGTATCGTCTTATTTGTTAATCGGATAGGTTATAGTAGCCAAGTGGCACGCTACCTAAGTATACTAAGGTGTTAGTGTACGAGCGACACTTGATATATCCGGTCGAGGAAGAAGATAGGCTGTAGCAGTATTCTTTACATCTCTGTTTTATTTAATTACTTAGTTGGACTCGATGTCGAGACGCCGACCTCTACAAGTAGAAATATAATTACTTCATGAATTATTCTTACCTCTCCCATACTTAAGTTTGGTAAAACCGTCAGTTGCTGTCAGCTCTATCAAGTCACACTAGATGGTCGGTGCGCCCGACTCGTCATGGTAACGACTCTCGTTACGCTGTCTTCACGGCGACGGCAAATCCATTTCGGTCAATAAGGATATGAATTTTACTTCTGTCTTTCTTAACGTAAGCTCTTCCGAATAATCCGTCTCCTCCAGGTGTAGGAGCGGGAACTAGTATACTTTCCGGCTCTTATACATCAAGCGTTGCTAAACAAGTCTTTGTTTTAATGCTAGTGGTCATTTTACGCTCTACTAAGGCTCACTTCTGCGAAAGCCAGTAATTGTTCAATCTTAGGATTGTAGTTTTATTTTATTTTTATACAAAGTTACTACTTAAAATACCATCAGCAGTTTTGAGTACATAACACTGTGGTGGCGGACTTGTTCTAATGTAAATAACACATGTAAATAGTACTTTTGAGATTAATGACGATCGGGCCGTTCATCTCAGGTAATTCTAATCGATAGCACCTTGAATTTAAAACACGGGTTTCGCTAAATTCTATTCGTTACATGTAAAAAGAATTTGAAGAAAGGGGTACTGCTATAGATGGGTGTAAGTGATCTCACTAGCTGAGCTGGTGGGGGAGAAGCATTAAGTAGGGGTAGTAGACTAGTAGTTATACTATAAACTAGTCAAATGCCCTACCTGAAGTTAGGTACTTCTACCAATTGAATATATGTTCTACCTTCCGGGCATTTACCTTGGAAATTCCACCTTGTGTGTAAAGGTAAAGGTATTTTTCAAATACCTACTTTTTATCTTATAAGATATTATTTACCTACATTAATTATACCAAATACCCTGTTATTATTGTGGCAAATAGTAATTCAAGAACGTGATTGCGATTGTGCGAGGGCCCTGAATATAATGAATCATATTACCATGTCAGTGTGTAAACTCTGGAAGAATTCAGTCGACGGTATTTTCTATAAGTTATTGGGTGACCGCGGTCTTATAGACACTACAGTAACCGACGCTAACTTTAAGCCAAAGCGCCTTTTTACACTAAAACTCACCGCGTACACTTTAAAGTAATTAACGACTACTCTATAATTAGAAAGTGACTTCTTAGGACCTTAATATTTCGAACATTTTTAAGATATATACTTATTAGCTTTTCTAATTAGAAGCGTTAATCGTCTCGATATACCTCTAGGAAAGTACCCTAAGTCGAAAATCGCGACTTTTACCTAAAAAAGCGTTAAAAGCCCGCCTTTTTTTAGTACCTCGACTTTAAGACTATACCTTAAGAAATTGCCTTAATAGTTCTAATAAATATTAGGGTATATATAATAAGGCCTTCGAATTATAATTAAGAATTAAAATTAGTATAATTCGATCGTCGGGTTAAAAGTTATATATATTTATAAACTATAAGAATAGCCGTTTTTGGTGGGGTTTTCGGAAATAGTTTAAAGTTACCGTCTAGTACCATACATTATTTCTTAACAGTTCGCACTTTTGCACTGAGGTTTCATTTTAGGGAGACAAATTCTAATAATTTCTGTGCCATTAGTTTCCGACGTGATATATAGGTATCAGAAGACTCCTTATCGTAGAAGCAACCGGTAATTGGCTATTCTAATTGTTATCGGGGTCTTTCGTTTACAAGTAATTCATCGGTCAAATATTGCTATTCGACCCAAGAATCTTCATTGAGCATCAATACATCATGACATCTACTTACCAGAATTTCGCCTTACATTCCGTCTTTCGAGGCTTCATAGTCCGCATTGTGTGACAGGAAGGGCAGAGGTTGGTGCTTAGGAAGACGGAGTTCTAGCACTACTTTTTAAGGGGGCATTTCCTTACCAAGATGTTTAGCAAGCCTCTGCCGCTGCTGATATTGCTTCAGTGCTTGCGTCGCTCTTCGTAGATCGTCTCTTAGTTGAATACAATTCTGCACTCTAGAGGAGTCTTGCTAGATACAGTGTAAGAAATGAGTTAAGTTGAGTTGAGTTGAGTAATGGCCACTACTCAAACTCAACTCAAGATAATAATTAACTACTCTAACTCAACTCAAACTTAACTCAAGTTATTTATAATTAGTTTGAGCAGTTTGAGTATTCCTTTAATACACTGGCTAGATATCTCGAGTTCTAGAACGCGATCTACAATGGCTTTGGCTTGAAATCCAAAATTTCTACATAGCGACTCCTACCAGTCCAGGCTCGTCTGTGTCATCGGCTGTGGAGCCAGAGTACAGTGAACAAGACCATAGAAATGCTTCTTATGATCATTTGGAGGTCAAAATTACATCCAACATACCGATTACAACAGACAGTTATGACGAGTTGAAGAAACATATTCGAGATGTCTCTTATTACACAACCCAAGACAGGTCATTCGTTGTTGACCTCATGGACGAGTCTTGTGAGAAGAACTTCCCATCTTGCAAAGCAGCCCTAACCAAATTCGAGGCTTACATCATATTCAGTCCGTCCCTCGAAAACATATCCTTTAAGACAACTTCGAGACGAAATTCAATTTGTGAAGCATCTGAAAAGCAATGAACAACTGTTTTCAAGGACACTGTCAGTTAAAACCAAATGTTTGACGGAAAGCAAGCTGATAAGCATTCCACAGTCACATATCAGCCAAAAACTCTATTTCACCCCTACGTATAAGCGAGTCTTGTCTGGATATCATCTTTTCCCACCACTCGCTACCGAGATGTTTCTGGGATATCATCACCGCTTTTCGATCCAAGCCTGGTAATGCAGATGCTGGATTTGGGAGCATGATTATCAAGCATATCGGCCCTGAAACCTTCGGTACGCCTGAACTTTGAATGGTTGTTTTCGAAATTAGTCACTAACTAACATATGGACATATATATGCAGTACACCTTAGTTTACCCCGAAGAGTCTCCAGTCTCAACAGGGACTTCGTGGACTCTACGACAAACCGGCGTCTTCAACCGCTTTGTATCGTCCATGAGAACACAAAATCAGGCCTCGATACCGATCGATCAAGAGGGTCCATCATCAACACAGCCTTCAAATCCAAATCTCCTCATCCTCCTCCACCCGAAGCAAAATTCAATTCTCCAAACCCGACTCACCCATAGCCGCAGCACAAACCCCTTCATACAACCATTTTTCACGACTCACCTCCTCATCTTATCAACCTACCTGCCAAGTTGGCGCTTCTACATTTCTCACCTAAACACCAAGCTAGAATCAATAGCTGATATAGCACTGACCCTACAATTCACAAAACCATCACACTCGACAGAAGCGTACACTCAACTCCGTGCTCTGAAACACCTTGAAGATCAAGTTCTTCCCTTGACAGCAAGATTTCAAACCACACTTGCCACGATTAGGAAATTGCTTGATGCAAACGATCTGTTTCATTCCAGGCAATGGTCTGATACTACAACGTGTCAAGAGATACGTGATGAACTGCAAGCACACGAAACGTATATGAATGGCCACCTCATAACCGTTACACTTCTTCAAAAACGCGTTAGCGAAATTTTGAACTTGGTAAATCACTCCACCATGTTGAGCATTCAAAGTGAATACTGAATCTAGACCTTTAGTTGAATATCGCCTTATCACTCAAAAATCAAGGCACATCCGTGCAGATAAACGAACATATGCTTGCTTTGACTAAAGACACCGTGGACGACAGCGCAAGCGTACGTGTTGTGACAATTGTGACTTTGATATATCTTCCTGCGAGTTTCGTTAGTGTAAGTACAGCGTCCAACAACCAATTTATGAAATGGCTAACACCATATTCTTTCATTTAGTCATTTCTAGGAATGAATCTATTCGACTTCAACGCTGAAGGTGGAGGCTTTGGCATGTCGTCTAAATTCTGGGTTTTCTTTGTGATGGCTATACCTCTTACTATGGTTACGATTGGGATATGGTTTTATATCTCGCAAAAGAAGAGGAACAAGATTAGAGCAGAGGAAGATGGTCTATTCATAGGAGGTAGGTAAATTTAGGAAGAGAATGGTCTGAAGTCGGCTTTTGTTCGGTGAGTACCAAGTATATTGGTAGGAGACGAACCCCCAGAAACGCCAACTAGAATATCTGAACGTTCTGGACTTCAATACCATTACAAAAGACCAGTGCAATGCAAATCTATTTATGATTACACCACATCCCAAAAATTTCATGCCTCGAAACAATCACCTTCTCACATAATAAGAGTAGAAGCTTCCTTCCTGCTTTCTGAAGTATAAGACGAAATGCACGCCATTCATGACATGGTCTTTGTGCTAGGAATTCTATTCGTGCCTGGTTTGTATATCGTGCCTCAAAGTTTTTATTTCCTATTGGTGAGGACATCCCATGACTGAACTCAGTCTGGACACTAATCATATAAGGACTGATGGAAATCGGTAGCAATTTCAAAATCGGCGACAAACTTCCCCTGAGAAAAGACAATCACGGTTTACCTTACACAATCACGACACAACCTGAACTTGATCCAGAAACAACATTGAATCGTAAGACTAGGCTTTGTTCCAATTCTGTGATTTCTTTGACAGCGAACTCCAGAATAAATCGCTGCTTATAGGTTGTGGGTTTGTCTCGGCTCACTCTGGGGAAAGACAGGTATTTAAGGAGAGGCTTGGACAGAGATTACAGAACAATGGAAAGAATTTTGGGACGGACCAAGGTCCAAATCTCAGCTGATTAAAACTAGCCTTTCTGTCAATTTGTAAGTAGCAGTAGGAATCAGCAAAGGAGATGTGAAAATCTTTGTTATATTCAAGGAGAACATCCAATCCTAACTCCAAATCGACGTTGAATTCAAACCGGGTATATCAAAAACCACTCCAAACCTGAACTCCACAATCATCCATTCATACAATCTCACCTACTTCCCCACAACCCCCTCAACCTCAACCAAACTCCCCAAACTCTCCCTCTCCTTCCCCCCTTGCGCCCTCTTACTCTCCACCCACCCAAACCACCCCTCCATCCCAACCAAAAAAACATACACCCCAACCACAACACCCACATCCGTAACCTGATCACTCAACGGATATCCTCCCCGTCCCTGCACCCCCTTCTCCTTAGCCAGCCCCGCAATCTTAACAACATTAACCACCGCGCCGCCTCCCCAGATCACGACACTATTGACCCATCTCCAGCCGCGAACACGTCCGTGTATACCATTCGACCAATGCAGGTACGCGCCGAGAATGATGGCGGGGTAGAGCAGCGGTAACAAGGCGACAGAGTAGGATATCGTAGCCAGCCGGATGATTTCGAGGAGGGACATTAGGGCGACGATGAGGATAGCGATGTAGTAGATTATTTGCGCGGTTTTGGAGGCGCATGTGCGCGGGGTTTTGGCGTGCGCATAATTTGAGGGTCGGATGGGTGAGAGGTGGGCGAGGATGAGGAGGAGAGGGAGGAGGACGACGAGGATGTAGGTTGGGAGGGGGATTATCATGGTGTCTGTGAAGCAGGATGTTGGGAGTGGGTGGGAGAGTGAGGATGATGGGCCCTGATGGATGTGTTAGTTGGGATATGTTTGTGAGGTGGAGAGGAGAGGAGCGTACGAAGCCTTCTGGACGGCGACCGCAGAGTGTCATGGTGGTTGTATATCTTCGTTTTTCGAGGTTCGGGTCGTCGCGATCGACCTTTCTTTGTACAACACCAACAATTCCTCTTTGGTACTGGCTATCCTTCTGTCTGATCTACCTCTCTTCCCTTCAATTATTTGCGAATGACTTCACTCTTCCCCTCCAAAAATCTCGTCGTCACCAGGTTACCCCGTCTTTCGAGTTTCGACCTTGTTTCAGGACGCCCAAATCGTAATCTTCAGACGAAACGTCGTCTAATCTTTAGAGATAAATCTTCAGACCAACAGGTGGGACAATAATTGCTCAAATAAATAAATGCAATCAAACCATGAAGAATAATAACATAAACAAAGGAACCATCATTTCAAGAACGGAGGAAGTCAGACCAACCACATATACCAACCACGCTTACCGCCCCAACCCGTTAGCCCCGGTAATCCTCCCATCCGTCAAGCCCCCTCGCACGAACTGTGCCTGCGTAGACTTTACACAAGATTTCTCGCGCACGACGTACAATTTCCACGTTAGTAGCGTAGAGTCTAAATCGCAATATCTTGTCCTCGGAAGATTTGTCTCCCGGCCCTAGTACATCCATTGCCCTTTGTGGTTAGTCGGTGGCCGAAAGGGTGGGCAAAAGGCTTAATTGGGAGTTAGCGTGCGGATCTTCTGCGCGGTAGATTTTAAGCTTATTGGGTTTTGGGATTTTAGGTTCCCGTGACTCGGTATTTCATTTAAATTAAATTTGACCTCAATCCTGACTTAGTTTTAGAATAGAACAGTCCTTTGTGCACTCTAGATAGTTCAGGTCTTTGCGTCCTCATTTAGCAGAGGATTCTCAACCTTCCGGCATTTAGTGTAACGATAGCTACTTGACAGATTCATTATACCTCTATTTTCTCAGTCTATACCAGAAAATATTGCTAGAGTTTTAAGTAAAAGCTGCCTTGAGGAATCTACAAAAGAATAAAGAATTTTAAAAAGGGGTTATAAGGACATTTATACTCCATATAAGAGGCCGCTTAGCTAAGCGACACCTCCTGAGTTATCTACTAGGTGAAAGACTGCTTCTCAATACCCCTAATAAGTATATAAGCTCACAGCATCTCACTATGCCCGTCAACTAAACACAAGTAATTTGCTCGTTTATATTTGTATTTTAGATTTTAGTGCGGTGAAACTACCCACACTTCTAGTACGAGATCCTATATCCTCAACATATATAACTCCAGTATATACTTTACATAGCTGCACCAGCTATACCAGAGCAGCTAATATCATCTATGAATAGATTGAAAGTCCATGAAGACTGTCAGATTTCCAGTGTATCTGCCCACTAATTTTTGGACTGAAGCAGTCGACTTTCAACGGCGCTTAAAAAGTCTGATTTCCTGAAAACAATTGAAGGAATATGTGATGATGTTCCAAAGTGATACACTAAATAACGATATTTCGTCAACCCAATTGAGGAAATATCGTGATTCGAGCGACGCTTGTCTTGTCCACTCTTTGTCTAGACTTTGGCAAGCAGCAACAGAATTAGGGCAACGGCGATAATGGAGTATGATCGCTCTTGCCAAAATGAACGAGTTGCAGCAATCAAATGCCCCTGTCCCTGCTCCAGAGCCGTGGCAATACCGTAATTTCGAATGAATCTTATCCAGAAAACAGTGATAAATAGGTTTGTCAGTGGCAGGAACAAGCCGGCTTGGATCAGCGGGTTCTTGTAGCGGCCTTCGTTGACGGGAAAGAACTTGGTGAGCAATCCAGTTAATGAAAGCGATGTGCTCGCCATGATGAACTCGACCGGTTTCTGGGTTTTGGGGAACTTTGAAAGCTTTTGCCGAAGAAATCTGATGCTAAGACAAAGATTGTGGGTCGCAAGCATGGCGAGTTGCCAGTCAGACTCCAGCTTTCCATTTCCAAGGTACAAAGTGGAGGCTGATATGAAGGCCGTAGCTATTGGAAGCAAATCCGCTTGGACCCATGACTTGGAAGCTGATGGGTGTGATAAAGGGAGGATAGGAGTGCTAGACTTTGGCCCGTCGTCGAGGTATGTAATGATAAAGTATGAACTCGACAAAACAGCAGCCACTGTGGTATTTTCAATGATAGGGCCAGAGTGTTTGTCCCGGAGCTGAAGCCATAGGTGTCCAAAGTACTGACTCGGCCCATTCCCATTACTCTCAACCTGGGGAGGTGTTTCAGTGCCGGTCGTGTTTACCACAACGATCGCCGATGCTAAAGTGACTGGGAATGATTTGAGCAATTGGCTTAGCAACACTATAGACCGTAAGCTCTTGTTCTGAAGCGCTGCCAGAATAGCTTTGCCCGTCCAGCTAGCTCCTGAGATGATTCGGTGTCCGAGCCACAAGATGCGTTCTTTGCGATCCGCGCTCGTAGATACCACTTCATCGTCCCTTTCTTCCTCTTCAATCTTCTCATTTGTGAACCAGGTTCCGGGAAAATATTTATCAGCCCATAATAAACCCCGTAAGATATAGTCTTCAGGCAAAGGACAATCATCTTCGTGAGGCAAAGGAAAGGTGTGACTATCATTTCTGTCCGGTCTCTGGCGAGATGCTAGTAATGTATTGAGCATGATAGACAGTTGTTCCCATGGAGACTTGCGTTCAAGAAAACGCATGGCTTCAGGATGTTGGGAGGCATAAAGCATGAAGATGAGTGTGACATGAATGAATGGTAAAACGTTGGGGTCTCCGCCGCGTTGTAACGCGATCTCGGGGGTTCCAATATTCAAATGTCTCCAAAAATACGACATAAAGCTCCCCTGAATTGAATTATCGGCCATCCAAATGCTTTCCGAGGAGGGTTCGTCAGAAGTAATTGTTTTCATGTTCATGGGTATGCTGTCTTTCGGTGTAAAGCCAAGCATCGCAACAGAATTTGCGAAATCAATATAGTCTTCTTGTTCTATGAGTTTCCAAGTGAACCAGTCGATATGATTGTCCATTGAATTCATAAACACGTCAACGGGAGGCTTGGACGTTTCGACGTTTCGGCTGGCGAACAATTGCCCATGTGCTTTGACGAAATGCCAATTTGCTTTGACAAACGCAGTATCAAAAGGCGTCATATTGCCATGGGCGCTGTTCGTCTCGAAGACGGGCTTGAAGAGAGTCAGGATCGACTCTCGAGCAGAAATGAATGGTATTTCGACACCTAATGACTTAGCATAGTAGAACAGCTGCTGCAATGCGTTCGGCCGGGCAAGAATAGCAAGATAATGGTATAGTCTTCCAGTGGTTGGGACCTTGTCGGAGGCTGTAGAATAACAATGCCTAGTAAGGCCGCTCCAAAGTTCTCGATCCCTAATATCATCGTCTTCTATCGCCATTCTATACCGACCAAGGTCGCCTAGGCATTCGATCCAGGTATTCTCAAAAGCGGGTACAGGCTCGTACACAAGAGCCATCATTGAATAAGCGAGATAAATAAAAGCAAGCATATGCTCCGGAGAAGCTGGAAGCCGATTTCTTAAGAGCCTAGCAACACCGCTCCAAGCTTCTCCATCCCCAATATCATCGTCTTCTATCGCCATTCTATACCGACCAAGGTCGCCGAGGCATTCGATCCAGGTGTCTTTAAAAGCGGGGACCGTCTCGTACAGAAGGGCCATCATTGAATAGGCGAGGTAAATAAATGCGAGCATATGGTCCAGAGAAGCTGGAAGTCGGTGTCTTAAGAGCTCCAAAAATGAATGTATGCCATGGCGCCACATCCTAGCCGGCATAGCATATTTCGAAGCCAGTCGTCGAAGGGCCGGGCTAGCCGAGGGGTGCTGAGAAGCTAGAAAGAAATCGTGATGTTCATGCAAAAGTGTCCTGTGAAGAGCTATCAGTGCTTGCCACTGCTCATTGTTAAGCGTCGACTGGGTCTCATTAGCTTGCGCTTGGGTGGCTTGCTTCTTATCAACCTCAATACACTTGGCTTCCACCATTACAAGGCCAGCATAAATGCTTTTTACTTCCGCCACGAGTTGCTCTTGTGATATGGGCCGAGTTTCTGGCTGCGGGATGAGGTTGCTTTTGGGAGCTGCTGACGGCGATAGGGGTAGTGATGTGTTTGCAGTGGTGGTCCTTTTGCTGGATGATATGGTCTGAAAAGACGCTCGAGCTCTTGAGCGCTGTGCCTGAACAGATGCAATATTAGGAGGATCGAGTCTCGATCCAGGAGGCAATGGAGGTTGGTCCTCAGGCGTCCACAGTCGTTTCCTGGGAGCTTGTGACAGACGTTTGTGAGTCAAGCTATCTTGTCGAGATTCGAATGTCTCTCGCTTCGTGAGGTGTTCGACCAATTCCAACCGCATGGCATCATAAAACAACGTTGATTTTTGGGTCTTCCTTCGCTCCTTTTCGCCATCAAGATTCGGCCTGAAATGGAGGTCAGGATCAAAGTTAATATCGTGTCTCAGCCGAGGATTGTGAACAATCTTGTCAATATCCAATTCGCTCAGAGAAGCTTTCGTAACGGGTGGTTTCAAGTCGCTGTTCAGCTGTGAGGCTCGCTGGCTATTCGGTACTAGGTTCGATCGTTGTAATGGTGATCTAGAAAGAGTGAACGATAAGATTCTCTTCTTGTCAATGTCCTTGGGGGGAGGATCAAGCTCGGAGGGATTTCTACTGAAAATCAGCACAATTCAAGTGCAGATTGCTTCGTTGGATGGGGAGAAAGAAGCGTTGACCTTTCCTTCCGGGATCTCGCCTCAAAATGTGCTCGGAAATAATCGAGATCCCTCGGATCTTTTGGTAATTGATCGTGGTGATACAAATGTGCGTGTTCCCAGAGGAAGTCGGTTGAATGAAACATTGGCCGCTCAGGGCAGTGCGTGCACGCCCATGATTGCGTTCTTTTGTTGATGAACCGCTGGTGCTGAATCCATCGAACGTCTAGGGCTGCTGCTAATGACAAATCTTCAGTTCATTGCAAGTGTTCAAGCTCGATAGACGTACCTCGTCCGTCCATATCGACTACTGCCACGAGCTCCAACAAGCCACCGACTGACGGAGCACGAGCTGAAAGTTGGTAGAAAGCTTTTCGAAGAATCAAGCAGTGAATTGTCTCAAGTTCAGAGAGGAATTAAAATCTAAGGAAGGGAAGGTTGATATTCGAGAGAAGAGGGCGGTGGGGTTAGACGGAGAAGAAGCCAAAAGCGTGGAAAGACTACATTATAAAGGCATGCGGCCATGATCCCGCCGCGGGACCACTTGATTGGTGCACCGATACGGTTCGCATTTGCATCTGCCCAAGTGGCTGCTCGACGCGCACCCAGTCGCCAGGGAGTTCCCATTCGTCTCACCGAAACTTCCAAGTTTGACAGAAAAGTGAGGCGGACAAGCGAGAACTTTCAGCCGCTGTACTACAGTCTGGTTGCCTTTCCAACTCATCTCAATACATAACTCTTCGAGACAGAAGGCTGAGCCTCATCAGCTAGATTTCATTGCGAACATCCGTATCAACCATCTTGAACTCGTCAGACCAACGATTTCTACGCCGTCGCCGGATGGCAGAATGTTAAACGCATGGCGAGAAGAACGACTGACTAAATTTGCTCGTTTATATGAACCACTCCGGCGAGACCAAGTAAGAAAAGAGGAGCGGTCGAGGGACGAAAGGTGCGAGAATGATGCGAGCATCAACGGCAGCGAGATAGTTTGGGTAGACTCTATCTGTGTCCAGAGCGGAAACAATGCAGAACGTCGGAAAGCTGTCATTTTGATGAGCAGAGTTTACCGGAATGCAATGAGGATTCTCCCCCGGATCAGTTCTGGAATCGAGCATGGATCTCGTAAGATCAAGCTTAGCAGGCGTACCAAGAAAGCCATCGCCTTCGAATTTGCGTGTTTGTTCGCTGCTCTGCTCATGCAGAGACCCCCAGAAATGATATGGGAAGAGACAAGTGGGACTGGATTGCCTCCAGAAGTTATAACCGTGTCTCCAAGTGGCCCATCGCGATGGTTAGCGGCCAAGGAAGAGCTATCGCTGAGATTTGGCGACCATAAAATACTGCAGAACATTCTGGTAAGAATCAATAAAGTCTCCTTCCCTTATCAGTACGATGACTGACTTCTCCGTTACAGAAAGAGCTCGCATCTTTGGTCGCACATATCCACATATCGACCTGCCTGTCTAGGCCGCATCCCCTCCTCATCCTCTTCACAAACGTGGCATTCGCCTTTCCAATAACGTATTTGCGATATACAAACAGGGCGGATCGACATCAGGACGATATCATAATGGGAGGGATGGTTCTGGCGGTGGTGTTGGCCTCGATGACGCAAGATATTTGGGAAACAACAATCAAGATATTACCAGCGTCCATCATTTTTGGATTGGTCTTGAGCTCGTTAATACATCGTGTTTTTGGTCTGCGGAGCAGGAGCTGCGAAAGCAATGTGGAAAAGATTTGAGAGCTGAGTGTGTGGTTGGATGAGAAGGACGACGGGGTAAAGAGCAGACGAAGATGAGTTGTCACACTGGCTTCGGCCTGGTTCATCAGCCTTCGTCGAGCTCAGATTCGAGTTCATCTAAGAAAGATATAGATGACTCCGATTGATAGAAATTGCGGAGGAAAGCATCTGCCATGACTTTCCGGTCGAAGAATGGGCTTGGAATAAGACTGGATGATCTTGTCAGCAATGTTGGTTGACTAATCGGTACAATCTAGCCAGATGCTGTGACCTTCTTGTAATTCTTTGTTGTCCTCAGATACAGTAATCCACTAGATAGGACAAAGCAAACTATAACAAAATCAGTAAACCATAAGTTGTTGCAAAAGCGTAGAAGATGCGAGCTATCCCATCAAGCGCGGCGCATTCCTCCCGGATACTCGCTAAAGATCTGGGATCCTTCCGAAGAGCCTATTATGCTTTTGGGCATCCAACAGTTTTGGGAAATGGGTATACACTACCCCAAAATGTAGGATTTGTCGTTGGTCGAAGCTTGTTAAATGCTACAATTCGATGGGGTGCATCACTCGTTTATGGTATTCTGCTCCACAGGTGTTCCGAATCGCACTTGATGGGAGACGATCTGAGTCGCCACGAAGATACGATACACAATGCCCGTAAGCAAAAGGCAATCGTCGAGGTTGGAAGTTGGAACTTACAGAGGACGGGAGTCGCGATGACCCTCTCGCTTGTGCCTCTGTAGCTTCGCCGGTGTGTCGATTCGAAAGGTACAGCCATGATAGGTGCATGTACAAGTGCCGTTGCCTCTAGACCGCAGAGAAGGCTTTTGGTAGGAACGGCGCCCACACCCTGCATAGAAGATCACAATGATGAAAAGAAGATTAGTATTGAATAATGGATATCGCTTAAATTCTGAATCTCTTTATGCTTTTTATTTTACACGGATTGAAATGCCCAGCGCATTCATCTCGATGCGGGGTTCCAATATGCAACCATGCTAAACACCCCGGGACAAGTACTAATTTATAAAGATCCAGGTCCCAAACCAATTGCGCAGAAAATTACACAAGTCTAAGAGGGTCCGTCTACAACTCATCGTGGACGTCAGCATCCTCATCAGCTCCACCCTCACCTCCAGCACCTGCGTACAGTTTGCTGGTGATTGGGTAGGCGACGTTGGACAATTTCTCCTTCTGTTCCTCGAAATCTTCAGTGTTGGCGGTGGCGGCGTTCTCTTCTAACCACTCAGTGGTCTCCTTGATGGCATCGGTGAGCTGAATATTGTGTTAGTAAATGGTTCAGTATGGCATGTTTCGATCAACTTACAGTCTCCTTGTCATCATCATCGATCTTTCCTCCAAGACCCTCCTCGTCATTGACCTGGTTCTTCAAGCTGAAAGCGTAGTTCTCAAGACCGTTACGAGCCTCAATGCGCTCCTTGGTGGCCTTGTCCTCATCGGCGTATTTCTCGGCTTCCTCAACCATACGGTCAATCTCCTCTTGAGTAAGACGTCCCTTATCGTTGGTGATGGTGATAGACTCGGATTTTCCGGCTCCCTTGTCGTGAGCGGAAACCTTCAAGACTCCATTGGCATCAAGCTCGAAAGAGACCTCGATTTGAGGAACGCCACGAGGAGCTGGTGGTATACCGGTGAGCTCGAACTTTCCAAGTTGGTTGTTGTCCTTAGTCAAAGTTCTCTCTCCCTCGAAGACCTGGATCAAGACAACGGGTTGGTTATCGGCGGCGGTGGAGAAGATTTGAGATTTGCGGGTTGGGATGACAGTGTTTCTTGGGATCAATTTGGTCATGACACCTCCGGTGGTCTCAATACCAAGAGTCAACGGGTTGACATCCATGAGAACGATTTCATCGGTACCTTCCTCACCGGAAAGGACACCACCTTGAACAGCGGCACCGAAAGCGACAGCCTCATCAGGGTTGATACCCTTGCTGGCCTTCTTACCACCAAAGTACTCCTCAATAAGCTCGACAACCTTTGGAATACGGGTAGAACCACCGACGAGAACGATATCGTCGACTTCAGACTTCTTGACCTTGGCGTCCTTGAGAACCTGCTCAACTGGCTTGAGAGTCTTCTTGAAGAGATCAACGTTCAATTCCTCGAACTTGGCGCGGGTAAGAGTCTCAGAGAAATCGTTACCGTTGTGGAACGCTTCGATTTCAATGCGGGTGGTCTTCTGGGAAGAGAGAGTACGCTTGGCCTTCTCAGCCTCACGCTTCAATTTACCCATGGTCTTGAGGTCCTTGGTGATGTCGACAGAGTTGTCCTTGTTGTACTTCTTGGTGAAGTAGGAAATGATACGTTGATCGAAATCCTCACCACCCAAGTGAGTGTCACCAGCGGTAGAAAGAACCTCGAAAACACCCTTCTCGATAGAGAGGAGAGAAACATCAAAGGTTCCTCCTCCAAGATCGTAGACAATAATTTGTCTCTCCTTGTCAGTCTTGTCGAGACCGTAGGCAATAGCTGCGGCGGTAGGTTCGTTGACAATACGGAGGACGTTCAAGCCGGCAATAACACCAGCATCCTTGGTGGCTTGTCTTTGGTTGTCGTTGAAGTAGGCTGGGACAGTAACAACTGCGTGGGTGACTTTGTGGGACAGGTATGACTCGGCGACTTCCTTCATCTTTCCGAGAATCATGGCCGAGACCTCCTCAGGAGTGAAGATCTTTGGGCTTCCGTTAACCTCAACCTTGACCATTGGCTTTCCATCCTTCTCCACGACGTCGAATGGGAAGTGCTTCATGTCACCCTGGACATCTTTGTCTGAAAACTTGCGTCCGATCATACGCCTGAGGACACCTGTTAGCTTTGGATCAGTAAACAATGTGTGTTGCTACTTACTTGACATCGTAGATGGTGCGGCGAGGGTTTGCGGCAGCCTGGTTCTTGGCTGCGTCTCCAACTAATCTTTCATCGTCGGTAAAGGCGACGTATGATGGTGTGATACGGTGTCCTTGGTCGTTTGTGAGGATTTCAACTTTGCCCTTCTGCATCACACCGACACAGGAGTATGTGGTTCCAAGATCGATACCGATAACTAATTCGCAGATACGTCAGAAGCTGTAGATACCGGTTGCAGAGACATGCAGAAGCTTACCTGTTCCATAATTCTCTTGTAATGGTTCTTGCGCCGACTCAGCGGCGTTTGCTGTCTGAAGGAAACCCAAAGGAGAGAGAAGTAAAACAAAGTATGCCACAAAGGACAACCCAAGGAAAAACGAAGTCTGGCTTCCTCGCGCCATCGTGTATATGTCTCGATGTATGCGACTATGAGGAAAGGTAAGTTGTGGAGGAATTGGAGTTGGAGAGGAATCTTGGAAAGAGGAAGAGGAGTTTTGAAAAGGTTCCCCACGACTTTATCAAGAAGCACTGAACTGGACACGATTGCAATATTGGTGGTGCTGATTGGCTGAATAAGCGGGGCGAACAAAAGGCTACGGTGTTCACCTCGAAAACCGTCTGGAGTGGCTGGTTATGGAGGGGAAGCGGCAAAGTCTGTGGGTTGGGAGGGCTGAGAATGGGATTTACGAGTCAAAGGACACGGTTGGAGGTTTGAATTGCATTGTATTTGGTGATGGATGCATGAACTAACCAGGGTGAATACTTTTTTTATTACAATTTTCAGACGATGTCAAAGCCATGATATAGCCTTTTGAATCATATGTGTCCAGTATGGCAAGTATAAGTAGGTAGACACAGTTGTCTGTTATTAGTGAAATAAATTGAGTTGCAGAATCCTGTAAATAATGTTGTTGATTTAAACAAGAGCCGCATTTATTGAGCCTCCTCGCCAATTTCAAGATGAGCCTCAGGAGGCTTGTTGCCGAATGGTCTATTGATATTATTGTGATCTAAGCCATGCAATAAGCTGTTCTCTTCCTCTTTGCCAAAACACAGAATTTCAGAATAGGAAGAGGCTCTTGGCAATGTGGTGGCAATTTACAAATATCTGGCTCTTTGCACAATGCAACTGTTTACTGAGCTTCAAGAAGCGGTTAAAGCACCGCCTCCCAAAAGAGATAATGCCATTCATGAATGATTACTCGTATTACTCCGTATGACTCGAACCAACTCTAAATCGCCTGATATCAAACGACGTTCTGTCCTCAAGCTTCTAACAGATCACCATCTCCATCCCAGCTTAACGCCGAAAGAACAGATTTCCACGACATTTCCCCTGCCAAGCCAATCGACCACCCTCACCAACCACACACCTCACCTCGCCTCGTCAGCGCATATAAATAGCAGCGTTCCTCGAGCGCGATTGAGATGACGCCTCACACGTCTGCTTTTTCCACGCAAGGATCTCACAAGGTAACATCGACATAAGGTTCTTATCGTCCCCCAAAACGCGGGGAGAAGGACGATAAGAAATGGATTGCCGCAAAGGCATCGCCCCTCTTTCGGAGGTGTGTGTCTTATCCCGAATCTACTTATATCCCACTATGAAGTTGGCCGGGAACGATGTTGAGATTTGAAGTGTTGTCGGATGGTTTGAGATGGGATCGGGCAAGGTTGGGAGGAGATTATGAGGGAGGGTGGATGGGGAAAAGGTGGGATGAGAGGGGAGGAGGGAGGTATATTTCTTGGTTGTTTCCTCATTTTTTTGGGTTTTGGGCTTTGGTTTTCTTG
The DNA here is from genome assembly GCF_000409485.1 of Glarea lozoyensis ATCC 20868. Lineage (NCBI taxonomy): Eukaryota > Fungi > Ascomycota > Leotiomycetes > Helotiales > Helotiaceae > Glarea > Glarea lozoyensis. Next base: position 112,377 of record NW_007361002.1, on the reverse strand, counting down.
ATGTACTTTGGAAATCTGTTGCGCTCATCTATCATTCTCATATTCTCATCCATCATCTTACTCCTCATCTCAATCTCATATCCAAACTCTTCCATCCAAATTCCTCTCCTCCCCATCAACATGGTAATATCCGACCCCAAATACGACATCCCCCGCAACTTCGAAGGCTACGGCGAACACTCCCTCCACCCCCACTGGCCCTCCAACGCCAAGCTAGCCCTCTCCTTCATCCTCAACTACGAAGAAGGCGGCGAACGCTCCACGCTCTCCGGCGACGGCCAATCGGAGCCGTACCTCTGGGAAAAAGGCGCCTCATCCTCCTACGTCCCCTCTGGTCGTCACAACGGCGCGGAATCCGAATTCGAGTACGGTTCGCGCGCCGGGTCCTGGCGCATCTTACGGCTCTTCAAAGAACAGGGTTATAAATTCACGACGTGGGCCGTGAGCCAGGCTATCACGTCGAACCCGACTTTTGCCCGCGCGTTGGTGAGGGAGGGCCACGAGATTGCGGCGCATGGGGCGAGGTGGCTTGATATTCTGGATTATAGTGTTGAAGAGGAGAAAGAGTATATCAAGAAGAATTGTCTCGAGTTGGAGGCTGTGACGGGGGTGTTTCCCAGGGGGTATTTCTTTGGGAGGGGTACGCCGAATACGCGGGCGTTGTGGCCGGAGGTTGTGAAGGAGATTGGGGAGGATAGGGGGGATGGGATGAGGTTGTTGTATAGTAGTGAGGCGTTTAATGATGATGTGCCGTATTGGCTTGATATGCCTTGGGAGAGGGATTTGCCGGAGGCGGAGAAGGAGGGGTTGTTGGTTGTGCCGTATAATTATGATTGCAATGGTATGTCTCTCCCCTTTGTCTTTTGGTTTCTCGCTAATTTATTAAAGATGGAAAGTTTCATATGTCTCCTGGATTCACGGGGACAACGTATCTTGACCATCTGAAAGCTACATTCGACATGCTTCTTCGTGAGGGTCGTGGGACTGACGCTTTCCCTGGCTCGCCGAAACTTATGAATATTCCACTTCATACCCGCATAATTGGTAAACCGGGAAGAAGTGAGGCGCTGAGGGAGTTCATGTTGTATGTCAAGGAGAAGGGTGGAGATGATGTATGGGTTGCTACGAGGGAGGAGATTGCGACGCATTTTAAGAGTGTGTATCCGTATAAGCCTGGTGAGTTGGGTGGTGGTATTAAGGGTGGATTGGATTGAGGGAGCTAAGTGAGAGTGTGATAATTGTTGTGCGATTAGCTTAAATACAAATGCATGTTTCGTAGATGAACACTTCGGACACACATCTTACACATACTGCGAATAATGATCTTTGAATATATGTCTACTTCTCTGCTTCGAATTTCGTGGTCATTGTCCCAATATATGGCAAAATCTCAACCGCAAACTCATCTCCATCTCTCAGATATTCCTTTGGATCAAACGAGAAGCCAACACCCGCTGGTGTACCCGTCAAAATGATAGTTCCAGGTTGAAGGGTAGTTCCCTTTGACAGAAAAGAAATGATCTTTGGCACTGAGAAAATGAGATCACTTCAGACAGTCAGTGTCTAAGATCTTCGAATGTTGGGGAGAAGAACTCACTCAATACCACAATCCTGCATAACCTTCCCATTCTTCAACCCCCTCATATGCAACTTCGCAGGATCCGGAATCAACTCCTTACTCACCACCACGGGGCCAATCGGACAAGCCCCATCAAAGCCCTTACTATAACTCCATTGACTCTGCGCAAACTGTGCGTTTCGACTGCTCACATCATTACTAGCTGTATATCCTAACACGTAATCCAAGGCCTCGGATTCAGACACGTCTTTGCATCGTTTTCCGATGATGATTACGAGCTCGGATTCGTAGTCACAGCAGTCTTCGGCGAGTGTTGATCTGGGGATTATGGTGGATGATGGGTAGGGTGATGCGAGTGAGGTGGAGGGTTTCATGAAGAGAGTTGGGATGGTGGGGAGAGCCATTTTGGCTTCTTTTGCGTGTTGCACATACTGGAAATAATCAGTATCCAGAAATGAACTTCTGTGAGTGGAATGGGTGGTTACTCACGTTAAGACCAATACATCTTATTGTTCCAACCTCAGATTCTGCTAACGGTGACAGGATCTTTCCGATTGTTTCTGTTTTCCCGGTTGGGGAGCCAGGTGACAGTATCGAGGAACCGCTAAAGACTTTCACTTCGACATCTTTCCCTGCTCTTGTTGCTGCTCCAACATCGAGATTTGCATCTACTGGCTCTGCAATGAGCGGTTCGTCTGAAGACTTTGGAATAAAGCGTACAAGACCTGGAGCATTATGAGTCGCGAAACCACCGCTGGATGAAACTGACACTTACGACTGAAAGATGGGATAGACATAATTGCCGTATTTCGCGATTCACAAATATGTCGAGATTGAGATCGAGGAAAGAGATATGCGAACGAGATAAACTTCAAGGACGGAAAAACACTTACCAATTCCACAGACTTACGAAGCGTTATGAACCACGCATCTACCATTCCCATGTGGCACTTTTCCCGACCTCTTAAATGTTGACATTCAGCAGCCCCACCATCGACACGGAGCCCAAAGAAACCACCGAAGCTGGCGATGTCGAGAGTGTTGGTGGTGAGAAAGAACGCCAACCCCACATTGCGGGGGAAGCTCTTCGCTGAAGAAGCTCCCGATGTCAACATCCGAGGACAAGCCACCGCGAAAATGGCCGTTGGACGCGTCGACCTGGACACGCAGCTCTGTCTGCTCATGAGCACATCTTCTTGTTTTCTCAATTGATATACCTTTTCTATTTCTTGTATTTGCATCATTATCTCAAATTGAACAGCAAAATGGCAGCTCCACAAACATCAGGCTATCTCCAATCCTCCGACCCCACCAAGCCACGCTCCGACGCAGCGGTCCCATTTCGCGACATCGTGCCTTCTCCCGACCATCCTCGAATCGCAGGTATCGCAGATCACGATGCGTTGAGTTGGTGCGAATCGCGACGACAGATTGAAGCGCCGGCGTGGTTGATAAACAGACTGGATGCGACGAATCTGGAGAAACCTTATGTGGGGTTCACGAGCGATGGGAAGGTGAGGGAGGGACTGTATCGTTATGCGGATGATGAGGGTGCGCCTACGGAACGGGTTGCGAATAAGGCGGAAGTGTTTTTGCAGTTGTTGGATGAGGAGCAGAAGAAGGCGGTTCAATTTGGGGATGTTCGGGATGATGAGTTTAGATTGTGGTCGAATCCGGAGTTATACATGAATCCAGGTAAGCACCCGTGCTCATGGTAGATATGCATAACTAAGAAAACGTAGGTGGACTCCGGCTCGATACATGTAGACCAGAAATACAGTCCGCGATTCATGAAATCCTCAAAGCTTCCTTTTCTCCACAAGGGTACGAGAAAGTTCTTGGGTGCTGTCTTACGAACGATTTCCTAGGACATCTAGTCAATGGCAAGAAGGTTTTAAACGAACACTCGTACAACTTCCGTCTTTTCGGCGAACCATCTCTTTCATCACCATGGGGATACACATTTTTTGGACATCATTTGTGTCTAGCAGTAGTATTTGATGGGAAAAGAATGGTAATTGGGCCAACTTTCATGGGTGCCGAACCGGATAGAATCGATGAGGGACCGCATGCTGGATTGAGGTTATTCAGGACTGAGGAATTGGAAAGTCTGAAGTTGATGCAAAACTTGCCTTCAGAATTGCAGGAAAAGGCTACATTGAGTAAGGGAATGGATGGGAAGAGTTTAGCGGCGGATAGATGGAACCCGTTTGATGAGCGACATTTAGGAGGTGCGAGACAAGACAACAGGGTCGTACCATATGGTTAGTTGCATTCTCTCATTACATAGTATTGCGCTAACATGTTGCAGAGGGGTGTCCAGTCAAGAAGTTCCCAAAAGAAAGTCAAGATCAAATAATCAAACTCTTCCTGGCCTTCAACGAGTACTATCCTGAGTCTGTACTTCAACATCGGTTAGCACTGTTCAAGAAACATCTCGATGAGACCTTTTTCTCGTGGATCGGAGAGTTCGGGGACGAAGATCCATATTATTATCGGATACACAGTCCAGTGGCTTTCATGGAGCTGGATTTCCACTGTGGTAGTAAGTTTGCATCTATTCTCGGTGTTAAATGGTAGGGGCTGACTATTTTAGTATTCTTAACAAACACAACACCGGCAAGATGTCATATTCATACTGTCAACAGATTACCAAATAGAGCAGACTACGGCAGGGCTTTGATCGAGCAAGCTTAACCTCAGAACCAAGCAATAGCTAGGTAGTCGAAAAGTTGATAAAAGTCGACTGACAATAGTAGGTAAATCATCACAAGTGCTAAAGAACAGCTCAATATGACAGAGGCTACCATATATCTTCCATTTGATCTCTTTATCTTAAATCTTCGAACAATTTATTCTCATCCTTTTGGCGCCTAAAGGCGACACGCAGGTTTGAAAACGGCGAAGAACATATTGCCGTATCTTCTTACGTCTCACAGCAGTAAGACAAATGGGAGAGCACTGACGGTGATATCTCTCACTGTACGTTTTTGTATTTGCTTAAGTATACCAGCATAAACTCGTTTACTAGGGATCCTCACTGCTTCAGCGGGAAGAGCTCAGCCCACCGAGTATTTCTAATTTCCGACCCAGCCCTCTCCCGGAAATATCTTGGACTATCGAGAGAAAAGTCCACGTTGGCTTCGACCCAGTCTAACATGCCAAGAACGTATTCTCTCAACACTTAGTTCTGTTCGTGCTTTTTGAAATTGGGCATGTTATTATAATCATCCAGAAGGGATAGCAACACCTTGCGGTAGTTGAACGCCACAACATTCATGGCGTCTTGTAAAACCCTTCTTGCGCACCTCGACGATGTTAAAAGTGCTGTGTTGCGAACCCCCAGCCTCAGCTTGCTCGAAATTATTACTGTGAACGGTGGAGAGAGCTAAAAGGACGAGGAGGGGTAAAAGATTGACGAAGAAGGGACAAATTCAAAGGAGAGGGAGGCAATATACTGAGAGAAAGGAATATAAGATATACAGCCTATAAGAAAGGGTAAGATAGTTAACAGTATCAGCAAACAGAGCTGGCTGCCTCCCTCAACCGAACATTGACCCCTTTGGTTGGTTCTAAAGTCACCGTAACAAACTGCTCAATAACATCCAATCCCTCCACTGCCTGAATCCCGTCGAATCGTTGTAACAATCTAACAGTCAAATAGCCCGCCTCGGTAAGCGCATATTGCTCTAACCATCAATCAGCACGGTCAATTTCTAGAAAAGAAGAGAACAACTTACGTCCCATGCACGTCCTTGGACCCCCGGAAAATGGTAAGAACGACCAGTCCATTTTCCGTCCCTCCCATCTCTCCGGCCTGAATTCCAGCGCATCTTCGCCCCACAGATCCGTCCTCCTTTGCATCGCATATACGCAGATATTAACCGTTTCCCCCTTTCTGACTGCAATGGGACTTTTCCCATCGTCTCCGCCGCCAACAGGTAATGTTGTGTCTCTGACGGCCATTCTCGTATTCAGAGGTCCAGGTGGGTACAGTCGGAGAGTCTCAAACATGACATTCTGCAGGTACGTGCAATGTTTTAGTGAGCTGAAAGTCAGGACGCCTTTGGGGGCTTTCTCGGTGCCGAAATCCTTGATGATTGATTCACGCAGCTTTTCCCAGACAGGAGGGTGTTTGGCGAGCATGAGGAACATCCAGCTGAGGAGCGCGGCAGTGGTATCTCTGGCTGCCGTGAGCATAAAAAGGACTTGATCTCGAAGCTCAATTGGATCGTGCGTATCTTTTGCCAGAGCCTTTAGAAGAGTTTGTTTCTTCGCTTGTGGTGGATTTGTTCTCTCGTTCGCAGATGTCTGCTCGGATGCCTGAAGTGTGGCATTCACCAAGTACTCGCAAAATTTCTGCAAGTACTTCACTGCTTTCCGGCCTTCTTTAGAATCTGCCAGCCAGTACAGACTTTGCAGCTTAGCTCGCTTTGTTACCTGGAGGGAGGCGACGTGGAATGCTTCCGTAAAGCCCATATCCGCTCCTGCTGTATCGGCTGCCATTCTTGTCACCTCGTCCAATTGGTAAATTGTAGATGCGCCAGGTATAGCAGCTAATTGGGATCGGACATTAGCTCCGAACAGAAATTCCATGCCATTGTCAAGCGTGAAGCGCAAGAAAAGGGCCTGCAGATCAAGAGGGTGGGTCCATTGCCCATTCTTTCGAGCTGAGATGGCTTCAAACATGTCGAGGCAAGATCTTTCTGTGGCTTCGAGATCGTTGATATGTCCAGTGGCAAAGTGTGGTTTGAATAGTGATCTTGAATGCTCCCAGAAAGGTCCATCGCTTGTGAAGATACTTTTACCTACAAAGTACCCAAAAGCTCCAGCTCGATTGGGCCCAGTGACGAAGTCCTTAAACTGAGTTGCCAGAATTGCTCGAACGTTGTCGGCGTCGGCTGTGAGGAAGAACTTCTTGCCCAAGAGACCACTGGATGAGTGCGTCCAGCCGTGTTTTTGGAAACTCGGCATGATGAGAGCTTCTAACACATCTGTATGTTGCCCTGTGAGCTTGACCATTCTGTACATTCGGTCCAGACCCCATGGCAACCTGCTCGCGGAATGAGACGGTAACTCGCAGCCATTTTTAAGGGCGAAATTTTTGAATTGGTTTTCTCTCCTTACTCTTCTTGCAATAAGATATGTGGCGTAGAGAATCACAGTTGAGACCAGAAGATCGTACCGAAACCACGCCATGGTAATGTCAACAAGCCTAGTTCATGAAGAAATCAAAATTTAATTTAATGAAGTACTTTCGAAATGTTCGAGAAAGTCTTTAGAATGTGAAGATCCAAGAATGAATCTGTGAGGCCGGACTGGGACTGGCACTGGGACCAGACAGGGACCAGACGAGGACCAGACTAAGCGCAATTAGAGACGGCGAAGCAATCACGACCCCTTCATGCTATTTGCAGAACAATTACATTTTGACAAGAGGTTCGTTAAAATCGCATGGCGACCCTAACTCAGAGAAATCTGAAATTTCGTGTGTGTATCCAAGATGGATTCAACTCTTGCCGCAAATCTACCTGAGAAGGGCCATGCGTCTGCCGGAGTGCGAGGTAGTAGGGTATCGGATTTGGAGAGGGAAGCAAGCATCGAAACAGGTCTTGCTGCGGCCATTGGACAATCAGAACCAGTTACCAATTCGAAGAGATTCGAGGAAGACCTGAAAAACGGTTCGGTCCAGGACACACTGGAGGTCGACAATGGAACGAGTTCAACAGCTGATGAAAATCATCTTTCCGGGCGTGCTCTGTTCACTTTGATGGTTGGACTTACAATGGCTGCATTCCTTCTGATGATCGATTCGACGGTGTTAGTCACAGCTATCCCAACAATCACGAGTGCATTTAATGCCTTGGATGATGTGGGATGGTACGGAAGTTCATATCTTCTGACAACGTGAGTCTGCAAGATGTCAGCCAAATACCATCCATCAAATGGGCTGACTCTCATGAACTTAGATGTGCACTCCAATTACAATTTGGGAAAATATACCAATATTACAGTTCCAAAGTCTGTACCCACCAGATACCCAGACCCGCGGGAGCATGCTGATGACCAATGTTCCAGGGAGTTTTTATCATTGCCTTCGCAATATTTGAAGTTGGATCTTTGGTTTGTGCCGTTGCGCGGAATTCAACGATGTTCATCCTTGGGAGAGCCATATCTGGAGCGGGAGGTGCAGGCGTTCTCAATGGGGGATACTTAATCATTGCAGCTGCTTCACCTCTTCAAGTACGGCCAAGTACGTGCAGTTGATTGTTGATGCTGTTTTTACGTTAACATTCCGGCGTAGAACTGATCGGAATCATGCTTGGGATCGCATCTCTAGGAGTGGCAATAGGCCCGCTGATTGGGGGGGCTTTGACGCAATATGCTAGCTGGAGATGGTGTAAGTTTCACTCCTTGATTTGATCATTGAACTAGATATGTCGTACTTGATCAGAGCTACAGTTGTGTTATTTACTGACGTGGAGAGCTAGGTTTTTACATCAACTTACCACTTGGCGCCGTTACGGGGCTTGCATTGGTCCTTACTCGCGTTCCTGATACCCGAATTGATGCACATTTCAAAGTATCCTTCAGAAAGCAGGTTGAAAGGCTTGATATCCTGGGAAGCGCACTATTTGCATCTGTGATAGTCATGCTGCTTATAGCGCTCAATTGGGGAGGTGTAAAATACAGGTGGGAATCACCAGTAATAATCGGACTATTATGTGGTTCGATGGTCGCGTTCGTTGTCTTCATCCTGTGGGAGCACAGGCAAGGAGAAACTGCAATGTTGCCTGTGGAATATTTTCGGGATATCAAAATATGTTGCTGTGTAGCAACAAGTATGATGTCGTACGGTGGTCTGTATGTTACCATTGTTTACCTCCCATTGTGGTTTCAAGCGGTTAAGGGGGTATCGGCATTACGTAGTGGCATTTATTACTTGCCTTCGGTGCTTACCACCGTAACTTTCACTATCGTGAGTGGATTTCTGGGTAAGCTGTTCGAAACGCCCAATGACCTGAAGAAGACTAACCTTGACGTTCAGTATCCCTTGTTGGTCTTTACATTCCGTTCATGATCGCTGGTGGGGTCATTGCAGCAATTGCGGGAGGTCTAATGACAACATTCAGTTCCGGATCATCTGCTGCGCCGTGGATTTGCTACCAGCTCTTGAATGGAGTTGCACGAGGCTTGATGTCGCAAATTCCCGTGACCGCAATTCAAGCAAATGTATCGAAACAGCAGATGTCGACTGCCACGGCACTTGTTGTATTCTCGCAGAATTTTGGAGCTTCTCTGTTCATATCACTAGGCCAGACTGTCTTCCAAAATCGCCTCCTATCAGCGTTGATTGAATATGCGCCCGAAGTAGAAGCCAACCAAATAATTGAGGCTGGAGCAGCCAACTACAGAGCAATTGTTCCTGAGACATCCTTGAAAAGTGTTATCGAGGCTTTCAATGAAGCCGTAACATCAACATTTGTAAGTCTTCTGGCCACTCTGGAATGTCATTTGCTAACAACCTCTAGTATTTGGCGGCAGGCTCTTCTGTTGCGATTTTTATTCTGGCATGGGGTTTGGGCTGGACGAGTGTAAAACACAGGCTGCCAGACGAACCAGGCAGCAACGAAGAAGATAGTTGAGAGACACCGGTCTTTCTGGTTACGGGATTTCGAGACGAGAACTGTAGAACTATGTATTATGTTCATGCAAGGTAACCACACTCTTGCGGCCACAGCTTTAAGGCGAAGGAGCGAACAACATCGAAAGCTTCTGCCAGGATCAAGCACCAAGTTCTCTTATCTCATTGTTCTCAACCACTTGTCTTCCGCTTGCATCAAATACCAAGGCAATCATGGCTCGAGCAAGAATATCCACTCGTACAGAGGGTGCCAGTCCTCTGACAGTGTCTCTGACACTAGTTTGCTTTGCAAGAACAAAACCTGGCCTCATGATCACGACTTCCAAGGTATTTTGATTGTCCTTAGCATGTGACAAAATGGTATTCTCCACTTGTCCCTGTGATTTTATTATTAGCACTTCTGATTACTTGGTGCATTAAAAATGTAAAATTGTAGTCGGTTGAGCGTACACGCATATGACGGTACTCTTGTGCAAACCAGAGCACCTTGCTCTGATCTCGTTCTGCAGCTCCCCCGCTGAGGTAGATGAAGCGAAATCTCCAATCCTTGTCCTTCGTGGTCGTCGGAGTCATTGCCTGCAGACCAGTAACAGTATAATCGAGACAGACCTTCCTGGCCTCATTGATTTCGCTACTGGGATTTCTGCCCAAACACCTGGATTCTTATTAGCTACAGTGAGCGAACGACCACTCAATTTAAATATGTCGAAGTTTCGGATGTAATGCTCTTACCACAGGCATGCATCGGCGTCTTTTATATCCTCCAAAAGCGAATCGGGGTATTTGAGGAAATCTTTGTCATCGACGATGCTGACTTTAAGTTTCGGATCAACTATCTGAAGGTCTGATCGACTGACAGCGACAACAGCTGATATACTGGAATTCTTCAAGCATTGATCAAGAACCTCACGGCCAACGAAGCCTGTGGCTCCCATCAATACGACCTTCATGTTGCTCGGAATCGTGATAGAACTATTGTTTGTAGAGTTGTAAAGGAATGAGAAACAGAAGACAAAGTGCTCAGCTACTGCCGGGTAGGTACTGCCAAGCGTCACGTGTGACAGAGGTCTCGTGATGAAATGAGTAAAGTTCTTTGGATATATGCAATTTAGTGATTGTTGATAGCTGAGAAATATGGGTACTGAATGGTCAAGTACGGAAAAATAAGTGTGTCTGTCTGTAAATACTGAAAATTTCAAGCACGTGATTATTCCAAAGTATGCTGAAATCGCCTCCAGGTTTCCACTGTCCCTAACTTCCCCGGAACCCAAAGTATCCGCAGCATGCCACTCGGCCTTCGACCATCGATATCTACCAGTACATTATTCAACGCTCTTCTCACTGCTCAAAACACTCCCGATTCAAAATCCAGCGTTTGTGCTCTCATCACGACACCTATAATCTTCAAAGCAAAGGCTCGATGAATCGGGTCGATCTTGATATAGGTATCGCGGTCGGCCACGCATTCAAACTCGGCAACGAATGCGTGAGTGAAGCCTGCCTAATGACTTGTGTTAGTCCTGTTGCTATCAAAAACAAGACGTTGGCAGTCGCACACTGAGGCTTTCAATTGATATATCTTTCCCAGTGGCCATGGACTTCATGTACGGCTTGCCAGTTTCAGGATGGATGCACCGATCTTTCAAGCTGAGACATTCCGAGAAAAGCTGCTCTCGTGTTAAAATTTTGGAATCTAATCAATGGTAGACCCCCCAGGGCTGGACAGTACTCCCGAACGCACCTCTGATAGCTCCTCCGATGAAACGGTGGGCTTGAATTCGAGAAGGGCAATATGAAAGACCGTCATAGTGACGTGTACGGGTCGAAAACTTAACAAAAAATGTAGCACGTCAAATGGCTGGACTGAGCAATTGTGCCTATTTGTAAAGAACTACAGTCCCTACAAGAATTCGATACCTATCTTAGATACGGGCCTGAAGGACCTATTGGACTTGATACCCACACCCTCATTGAGGCGAAGGTACGCATATTGAAGACCGGCTCGGGACCAGACCGAGACCAGAGTCTGACTCGGCAACTCGGACAATCGACATCATATTACTTTACACCATGATAGTTTCTAGTTGTACATACATATCTTGCGACTTACGGCCTCCTCGAAACCTGACGATACTTTTTCCCCAACGGCTGGTTGAAGTTGAACAATCCTTCTGGATCCCACTGCTGCTTGATCTTTCTCAGTCTGGGCAGATTCCTTTCCGAGTACAAAGGTATTGGCCCTTCATCACCGTGTCCGTAGCTCACGTACACCTGGAGCCCATCGAAACCAGACGTGGCACTGAAATTATTTCGCGCCTGCTTACCAAAGTCATCGATCTTTGTCTGGATAGCCGGGTCCGTGGTCCCATAGTTGAACAGCCTGTCAATTTTCTTAGTAGACGACGCCAAGTTTCAGCCTCGAGGTGGTATGAATACTCACAGGTGCGCATTAGTACCTCGATGGGGATAAGCAGTGGCATCATTCGGAACTGCAACCACAGCTTGTTTCGGGAACGATTCGATGAAGAATACACTGCTCTGGGCAGCTGGATATTCAGAATATAGATGCTGCAGATTCTGGAAATATTCTATGAAGGTTGGGATGTGGAAGGTTTTAATACCAACTCCGTAGACACTCCTGTTCAGTCCCTTTGTGCATATTCCGCTCTTGGGTGCCGTACCAAAGAAAGCGGATGATATGAGATTGTTGTAGGTGACGACACTTATGCTCTTCATACTTGGATTCGCATCAATAAGGGGTTGAATAAGAGGGAGACCATCGCTCATCAACCCTGCATAGACTGCGTTCACAACGATATATGTCTGTCGGTCAGCAATCTTTCTCTTCAACTTGGAGTTAAGGATTGACTTACCCCACCAAAATTGATGTTGTATCCAACTTGAAGGATCAAGCTTAATTCCGCAGGAAGAGTTTCCTCCAAGCTCTTGAAGTACTCGAAGACAGCAGTACTTTCATTGACAGGGAATAAGAAGTCCGCATTCATGACCTTCCCATTATTCGTCAAATCTGGGACGAGATAGGTAGCTTCAACTACAATTCCGAAGTTCATTCCCGCACCTCGAATTCCCCAGAAAAGATCAACGTTCTCCTTCTTTGAAGCAGTCACAAGATCTCCTGATGCTGTCACAAGCTCAACACTCTGCAGAGCATCAAGAAGCATGCCGTGTAGTCCATTATATCTTCCAACACCGCCTCCAAGTGTTGTGCCTACGAGCCCTACACATGCATCTGATCCAGTTTCTGTTCACGACTGATCAGTATTGTCTTCTTAATGTCTCACTTGCTATAGGAGATGTGACTAAGTACATACGCAATTCTTTTCCGGCGGCATATAAAGGCTGGATTACATCTCCATTGAGTACTGCTCCCCCTACGACCATTGTGCTTGCTTTTGGATCTACACTTATGTTCTTGAAAAATCCTAGGTCGATTTCGATCCCGCCATGTAAGGCTCTCAAAGTTGTAGAGAAGCCATGGCCCCCTCCTGTAGCAAGAAATGGGACATTGTGAGAAGCGGCGAATTTGACCTTTATATTTAATGAGATTGTTAGTCTCGTTGAAAGTATGAAGATACAAGGAAAACAAAAGAGAAACCCACGATTTTCTGCACGTCTCCAGCTAGTGCTGGCTTAATAGAAACCTTATATGTCGGAGCCTGGAAAGTGGTGTATCTCTGTATCGTCTGGTTGACATAACTTGCATCGCTGGGTAGGTATATCTTGGTCTTTTCTGAGAGATCGAGCTTTTGCACTTGATTAAGCCACGTGGGAGTTGCAGCAGTCACTTTTAGCGATATGCTGAGCACAGCCAACGCTAACCAATGGAACATCATTGTCGTGAAAATAATGACAATATGTAGGGAATAAGTGGTGGATGGAGAGGATCAAGATGTTCAACTAGAGTATCCCGAAGCACAAATTGACGAAGAACGAGAAAATGGACACAAGATATGTACGAGTTTATCTCCCGTCTGGTACTAAGGATCACTAGAACTAATTCTGTGGTGATTTTGCGCGACCACCCCGCGTTTAATCTCTAGCACTAGACGAAAGTTACGTTTTCGTATATCTCTCCCTCATCTTAACTTCTATTTCAGCTTTGGGAGAACGATTGATTGAGAGATTACTGTCTCGGGCGGTGATTTGGTACATTTTTGGAAGGATTGCACCCGACAAATGGACCGGCCAGTCTAGATCAGATCAGACTAACGTTGGCTTGCGGCTCAATGGCTGAGCCTCAAAATGTCTCGGTCAGGTATGCTCTACGGTTTTCAGAATCATCGAACGTGAGCTGAACTTTCGTTATCTTTTTTGCTCTGAAATGGCAGGGCGGGAGGCCTCGGAAGAACTTAACCTCAAATAGGTGCTGTAAAGGCTGCGCTCGGTCAAAGAGACTGCAAAGTGATCCTAAAAAAAAGATTCTGGGATTATACTTCCGAACAAATGAGCAACGAAATGTAATGCAATGCAATGCAATGCACACGTTCAATGATCCGAAGTCTGGTCCTAGGCCGGTCCCGCTCCCACATGATGTGGTGCGGCTGCAAGAAGGAGGCACATTCGAAACGACACATGGCCCGAAATCAAGCTGGCTCATGATCCGGTTCTGACCTGGTTCTAGTCTGGTCCGGTGACTGTTTCAATGAAATTGATTAGTGGATGACGGGCAAAGCGTCCCGTACCGTTTCGTACCGTCCCGTCCCGTAGTAGCATGTTAGCACAGTCTCGCGTATATTCAACATCGATTCTACAGGTAGCTGGATAGCAATTTGATTGAAACTGGAGTCTAACAGACTTGTAATGAAGATAACAGGACGGTGATGACTGACGCCACCCAGGCTGAGCCAGCTCTCCATCACCAGGGAATCTGCTTCATGGATCCATCAACCCACTCCCACTGTGTGCCTCCTGGATACTCTCCCTCAATGATCTGAACCACGACCTCAGCACCATCCTTGGGATCTCTCCCCATAGCATTGAACCCAGTGAAGCCTGTATTGAGAAACCCGGGAGCAACGGAATAGAAATTGATCTTGCCACTTGCTGGCTTGCCTCCATCCTTCTCCTTGAGAACTCTCTGGTTCTCAAAGACTTGCATGTGTGCAGTTACGCCATTCAAGCCAACCTTGCTGAACCCATATGGTGGGTATACAGCCATCTTCTTCTCAGAGTTAAGCGTGTTCGAAATGCTGCCAAGTCCTGAAGTTATGTTAATGACTTTTGGATCTGCCGATTTCTGAAGAAGTTGGGAAAATCCAGAGGTCAGAACGGCGACCGATGTGAGATTGACATTCAGCATGCTGTTGCATGTTTTGCGAAGGGTTGGGAGAGATAAATCAGGGATAATCTCAATGACTCCGGCATTATTGATGAGAACTGATTGTCGTCAGCTTTTGTCCTCTCGTCAAACCCAGTGAAAACATGCCGTCAAGCTTTTGGTACTTGATCGCAACATACTTGATCGCTTCCATAATCTAAGTTCATTGTCAGTTCTGCCATATTCACGCAAAAGGGAGCGTACGTACCTGTTCATCGTCGGTCACATCCAGCTCGATGACATCGACCTTTGCAGTGATACCGTCCTTGATCAACTGCTCAGCTGCAGTCTGCCCATCCAACTTTTTGCGAGCAGTGAGAATGAAGGTTGCACTAGAATTGCGTTTCGCAGCAATTTGGAGGATTGAGTATCCAAGCCCTCTGTTTCCACCCGTACACATGATAACTTTACCGACAGAAGACATCTTGAAATTGTTAATCTACTGTAATGAAAGTTGGATCTTGGAGTACAAAGACGGTGGCCATGAACAAGCTGCGTAGAAGAATGGCATGGAAGGGAAGAACCCTAGGTACCTACAAATGGATTGAGTTATCAGCTTCCTTAAGAAAATGCGGTACATTGTTTAGCGATACTTCAGTGCGGCGTTGTCAAATGAGCAAGTCCCAAGCACTTGAGAATCTCTTACTTAGATAGGGCTAGAGGCTTCGTAATTGTCAAGCTCTCACCAAGCTTTTAAAGATTACAATACCTTATCTGCCTTCAGGCGTTCCAAAATCTGTGCTGCCTGTGCCTCTAGGGAAGGAGTCCTCGGACGACCTCAAAAGTGTCGCATCTCCATATGGGAGTTAGCTTCTGCCAAGGGACCGGCAGCATGGAAACACTTTTTGCATGGAGGCTGGAGCTTATTTTCCGCCACTATACATGCTATGTTCGAAGCGAATTGGGGTAACCCGTAGTTGAAATGCTTGGTTTAGCTAGCCGCTTGGAGACGTGGCTGTTATCCAATGAGATGTTCGAAACTTTTTGTACAGTGTTGGGCGCCTCCGGGACTAGATATTCCTGGCAGGAGCCAGTAGTGTAGCCCTACGTGTATTTCCCCATTCGTGAACGGGGTAGTATGCCTTCCTCTGCATGGGGTATACGACTGGCGACCTCTCGCGAGGTCCCCGAAGCGGTGCAAGGGTCAATGAGACTGGGTTTCTTATCTTTTAATACCGTTACGGAGTACGGAATTCGTGGAGTACTTCATTTTTACTGACACGTTTAAATTCCATTGGGGTTCGGAGGTCCTCGATCTGTGAATCCACCCGTCTTATTATCACACGAGCACCAGTGTGTTGCAAGTCTGACGGGACACCTTACGACGCTAGAATAGCAATATCATCCCCAAAACGTTATATTTCCTTAAATCTTTTGACTGAACATACGATATTATCTCCATTGTTGAGACTAAATGTAAATTTATCGGAAGGTGTAGTGGAGAGTTTTTTTCTGAAATCGTTATTGTTAGATGGTGTCCTGTCGGTTTTGCAATGCACTAGTGCGAGCACGAGGACTCGGTCATATTTTATAGGAAATACGTGCAACAGCAATGCTGCTGTAATCAATACGATACCGCCAGAAGGAACCCACTTTTTAATGGAAAAGTCATAGTTTTGGGGCTAAGATACGATCTGTTGATTATTGAAATAGTGATATTCAAGAGTGTTTGAAGATATGGAGATTTCCCTGTAATTTGCCAGTCTCCGGAACCTCACAAATCGCCTCTAATGTTTCTCAAACGGCACATCAGTGGGTTTTTGTCCCAGAGAGTATACGTGCGCTGCTCGAGCCAGCTGCCTTCATTCTCTTCACAAAGCTCGAGATCAAAATTCCACAGCAATCTTGTCAAGATGACTCTCATCTCGTTGTATGCTAGTGGCTTTCCCAGGCAGCTTCGAGGACCAACACTGAACGGCTGCACAGCATCACGATGGTCGCTGAAAAATGGCGATGAGGCTTGTTGTGTGGCAGATGGGAGCCATCTTTCTGGAATAAACTCCTTAGGACGATGGAAATTCCATTCCGCAGTAGTAGTGGCAAGCCCATGTACCCCAACTGATGTCTACTCTAGTCAGCTTGGTGTTTTTTCATGTAGGGTATAGACTTACCCAGCCTGGTACCTGATGGCCGGCAATTCTTGTCATTGTTCGTGGCGGTGTCCTTCTCGGAGGGATATGTGGCGTCGGAGGGTAGATTCTCATGCCCTCACTGATACAGGCCAGCAAATATGGCAATCTGTGACTTGTACTTGAAAGGTCTATGTCTTCCTCGCTTTGGAAAGCATCTCTTATTTCTCTAGTTAGTGTTTGGAGAGCGTCCCGGTTCCTAAGTAGATGATATGTGATACCGGACATTGCAGTGGCAGGCGCTTCGGACCCGGCAATGATTAAAAACCCACAGTTTGCAGCAACTTCTTTGTCGGTGATTCCGCCCTCCTCGCCACGGTTTTTCAGGATGTAAGACATAAAATCTCGTCTCTCTTCTGAGATGCCCTTGGAAAGACGGGCTTCTGCATTCTGCCGGACATATATCTCATGATTTAATCTTGCCTTTTGGATCGCGCTAGGCGCGAGGATTCGCCAAAGGCGATTGAAATCAGTGTAAGTTGCGATAGTTCTGATATATGGGCCAATTTTAATGCCCTGCTGGAGATTACTTACCCAGCTATGATAGTCGTTGTCTTGAAGGCAGTTGAAGGACTTTCCAATGGCAAGATCTCCAATTAGATCAAAAGTTGTGTAATTATACCATCTGACCATGTCTGTCGGTTGCTGCGATTCGGCTACCCCTCGGAGCTTCAGAATGAGTAAGTCGACATAAGATTTCAACCTTGGCTCTTGCTCTCGCAATGCCTTGTCTGAGAATGCGTGGCCCAGTTGTCTTCGAATCCGGACGTGGGAATCGTGGTCTGCATTGAAAATACTGGTTGCTCCGTCGGCACCCATTTTCACAGAATTGTAAACAATGGGGTCTTTGATCAGAGGGCTCGACTTGTGCCCATATATATCGCGCCAAGCTTCTTCTGTTGTGAATGATAGTTCTCCCGGCGAGAAACGTACCACAGGGCCATACTTCGAATGAAAGGATTGAAGTTTCCAGTCTAGTTCCCCACGCATTGCATAGATGTGACGAATGAGGTAGGTGGTGGACCATAACTTTGGACCTGGAAAACGACGCAAAGGGTGGAAAAATGCATTGTAAATGCAGGTAGTTGACGGATAGATGATGCACTGTATCAAATGTAAGTACGAGTCCTTCATTCTGTAGGCGCTCGAGCTTACACCAAGAAATATCAATATTACAACCAAGCTCAACTGGCCAACGACAAGGCCTTCCAACATGATCGCGGTACAGCTACAATCGGTTTATTGCTTCACTAGGTGACTTCGAAAAAGAAGATGAAATTGAATGAAGAATTCCTCTGTTCGCGAGGGGCATTGCGTAGCTGCTACAATATGACCAGCATCGAAGACTTCACTTCAAATTTCCCCGCAATGCGTATCTTTACCCCTGGGGATTGTAATCCTACGGATAAGCTGAAAGGTAACTGCATGCTCTGTCTACAGTAGCAGGGTAATTTCGTCTCTGATGCACTGCAAGTCTACGAGTCGCCCTCGCTGAGTTGTTTTCGGGAGGTGTAGAAGCTGTCCCATGCTGCACTTCGTGTCTAGCGCTTGAAGAAAACCTTCAGCCACGTCACCGTCGGGAGTTCATTTCAGGGTAAGATTGCGAGGTTGCTACGCCGTTGCGGCACTTTGGGGGGAGTGTTGGAGCTGCAGGGCCCTGTAAGTTCGCAGCCGAGGTTTCAACGCAGGTTGCGGAATTAACCTTATGTGCGACAGTACTCGGTATTTTCTATGTGATATTCTATTCTTAATCGAATACGAGACATCACCCCGCGTAGATTCCCGCCACGGCAAAGAGGGCACTTACAGTATGCAGCACTGAGGCTCAGAGTAGCGCCGTATGCCGTTTTAGCTGACATGAGGAGAGCCTCGAACCACGTTCCGTTCTGGGTTATTTCATCGATACGATTGACAGAAGTAGTCCCTTACTCGTACAGAAACGGGGCGGTAGCCATGACCACCCTGCAAGTTCCCTCCATCAATAATGAGTGATAAAAAGCGATTTTCGTAGCAAGCAAGAGACAACGAGGGAAGCGAGTGAAACGAGAGTCGTTGTCATATTGACGTTCTAGCCTACCTAGAGGTAGCCTTAATGTCGGCCACACAGCTTCCGCGGTAGAAAATACTCTCTCTATAGAGACGTCAAAAACGTTCTGTTCTCTAAAACAGGTAGGATATATTAGAATTGAGAAAGCGTACTTGTAAATCGCACTCCAAAAAATTATTGCCAATAATGAAACGTAATAATTAACTATTACTTCTCGCTCCCTCGCTTCGACGAAATCAGAGCTGTTATTACTCGAAGAACCCTAAGCCACGAAGTTCCGAAGAAGAGAAATTACCAGTGGAATAAGTGGTCAAGGTAAAACATGAGCCGACTCATCTCATGTTCTAGGTCGTTATATGGTAGTGCTGGAATATCAAGGTCGTCCTGGGGAACTTTTGTCAACACCCTCGAACAAATCATCTTTGAATTCAAACTCCGTGTACATCGTCCAAAACTCCTGATGCAGCCCGATGAGAATCATCAATTCAGCAACAGAATTGCTGTTTATCCTGAGTAACAAACTTGTGTTTTTGAATCGAGATATTAGCCTCTGCTGCTGCAATAATAATAATATTTTCAGTTTCGTAATCCCATACTAAATAGGTAAATAGAATCCGAGCTTTGTTCTCTACCTACATACATGGAATTGCGTCTAGTAATTCGGCACCTCCCTTTGGCTATCCACTTCAGTTTTACTGGTAAGACTCCTGAGTGTACCTGCACCAGTTGCACTTTACAAGACAAAGTTCAAATTTCAGCCACCACCTACCTACCTTGACTTCCATAATACCATATATCCAAACGGCAGAATATCAGGAACTGATCACTAAGAATGCGGTACATTTACAGACATATATGCATAACCGAGGCATGTCCCGAGATCCGACAAGATCGCCGATACAGTGTGTACCTGGTCCGCATGCAGAGTCCATTCAGTGTTTAACTCATCTACTGTGATAAGGCACTTTGCGGTGAAGTCGCATGGGATAGACCATGCGACGAATGAGATGCCTAGCCTCGCTAAAGAAGACCAATAAAATATTGTACGATTCTCCCCCAAGATTATCTTATAATCCCCCCCAAAGTGCTTTGTCACGATAGAGAAAATAACCAACTTAAAACGACTCGTCCTGGGCACTGCTACCTGGCTTGCGAGGCTGATCCGCATGATGCCATGTATGGTACCAAGTAAATCTCCAACGAACAATGAGAACTCCCAAGCCTTGGACACCAGAGGAGGATGAGATACTTAGAAATGAAGTGGCGCGCGAAGGTATACACACTTCATCGTGCCAGAATTCTACCAATACTTGGACTGACTACAGTTGCAGACCCAACACAGATCAACTGGCTCCAAGTAGCAACCAGATTATCCGCACGTAACAACAAAGATTGCCGGAAACGATGGGTTTATACCTTGGCCCCTACAGTGAAAAAGGGGGCTTGGGATGAACAAGAAGACAACGCTTTGCGTGAAGGTACCCGAATATACGGTACGAAATGGTCAGAGGTGGCACGTGTTGTTGGCACAAGACAGCCAGATCGTATGTTACCCATATGATTTGTCGGTGAACAAAGACTCATAAGATTGAACAGAGTGCTCTCGGAGATGGCATGAAGCCATCAAGCCGAATATCAGCCGTCAGAGATGGTCACTATACGAGGTAAGATATCCAATTGGCAGTGAGATTAGTGCTTATGTACTAACTCGGAGAAATTTCAGGACGACATGCTGCCGAAAGCAGTAAAAGCTCATGGTAGAAAATGGATTGAAATCGTTGAGAGATATTTTCCAGATAGAACTCCTATAGCGACACGAGGCAGATACAACCAGTTGGTACGACGAACCGAAGAAGAAGATCAGAGCTGTTCTTCAGGTCTGGCATAAGAAGGGAACTCGTGTAGTTAATGAAGTATTACTTCCAGGCATTCAATTATAAGCGAGGCCCAAAGGTGGGTTAAGGAAGTCTACCACAGATGCGTTAAGTAGTTGAAAGTGTCATGTGCGTACACCGTCGTGAGAAATGTCATAGGTACAGCAACCTTTAAGGTTTGCACACTCCAGCTATAAATTTTCAAATGTTTGTGGAGATGAAACGATGTGATTGTCTTTCGACTTGTATTATTAATGTTCTGCCTTGGTCCTGTAGTGTGTTACAAGTCCGACGGGACACCCTTCTAGTACATCGATGCCAGAACCCGACTTTGGAGCAGTCCTTCACTAGACAATTACAATTAGCTTTATGAATGAGATGTTGTATATTAATTCACAAAGACTACATAAATATAAATTTGGGCCAGAATATTGTTATTTTATCCTCAGTGGTGGTCCCATTAGTCTTGTGATACACTGGTTGTCCAAGAATGGTTTACTACATTGCTGGTGCGACATAAATGAAAAAGGTCTCAGCAATAGAATTACGAAATTTGGCAGCTCAAATGGAACAGAGAAGAATTTGGTTCAATTGCAGAAGTCCGTATATAATTCCACGCCATCGCACTCACCAGCTGCGCTCAAGATTTTCCGTCTTCCCAGCACGCGCACTCTGAAGCTTGTCGATAAAGTCCTGCAAAGCCTTGATCTTGTTATGGCCCCATTCGATGCTAGAATAAATCGGTGCGCTCTTCTGCTCTTCTGTACCTTCGGGAATGACAGGGCTAGAAAAACTTCGCATGGGCGTACTGTCTTCTGGCCGGGCTACAATGAGCACACTGTACTTGTCGTGTGCTCTTTGTAAGCCTGGGGCTTTGATCACACGATGTAGGCCAGATTTGAGAAGTTTGTTCGTGAAAACCTCCATAGCATCGCCCAAGTTGACAACTGCAGTTCCGGGAACAGGCTTGACCCACCGCCAGGATGACTCCGGCACAGCGAAAGCTGCCTCTTCATCGGTAATCTGAAGCCCACCGAGCCAGGTGAACAATATAGCGATGCTGACAGCGTCTCTATGAGGAGGGAATCTCAACGGATCAATTTCTGCGCCCAAGTCGGTGCCGGGGTAGCGTAAGACTCGAATGAAGTCTCCGGAGGAATCGGTCAGCTTATGGATATTGGTGAGAGCTCCAGGAGGGAGCTCGAGCTTTCCCTCAAGAATACTGAGGATGACATTAGCAACGATGTTACCACTGCTCATCGCGTTTTTGAATCTTTCTTCATGTGGTGCAAGCCATGGAGGCAATTCGAACCCCAAGGGTTCATTGCTAAAGAATTCGGTTTGAGGAACCTGATCATAGACTGTCAGTATTGCTGAGCGTCGCGTCGCTGGCAAAACAAGCATACCATGAACATTTCGCTATCTCTTGGCTGTCCATCGTCATTTACCGCCCCAGTCTGGTACCTGAAAAGATATATGAGCTTGACAGAAAGGGACCCAGGTGCATATCACAAACCCTCTGTCGAGAACTTTGACTCCAGTGCGTGCCTTGTATGCCTTTTTCGTTGTCATAGGGGTAATAGGAAGGACCGCTTGCCCGGAGCGACAAGCGTAGCAGGCATCTTCCCACATCTTTCTTCCAATTTCATGATCCATCATGTCCAGATAAAAGAATCCAGAACCCTTGCATACGTTGAAGAGTCTCTGAGCTTCGACTTCATTGTTGCTCAAGAGCTTGTTGAGAGAAATGGTCTCCAATTTCGCGATAGGCACATCATCTGGAAATGGAACTGGGTATAGATCTTCCATATTCGAGAAGCTCTTATCTTGAAAGGAGCTCATTTTGGTAAAGATAAATAACAGTCCGATCTTGAACTGTGCACACTATTTATGGAAGATAAATTCGGGGCGGCATGAAGGGAAATAAATATCTTGTGCGAAGATTTTCGAAATGGACTTTCTTATTAGAGAAGCTCAACGTTCCACTGGGCCTCATGTAATTGTTATTTTGGTGATACTATGAGGAACTTGGTGGCTATCAAGATGTGGTATCTGGTCCCTGTCCGGTCCTTGCCGGTCCTCGGTGCCGGTCCAGACGGGGCACCCCTGGGGATAGAATAAAGACCGCGCTAAAATGTGTATTTGCTTAATCCTTTTGAGAGATTATACATATTGCTTCTAGTTCAAAGGGTAAATGTAACTGTTTAGGGAAGGAGTGCTACAGAGTCGGTTTCTGGCAACGATACACTAAAAGAGTGTTCGGTTAGCCTTGCAACACACTGGTGGTCCGGTCCTTGATGGTCTTCAGTCGAATTTGGCCTCGCGCTGCAAGAAACATTCGCCGCAAAACTGCCTGCAGGTGTTCCATTGTTTCATAACTTCCTACAAGCACAAGGATGTTGACCGCCGCCTTCTTACTTCTGTGTCGTGAAAGATATCAGCCAACGACAGTGTGACGGGCACGAAAAGCACCAATACTCAATCGTAGGATCCTGATAAGAACTTCGTAGAATCAAAGTCCCTAGTAGGACCGGTCCTTGAACAGAGTCTTCTGAAAAGTATTAAAGGATTACTCCCGACTGACTGAGTGGGAGGTACTATTGCTAATCCTCATCAACTCACTGAAAACCAAATTACATTCAACATATTTCTTCTCAGCTTTTGAGACACAGACTCCAAGATGGTGTCTAATGGAACTACCAACGGGCACACAAATCATGAGAAATTGGCAAATGGTAATTCCCATGCAATTAAGAATGGCACAAACGGTACAAACGGTGCTGCAAACCATACAAATGGTACAAACGGCACGAATGGCCATACAAAACCCCCCGGGATTAACCACGAAATGAAGAAAGGGTTTGAGGAGCATATTGCAATCTGCGGCATGGCTATGCGCCTACCAGGAGGCATTCATGATGATGAAACCTTTTGGGATGTTTTGATCCATGGCAAAGACACTAGAACACCCATTCCCGCCAACAGATGGAATGTTGAAGGGTTTGGACCCAGCTTAGGGAAGAGGGGTGCTATCAAAACTCAGCATGCCTACTTTCTCGAAGATGACATTTCGTGCCTCGACGCCTCCTTCTTCACCATGACCAAGTCAGACCTTGAGAAGGTCGATCCACAGCAGCGACAAATTCTCGAAGTGACTCGAGAATGCCTCGAAAATGCTGGAGAGGTTGATTACCGGGGGAAACCAATTGGGTGTTACGTGGGAACCTTTGGCGAAGATTGGCTGCATTCGATCGCACGAGAACCACAAACAACAGGATTTAGTGGAAGTGGTGACTTGATGATTGCAAATCGTGTGTCATACGAATTTGACTTCAAGGGACCAAGGTAAGAATCCTGTACTTTATGAATGGGAAGAGAACTCACATATCTTCCCAGCTTAGTCGTTAAAACTGGATGCTCCGCGTCTTTGGTTGGGCTGCATGCGGCGTGCCTCGCTTTGCAAAGTGGTGATTGCTCTGCCGCTATTGTTGCGGGTACCAGTTTGATAATGGGACCATATCTCACTGGCGCAATGACACAAGTGGGTGTCCTCTCTCCCGAGGGTTCGTGTAAAACCTTTGACGCTGATGCGGATGGTTTTGCTCGTGCTGAAGCAATCAATGCCATCTATATCAAGCGCCTCAGCGACGCTATTAAAGATGGAAACCCAATCCGATCAGTCATTCGTGGTATTCTATCCAACAGCGATGGTAAGAGTGCATCACTGGTATGTTAAAATACTCAGGCGAGGAGTCTCTCCTGATAATAGTCTGGCGAGGACGTATGCTAATAGGCTAATAGATGGCCCCGAATGGAGAGAGCCACGAAGAACTGATGCGAAACGTCTATGCCAAGGCAGGACTGGATCCTCGAGACACAGGTTTTGTAGAGTCCGTCCTCTTCCTTTGTTCCTCCTGTCAAGCTCCATTCCCTAATGGGCGGGAGCATGTTTGATCTCTAGACACGGCTCTCGGCTCTGGAACAAAGAAGAGAAAAGTGTGCTGATTTATTAAACAGAAGTCACGGTACGGGTACGATAACCGGTGATCCGATTGAAGCCACAGCTATTGGTAATGTGTTTGGCGAAAGAGGTGTCTTGATCGGGTCAGTCAAGCCCAACATTGGCCACGCCGAGGGGGCGTCGGGACTGAACAGCGTCATCAAGGCCGTGCTTGCCCTTGAACATCGTACAATCCCTCCTAATATAAAGTTCAACAAGCCAAATCCTAAGATTCCTTTCGCGGAGAAAAAACTCATAGTTCCTGTGGTCCCCACTCCGTGGCCTGAAAATCGTGCGGAGCGTATTAGTGTCAATTCTTTTGGAATCGGAGGCACGAACGCACACGTAAGTGAAATCACCCCTTTACATTTAATTCAAAGTATTGTACTAAATGTAAGTGAAGGCGATTATCGACTCGGCAAGCGAGGTGCGGTCTCAAGTGTTGAAGTCTGCGGGCAAGACCTCGCCAGCGGGCCCCAAGCTCCTGTTGGTATCGGCCAACACACAAGAGTCATTGAAGAAACAAATCGTTAATCTAAAGAGTTACATTGAATCCTACCCGGAACGAATTGAAGATGTTGCTTATACTCTAACTCAACGTCGCGAGCACCTGCCGCATCGTTCTTTCTTCCTGGCTGGCGAGGACATTTCGACCACGGACGCAGCTCCAGCTGCGAAGGCAGCTGTTAATCCACCAGGAATTACAATGGTGTTCAGCGGACAAGGCGCGCAATGGCCTGAGATGGGTGCCAGCCTCATAAAAAGCGATGTCAATTTTCGGAAGGATATTCAAGAGATGGATAAGATCCTCCAGTCGTTCATTCATGCACCCTCGTGGACCATCGAAGGTAAGTTTGTGGTATCCCTCAATTACATGCAAGTCACTGGACGCTGACTTCTTTCTCAGAGGAATTACTCAAGTCCGCTGAAAGATCCCAAATCAGCAAAGCATATTTAGCGCAGCCGTTATGTACCGCGATACAAATTGCTCTTGTCAATTCCTTGACTCGATGTGGCATTCAGCCCAGTGCTGTTGTCGGGCACTCCTCCGGCGAAATCGCTGCTGCGTATGCTGCTGGAGCATTGTCCTGTTCGGAAGCCATTGCTGCAGCATATTACCGTGGTTATGTAACCACACAGCAGACCCTGAGTGGAGGGATGGCAGCAATTGGTCTCGGCGCTGGGGATGTTCTAGATTTCCTGACTGACGGCGTT
The DNA here is from genome assembly GCF_000409485.1 of Glarea lozoyensis ATCC 20868. Taxonomy (NCBI): domain Eukaryota; kingdom Fungi; phylum Ascomycota; class Leotiomycetes; order Helotiales; family Helotiaceae; genus Glarea; species Glarea lozoyensis. Next base: position 86,550 of record NW_007361002.1, on the reverse strand, counting down.
GTCATTGCTTGTGAGAACAGTCCAGGCAGTACTACCATCTCTGGAGATTTGGACCAGGTTAGAAAAGTTGTCTCAGCTGTGAAAGAGCGGAGCCCAGATGTGTTTGCTCGCCAATTGAAGGTGGAGATGGCATATCACTCCCGTAAGTACCAATATCCGGAAAAAAACACCGTTTTTGCTGACTTGCGACTCTCCAAGATCACATGAAGAATATCCTCCTACCGTACACTACTCTCCTGCACGAAGAACTTGCTGCAAAGAATATGAAACAAAATGATCTTCGAGTTCCACTGTACTCGAGCGTGACGGGTAAAAAGATTGTCGGGTCTTCAATGCTCAATCCAGAGTACTGGGGACTGAATCTCACATCTCCAGTCAAGTTCAGCTCAGCGCTTTCCAGATTGTTGCAGGACCAAAGCCATAATATTTTCCTGGAGATAGGCCCCCATTCAACGCTTGCAGGGCCACTGCGGCAGATCTGTGCAAATGCTGGCCTACCATGCCCGTATATCCCAACAATGCTTCGCGCGAGCGATTCCGCCGAAAACCTCTTATCCGCTATGGGTTCGCTATACCAGCAAGGAAGCCACCTCAATCTGAAGGCTTTGAATTCCAACGGAAAGGTCGATGGAGGCCTGCCTGCGTATCCTTGGGACCATTCGCAGTCATTCTGGTACGAGAGTCGAGTAGCGAAGGACTGGCGTTTGCGGTCATTTGGCCATCATGCCATCTTAGGCCAACGCATCCCCGAAAGTACTGGCTTCCACCCATCATGGAGGGTTCTCTTGGACTTAGAAGACGAGCCTTGGCTGCTCGATCACAAAGTAGGCGAAGATGTGATATTCCCATTTGCCGGTTATGTTGCCATGGCAGGGGAAGCAATTAGACAAGTCACAGGAATTGAAGCTGGGTATAGCGTAAGACACGTCGTAGCTCATACAGCCATGGTTCTCACAGAATCTGCTCCAGTGGAAGTTGTGACGAATCTTACCCGCCACAAGCTCACAGACGCCGCTGACTCAGAAGCGTACAATTTCACCATCTCATCATACTCTGGAAGCACTTGGATCAAGCATTGTGACGGCCTTGTCATGCCGATGCAAAAGGAAATCAAAAGAGCAAGCCATATCGAACCGCTTCAACGGCAGGTCCGGGTCGCTCGCTGGTATGAGATTATGGCTCGTGTCGGTCTTGTATATGGTCCCGAATTCCAAGGTATTAAGGAGCTCACATCATCTGCTACGGAGTACAAGGCAGTGGCGGAGATCGGCAACACACAGAGTCGACAAGAAGCACCATTTCTCTTCCATCCGGCAACCATCGACGCCTGTCTCCAGGTAGTCTTGGCGGCTCTTGCTCAGGCAGCTGGTAGAAATTTCACGCAGCTCTGTGTCCCTACACTCATCGAAGAGTTGGACGTCTCGCGTAGTGCTGCCACAATGGTAGCAGAGGCTTGGAGCTTAGATGACAAGGTTGGTCTTGATTGCGTCGCAGATGGCAAAGTCGCACTTCGTCTTCGGGGTGCTCGTTTGAGTCCGCTTGATGAAGAGAAGTCCAATGTTGACATTGATCGGCACGCTGCAGCCCGTTTGGAATGGTATCCAGACATTGACTTCATGGAGATCCCACCGCTTTTCGCTCCTCCAATGGCCGACAATGATGTTAAGCGACTTTTGGAGGAACTGGCATTGCTCTGTCTGCTCGACTCTCACGAAAGATTGCAGGGGCTGCATACGGAACAGCCTCATTTCTTGCAATTCAGGGACTGGCTTGCAAGAGAGAAGGAGCGTGCCAAGTCAGGAGATTACCCAGTTGTTCAAAATGCCTCTTCTTACCTCGATCTATCTCGTGCCCAACGCGTTCAAGGAATGAAAGATCGCATGAACATTCTACACACGAACGAGAGCATCGGTCTTGTTGCGACAGGTATCATGAGAATTTGCGAGAATGCCGAAGGCCTCTTCACAGGTTCTGTCGACACCCTCGATCTGCTCATGAAAGACAATGTGTTGACCGAAATCTATAACGCGGTGTCCTTCGGCTTTGGAGATTTCATCCACATGCTATCCCTCACCAAGCCTAATCTTCGAATTCTGGAAGTAGGTGCGGGCACTGGAGGCACGACAGAGCTCATTCTGAGGGATCTAGCGCGCGCTGGGGGAAACCCTGCTTACTCCACCTATTGCTTTACGGACATCTCTGCTGGCTTTTTTGCCCAAGCAAAAGAACGCTTCTCGTACGCCCCAAATATGGACTATCAAGTGTTTGATATTTCCAAGGATCCGTTTGAGCAAGGCTTCAAGGCACAGTCTTTTGATATCATCCTTGCGCCAAATGTTGTCCATGCAACTGCAAATTTGAACCAGACCTTGAAGAATTTACAGCCATTATTACGTCCACATGGTCATTTGGTTCTTTCGGAAGTCTGTGCTCTTGCTAGAGCACCAGGCTATGTCTTTGGTAACTTTTCAGGATGGTGGCTGGGTGAGGCAGACAACCGCAAGTGGGAGCCATACATCATGCCAGAGAGGTGGGACATGGAACTGAAGGCTGCAGGCTTCACCGGTACTGATGTAGTTGTTTACGATGCAGAGGCACCTTTCCAGTATTGTGCGGCAATCGTCTCACAGCCACAGCCCCAGGAAGCTGTCACTGAACGCCCGGTGGTGATTCTCTGCAGAAATCCCAAGGAAGGTATCACCCTAAGACTCGTCCAAGAGCTAGAGAATTGCGGTGTCCAAGTCACCACAACAGCTTTTGGGGACATGCTTCCTCACAATTCAGATATCATAAGTACACTGGATCTGGAAGGACGATTCTTCGAAGATATCGCTAAAGCGGACTTCATAGCATTCCAAGAAATCCTTAGGCAATATGAAGACCAAAAGATGCTTTGGTTGATGCCACCGACACAAGTGGCCTGCGAAAATCCGCGCTCTGGACAAACTATTGGTACGTTTCGAGTGGCTCGTGCCGAGCTTGCAATCCCCATACACACTCTGGAGATTGATGAATCGGAGAGCGAATTTGCTACCCTGGTCATGAAGGTGTTCCAAAAGGTGCGCACGCGCGAGGATAACGATATCATTGCTCCGGACAAGGAATATGCCGTTGATAAGGGTGTTATAAAGATTGGCAGGTACCAGCCTTTCTCTCTTGAGGAAGAAGTTGGCGAAAAGGGTTGTGCCTCTTCTGGTAATGCCCAAACTCTTGTCATAGGCAAGCCAGGTCTGCTGGATACTCTTGCATGGGTCGAAGAAAGTATATCTGACGTTGGGGACAATCAAGTTGAAATTGAAGTTCGTGCTGTGGGTTTGAATTTCCGAGATATCATGGTAGCTATGGGTGTTCTCAAGTTTGGATCTAAGAGCGTGTCTCTGGGCCTGGAGCTGACGGGAGTTGTTAGCAAAGTTGGGGCTGACGTGAAAAACGTTGTTGTTGGGGATCATGTGTGTGGTGTTGCGATGGAAGGATGTTTCTCGACTCGCGCTATTCTCTTGAGCTCCCTCGTAGTCAGGATACCCGATTCGTTGGGCTTTGAGGAGGGCGCCACCATGCCCGCATGTTACACAACGGCGGTACAAGCTCTACTTGATGTCGGTCAAATGAAGAGCGGCCAGGTATGTCACTCATTTTCTTTCCATCATGCGGTTTCCGTGGCCGAGTGAGAGTGTTCACAAGCTTGGGATTTCACCAGAAGCATTCCACACTTTTGGCAATCACCCATTCTTGCCGCAATATTTGCTAATAATTCTATAGACAGTCTTGATCCATTCAGCATGTGGAGGCATTGGTCATGCCGCCATCGACCTGTGTAAGATGGTAGGAGCCGAGATCTACTGTACCGTGGGCAATGAAGATAAGGCGAATTACCTCGTCGAAAAACTCAACATACCAAGGGAGCGAATCTTTGACTCCAGAAACGATTCTTTCCTGGCAGGGGTTCTCGATGCAACTGGTGGCCAAGGTGTCGACATCGTCCTCAACTCTCTATCAGGAGAGCTTTTGCATGCATCATGGAGATGTGTTGCCGAGTTTGGTAAACTCATCGAACTCGGGAAGAGAGATCTCGTGGGCTATGGGAAACTCGATTTGGAACCATTTTTGGCAAACAGATCGTACTGCTGTGTCGACCTCGCGCACGCAATGAAGAAGCGCCCAGAAACAGTCGGAGCGTGAGTTAATTCCCACCGAATCTTTCAAAGACATACTGACGACCGTAGTACAATTGAGAGATGGGTCAGCATGTTCTCGCAAGGGCTTATCACACCAATTCCAATGACCGTCTTTGACGCCAAAGATATCTCAAGCAGTTTCCGTCACCTCCAAAAAGGTGATCACATTGGAAAGGCGGTCATCAGGATCCCCGCGCAGATCTCTGACATCCCCAGTAAGCCAAAGGGGAAAGTTTTTAGCTTGAATCCAGATGCTTCATACCTGCTCACTGGTGGTCTTGGTGGTCTTGGGAGGTCGGTGGCAACCTGGATGGTAGAACGTGGAGCTCGTAATCTCATTTTTCTTTCTCGAAGTGCGGGTCAGGGGGAGCATGACAGCTCATTCTTGTCCGAATTGGAAAGTATGGGATGCAAGATCACAGCAATCCAAGGTAAAGCAGATGATATCCAAGCCGTTCAGGAAGTGGCCAGCAGAGCAACAAAACCAGTCAAAGGAATCTTCCATCTTGCAATGGTGCTTCGAGACGCTCCAATTTTGGACATGACATACGAGGACTGGACAGAAGCTGTAGTTCCCAAGGTCGAAGGGGCCTGGAACTTGCACAATACTTTCAAGGATGAAGAGCTCGACTTCTTCGTCATGACGAGTTCTCTGGTTACCCTGATTGATCAGCCTGGGCAGGGCAACTATGCAGCAGCAAACACGTTCCTCGAGTCTTTCGTTCAGTATCGACACCGCCTCGGCTTGCCAGCGTCTGTCTTGGGTGTGTGCCCAGTGGATGATATTGGATTCGTCGCCGAGAATCCTCTCATCAGAAGAAAGCTCAAATCTCAGGGGTTATACTTCCTTCCAGAGCGAGAGCTCTTAGAATATATGGAGCTGGCAATCCTGAACTCTCACCCACCAAAAACGAAGGCGGAATCTACTTCCAACGACAACATCTCCTCCTGGAAGTCGAGTGGCCATATTGTAATGGGTCTTAGGTCTGAGGTTCATCTGAATCACCCCGATTGCCAAACCTCTTGGAGGCGTGACCGTCGCATGGGAATGTTCCACAACATATCTGAAGACACCAAGGGCGACTCCAGCACACTGAATTCTAATGCGCTCAAGTCGTTCCTTGCTAGAGCCGCCTTGGATCCTGAGATCCTGGGGGTGACGGCCAATGCCGAGTATTTGGCAGACGAGATTGGTGCAAGGATTTTCAGATTCATGATGAAAGAAGAGGAAGATATCGATACATCAATGACCCTGAATCAGATCGGTATGGACAGCTTGATGGCTATTGAGCTGAGGAGATGGTGGAAACAAACTTTTGGTCTGGATATAAGCGTGCTGGAGATCATGAATTCTGGTTCACTTATTGGATTGGGCCAGGCAGCGTGCGATGGATTGAGAAAGAAGATGGCCAAGTAGAGAAGCCTAAGTTGTGCTAATTTGAGAATGCAATATTGCAAGGAATGCGTGAGCAAGTATATCGAGTATTAGAAATTGATACATTTGTTGGCTGTCTAATACCTCTAAAAGATTGGTTGCATCGTGGACACCGCCACTGTACAGAGTCAGAGTTTTGGTGTTCTCCTTGGTGCCTGAGTTGCCCTGCAATCACGTGTAAGGACAATCCAGTTTCCTCACCGCTTTGGTTTCTGCCGCTTTGGTCCAAATCGGCACTGCGGCCGTTTCGACCGAACAACAACCCTCGAAATTTAGTCAATCGACTTAAGAAACGACAAATTTACAGTCAATCTCGATCCCATATCATTTGTACAATGGAGACTTGCGACATGAAATTTGAAGCTGATAGGAGTCTGACCTGTGTTCAATTCGAGGGCAAGTTTGTTTGTGCTGAGGAGAATTGCGGCGACCACCCAGCTCGGTGTCTGATAGGTCGCCCATGCATCGTGATGAAGAGCTGAGATTGTCTTGCAGGAGCCAAATCCAACATCATCAGAACGCTTAGCTTCCCGCCGTTGTTCATTAGACGTATCGGCGTTGCACTCATGTGGCTCATCAATACTTCCACTCTGAAGCTGGAGTTCTTTGGTGATCCTGAAAATCAGAAGTATGCAATCTTGTCGCATACATGGGAGCATGAGGAGGTCAGCTTCCAAGACATGATAGATCTTGACAAGGCCAGGTCCAAGGCCGGATTCTCCAAAATTGATCGTACATGCGAATTAGCTCGGAGCAGTGGTCTCAAGTATGCTTGGGTGGATACGTGCTGTATCGACAAGAGTAGCAGTGCTGAGTTGTCGGAAGCCATCAATTCGATGTTCGAATGGTACAAGCTTTCGAAGATCTGCTACGTCTATCTTTCAGATCTCAGTGAAATGAGCAACGTTGAAGCTGATTTACCGAATTGCAAGTGGTTCACTCGCGGCTGGACCTTGCAAGAGCTGATTGCACCGGCGGATATTGAATTTTACAATGCTTCTTGGGAGTTGAAAGGCAGCAAAACTGACCTGCAGGAAGAGCTTTCAGGTATAACAGGCATCGACGTTGATATCCTTGAGGATAGTGAGCTTCTGTCAACAGCGTGTGTCGCTAGACGGATGTAAGTGCCTCTCCATGTTTCAAGTGCGCTCTACTATCACCAAAGTGTACTCCCTTTTCCCATGTCTTCAGTCTCCTCTGTAGCGTGATCATAGGCGAATTTCTACTGACTTTCAATTACCGAAAGGTCCTGGGCAGCTGACAGATCGACTACACGGATTGAAGACCTTGCATATTGCTTGTTCGGTTTGTTTGACGTTAATCTTCCCCTGATTTACGGCGAGGGATCCAAGGCTTTTCTTCGACTCCAAGAAGCTATTGTATCGAGCGTGCACGATCTCTCATTGTTTGCGTGGACATCGACGGGAGATGACCAAACATATCGCGGTATCTTCGCACGTAATCCATCTGAGTTTCGCAGTTGCAACAACTTCAAGAGAGATACTTCCCCATTCACACCCAGACCGAAATACTTTGTTACCAATAGAGGTCTGCAGTTTCAATCCGAGTTACAGGTGTATAAAGGTAGCCTATTCATGGTCTTACATTGCACTGGTAGACGCATCCCTGGAACAATTGCGATTTTGCTGGTCAAAACGTCATCAGGGTATGCTCGACATTCATGCCATAAAGTAGAGGGAGTCGCTTGGAGGTACAGTGCCTAATTCCCTTTTATATTCATTGGTCGACATAGCGGATAGGGTGAGACTGATAGTTCAAGCCAAATAGAGTTGAGTGTTATGAGCCATCTCTTTCAGTGCACCTGATATTTCTCTACATAGGAACACAAAGATCTTTGTGTTCCTAGCGAACCAGTTGTACGCCATTGGGGATGCTATGGTTTAATTCATATTCTTAATTTCTTTGGATGCCCGCTTCAGAAAGTTAAAGCCAGTATATCAGCACAGTAAAAGATAAATGCTAACCCATTTATTCAGTGGCGTAGCCCAAGAAGACGATATCTCTATCCCTAAGATCATTCTTCCGTGGGAGTCTCGACTGTTGGAGCAAAGACTGTGCCATAGATTTTATGTCACAATCTACGACTCATCGGGTCTTGGTTTGGAGTTCAACAAACAGCCTTCCCATCTTTGGAGCGAAGGTTACGAAAAACTCTCTGGATATTTCATTACGGATGGGCATCCAAACTTCACGGCGGCTGTTGTAATCGGCGCACCATCTCGTAATACCAACATCACATTATCGTCATCCAACCAAGTATTCAAGAATCTGTACGTTGTACTTGGCTTCACCGAGCCAACAGACTTTACGCAGACGCCCATAGCACCGCACGCAAGCATCGTTGTGCCGAAAACTAATGAGTACAATGAGTATCTCCGTGGCGTGCGCTCTATCTTTCATCGATCTTTGATTACACATCCTTCGAGACACGACGTCGCAAATTTCACGGCAGATTCTATTGTGAATGTTGGAGGGCTAACAAGGGAGCTCGTACCCCGTAAACAGAATTTTCGGCTCTCCGTCGTGGCGATGACCACTGAATCGAAAGGGCCTGGCATGTATGAGCTGGTTATGGAATTGAAGGAAATCTTTGATTAACGTTTGTGAAATGCTTTCCTTTCCTTGAGCTTATGTTTTACTCGATTTGATTGAATTGCAGAATTAGTTGACTTATCACTATCACAAGTATCGCGGGATCCATCTTCTAGACTTCTGCGCAACGGAGGTCATCAAAACTGTTGGCGACTTGTAACAACCTGCTACTGAGATCAACCTGAGTTGGCTGAAGTTTAGATAAGACTGACCGACTTAACATCATGAATCAAAAAAGAACATATAGTCAAACGTGTAAAACTGTCCTTTCTGAGTATCAGATACAGTGGATCGATGCTGGCAAAAGGAGGTCTGCTAAGGCATGTGCTTGTTTTATGGAGAATAAATCTGTCATCAATAGCCTGACATGCAACATGAGTAACCTACATGACCGAATTTCCCTTAATATCTTATATGCCGCTTGACACGCTTTTTTTGTAAAAACAACATAAAAACAAATGTATGTTCTGTTCAGTCATTAACTTTTGAGATAGTTCTAGTACGGTGGGAGGACGTTGAGGTTGTGAGAGGCTGAGCCAAGCCTAATGCTTATACGAAATTCTTGATCTTAATTGAGACATTTCTATATTGCTGAATTGGAAGTCATTGATATTTACAATCTTGGATGAGAAATTGTCAGGTGATGTAGTGGTAGTTAGAAAAACTCTGTGGCTAATTGATCAACTCTGTTAAAACCTAAAAGGAAGAAGGCTTTGTGTTGTATTGATTCAAGCCAATGATGTAGGAATGCCAAGTAATTGGGCACTTGTTAAGGTATACAGTATCACTGTCGTCGTTACTTTGCACTTGGCAAACAAATAATTGCGACGACGAGCAAATGGTTCGTGTCACCTGATCTCCCTCGTTTCATGTTTCAGGAGAGTCATGCACGTTCATTGATTAAGGTCAAACATTTGGCGGGTCTGTGGCCGCGCCTGCTTGCACAATTTATTTCTTTTTGGGTTTGCTTGTTGGGAATAAGGTGCTTATGCGTGGAGGATGAATTGAGATCTGAGGAAGGATTTCGAGGAAGACTGTAGAGAGGAGAAAGATGTCGCTTGAGTAGAAGAACAGCCACATATACCATTCTGGTTTCGATCAAGAGAATTCCAAGAAATGTGGCTGACTTGATGCACAACGAATAGTGCACAGAACAGATATGTACAACATCGGCGCCGTTTGTCGCAAGATCACCAACTCTGAATGCAGCCCTCTGTATGGCTGCGATGGTAAAACGGGGAGCAAACGGTACCTGCGCAAGTAGCGCCAAACGGGCAACGCGACCCCTGAATATCGGTGAGAGGCACGAATAAGAAGCGAGAGATGGGGAAGGGAGGATTTGTGAAAAGCGGCGGGGCATATTGGGTATTCGGAAGGACGGAAGTTGGAATTCGAAGAGGAATTGTTTGGAAAGATGCAATCGGTCTGCGGATGAGTTTTAGAGCTAAATCATAGGTCATTCAAAGGTCGTTCCAACAGAAACGCGCGCTTGTCGATATAAATAGTGCGGATAAGGTATATCCTCATTTGGTCGCTTGAAGGTCGCCTTGCCGCTGCCGCTTTCCCGCTTCTGGGACCCGGGTCCACGAGGCTAATTCGCAACTCCTTTCCTCAACACCAGAGACCATCCATGGACCATCCACCCCAACTTGAGATGAAACGACCAGCGGAATAAGCTCAACACCACCACTCTTGATCTTCGCGGAAGATTCGACACTCCTTTACGTGCGGCTGCATACGTTGTGCTATCTTGCTCGTGCCGTTGCATTTGCTATTGTTATCATCGTCGCTCATTTAGCCCTTCGCTCGCTCTCTTCAGAATTCCTCTCCTTCTCGCGCATTGATCCATTGATACCCCTCGGCGCCCGCGCGATTCCTCACGACTGATCTCTCCTCATTCGGCATCTGCGACACAACCGCAGCGATCAAACCGTGGGCAGGAAAAGCAAACAGCGACACCATCGAGAAGCCGCGCCGTGACTGCCGACCACGGAAACCATCCCTATTATCGACGACGTTGTTTCTATTCAGCCTTCCCTTGGCTGTATTGACGTCGATTGTTTCATTGCGCTGAATCGCTTCCCTTAGCATTGTCTCTGCTCGCCGAGATCATCGTGAGATCGCCCAACGCCTCCGTACCGACCATTCTCTATGCGACAATAGCAACGAGGCTCCGCAAGGCGAACCAGTCCGGTATTCAGGACGAACACACCGTTAACCGCTGCTGTGCCGGCAGACGACCTCTGCATTGTGCATCGAACGACGATTCCTACGGTCGTTCCCCTTGGCCTGTCCAACCTCGAGAATCCTGAACCAACATCACCGCCACACGCACCATTCATTCATACTCTCTTTAGCAGTCGTACATACCCGCAGGCGGAAGAACGACTTACGATATCGATTGGCGAAGCGACAGTCGAGAACGAACATTCCACACGAGGAATTGAAAGTGCTTCAATTCGTCCGTCCTCTCTTTACGGCCAGGCGCTTTGGCTGGACCAGCAATTATCGATTTTAATTACTTCTTTGCATTTTCAATATGGGCTGTTCGGGGAGAGTCAAGGAGGAGGACCTCAGACCGGAACAGAAGTGGGATTTTATCGTAGGTGGTTGATTTGGAAGTGGTGTAGTTGGAGTGCTAACCATGCGACAGAGTCTGAACGATTTCAAGAACACCGGCTGCTTTCCTCCTTTCGCATACGCATATCTCGTCGGTTCTCTCGTGGTCTCCATCGCCGTCTACGGTGTCGATACCTTTACCGCGGTCAACCTGCTCGCGTTTGATAAATGGTCGGGAGCGATTGCACCAGCGATCGATCTCGATGTCGGTAAATGGATATTCTCGGCTTGTATCATATTATCGTGGCTCAATGTTGCGTACGAACATTTCCGAGCGATGCGCGTGATGAAGAGAGGGGCTGTTGCTGAGAGTTTCCTGGATTCATTGGCGGTTCGGTTACAGTGCGTTCGATGGACGAAGACGGGACGCGGATACAAGCGATTTCTGGTGTTTGCAGAGTTGACAAAGAGTAAGAAGGGTGCGGAATATGTTGCCTTGTTTACATATTTCTCCTTTCAGTGTGAGTAAAAGAGATGCCGATTGGATGATCAATGCTGATGTTGATAGCTTGGATTCGAATCATCTTTTGCCAAGGTCCACGACAAGTCATCAACGCAGTCACGCTCTACGCGGTGTTCGAAGCCAACTTTGAAGGCAAAGAGGATGTTGGTTCGACGTTATCGACTTTCTTTACCAACATCGGACATCTTGCAGAACAGAACAATCAGCAAGCTGTCGTGTTATCAGGAATGATCTTCACTCTTGTCATTTGGGTATTTGGTGTTTTATCACTGCTCTTAGCCATTCTGTTCTACTCCTTCTTCCTCTGGCATTACATTCCTAATCGAGACGGTGGACTTACTGGTTACTGCCGGAGAAAGGTTGATAAACGTCTATCGCAGATTGTATCTGTCAAAGTCAACAAGGCAATCGAAGAGGAGGAAAGAAGACGTCAAAATGCTGATAAGAAGGGATTGAAGAAGGGAGAAAAGGCGCCAGTTCTTGGACGCCAAGCTACCTTGCCAACTCTGTTCGACCCAAAGAACGATGACAAGCTACCTAACATGCCGACCCTCACTAGGAACGACACGATGCAGACTTTACCTTTGTATTCATCTCGTCCTGGAACCCCTAGTGGACAAGCCACTTTACCCGCATTCGAACTTAATAATTTGAGTCAATCGAGACCATTTCCTAATCGCAATGCAACCAACTCTTCCGTCACAAGCTTTGGCTCGAATGCTCCTTTGATGGGAAATGTTGCAGAAAGTGGAAGAGATTCGCCTGCTCCATCGATAGCGCCTCTGAACAATGGCTATCCTAATGGTCTACCTTCAAGGCCAATGACCTCGAATTCAAGCCGGAGTCAATGGAGTGAAGGTCCAATTACACAAGGACCTCCAAGAATGCCGAGCGCCATGGCCGATAGAGGGTACACCTCAAGTCCAGTATCTTACACCGACCCGAGGAGTGCTACTCCAGGAGGACAGACCCTAGATGGTTACGGTCGCCCAGTACCCCGACCGATGAACGAAATGCGTTCGAATACCCCAATGGGACCACCATCAATAAGACAACAAACACCATACGACCAAAACATGGGCCGCTCGTCCCCAGAAAACGGTCGCAACTCCCCCGCCCCATCCGGCTACGCTCCCTACAACCCAGGCATGCGAAGCGCATCCGCTGCCCAACAAACCCGTCCCGTCCCGCAACAGCGGAATGTCAGCGAGCATGGGTATTTCGTCAATGGTCCACAAAGGCCCGGGACGGCGCAGAGTATGAATGTGCAGCCTAGTATTAATAGGTTGGCGAGTCCGGCGCCGTATAATAATGGGGGACCGAGTCCGGGGTATGGACCGATGGGAGGGGCGGAGGGGTATAGGAGGAGTTGAGGAGCTTTAGAAATATAGGTGGACGGTGTGGAATAGATTTTATTTTTTCATGACTTGATGTTGCTTTTTTGTGAGGTGAGCGTGCTTTTTATACCAGATTTGGAGCGGGGATTTTTATTTGTTGTTAGTTTGGTGGGGAGGAGAGGAAGTGAGGAGAGGGGTGAGGGGGAGATGATGGGAGGGGGCTTTGTAGATAGGTATTTAGCATGTAGTGGAGGATAGAAAAGAGAGATTCAAATGAAGTGGTGGTTATATATAAATGTGTTTTTTGATCCCGGTTGTGAATTATGATTTGATAGGAAGAATAGGAGGTGACATGATATAACGTCCCCTAAAGATTCCAGTCAAACAACTATAGTATACCATTTCCATAACATGAAGAATCGGATTCTTGATAGATACTACCCAAGACATTCCGATTTGGAATTCTCATGCGAGATTCATGGAACCCACGCTCGGGTTTTCAATGTTGTTCACCAAGTAGTCCACCTATCTTTAACATTAAATTGACGTTTTTTACTAACATCACCTCATACAACATCCTCTGAACTCACTCTCCCCTCTCTCAGATATTTTCTTCTCATCTCTTACTCGCAAGCTGAATTCGTAACATCTATTTACCTACCCTTCACCCCTAATCAGGGACGATGCCGTTTGCGCTGTTCCTCGAATACTCTTTTCGAGATCCAGATCTCTACTTTTTTGGGCTTGTCGTTTTTATGTTTTCGTAAGCAGGGGAGGTGTATGAGTGTTTCGGGGTTAAGTGTAGGGCTTTGGTGATGTGGATATGTGAGGGGGATTGGTGTGGTGGGGGAGGATAGGGGGTGTGAGTGCGAAAAGGGGGGTTTTGGGTGGGTGGGAGAGTTGGATGCGGATGGAATTGGGAAATGAGGGGCTGGGAGTTGGGAGGTCGGTTTTGACTTTTGTGCTAGGATGGCTGTGTTCTGGGGGGGGAATTCCAGTGGAAAATATATGTGTATATGTTTCAAGAATAATGATGATAAGATGGTAGAGAATTACTTGATCGTTCTTAAGACTTCGTGATATAAGGAAATGGGTATTGCAAACTTCTTCTACGCAGCTTGCTAAAGACTAGATAGTTCTCGCTAATGTCTTTATATACTCCCTTAATCTATTATCTCCAAAACATACTCTAAAGTTCGACTATACTAGCTAAATACAGAAAGCTCAATTCTCAGAAGAGGATGTAGAGCGTAGTGGTAGTAATTCCCTCTTTATTTTAAAACACAAATAAGATGCCGATAGATTAATCAGGTTTGGTTCTACAGAGGCAGGCTGTAGAGACGGGAGTACTGATTTCCATCCTGTTTTCGGTTTATGTAGGATTTTAATCTAGTGGAGATAGGGAATGTGTTTTTTTCAAATAGTAATTGTAATTGTTCGGAAAGTAGTGTGTTATAGTATCTATCGATTTATAGTCTAGGAATATAAAGAATAAGAGACGAGAATAAGGAATTAGTATAAAAGGGGAAAGCGTAGGGTAGAATCTCGTTAAAGCCATCTAGTACTTTAATTAAAATTCGCATTTAAGTAGAGGTATACTTTACATTTCCCTTCTTATTTATATAAATTGTGTTAATACTATAGAATTAGATATAGTATACCTTAAGTTTTAAACCCCGAAATATTAAATATTAAAGCCCGCTTTCGCCTATATCTTCTAATAAAATAGTATATATAACCTACCGTTCTACTCCTCGTACTCGTATAGCGTTCCTACTATCTAAAACCGCCTTACTAGCCTTACCCCAGAAGCTATCGCGCTAGCCGGCCCCTCTATCCGTTTCCCTAGCGTACCTCTCCCCCTAAACCGTCTAACAGGCATTCAAAGCTCTACCCCCCCTATTTTATATCACTCCTTTCTCTTCATCCCTCAACCAATCCCCCCCCGTCCCCCAACTCCTCCTTCAAACACCCACCCCCCTCCCCCCCAACTCCCTCTCCAACCTTATCCGAATAAAATCCCTGCCGAGCCGTCTCGCCACAACAGTCGTCCTCGTAACATATATCTGCTTCGCAATCAGGGACGCCAGACTAGGTCTCGCGTTTAGAGAATGGTTGAGGGCAGCGGGCACGCGCTGGAGACGCGTGGTATGGAGGAGAGGGTCGGTGGAGAGGTGTCGGAGAGCGTGCGAAGTGCGCGTGAGGGCGTGGAGGTCGGGGATGTCGAGGTGGGTTAGGATTGTGAGGAGGAGTTCGGGGGGGAGGGTTGTTAGGGTGGTGGGCATGTTGAGGTAGTGGAGAAGGTGGGAGATTGTTTAAATTCTAGGTAGAAGGAGGTTTCACGATCTTGAATTTACTGTACATGCGTTGTTCATCACATACTCACGATACGTCGTCCAAGTCACGAAAATAGCGGGGTACCCATTCCACCTCCACCTCCACTTTCCAACCGACAGACCCCCTTTTCCATTCCCCACCTCACCTCTCGCCTCGTCCAAACAACAACCAAACAAAACTCCTCTCACAGTAAACATCCGAATGCAGCAACCACCACATATGTACAAATCACCATCTCCATCTCCACGGAGCCCCCAAACCCACATGTTCGCAAATCCAAGGCGTCAAAGATGGGGAGTCACGTGGTGTATACCTACCTATCACCTCAATTCCACGCCTCACCACCTCATGATTAGCCAGCCGTTACCTGCTCTTGCGTACGAAACCAGGCACAAGTGAACGACAACGTAATTCGTGCTCCAAACTCCCTTCTGGATCACATATCGTAGAACCCATTCATTCCGTGCTTCCGGTCGTGTACGCAACGGCCTCCCTCCATCAAGCGGGTTACGGTCACGGCCACCTCAACGCGTCCGCGCCTCAGCACCCTCACGCTCAGAATTGGCGATTGGGAATTCGAGGCTGGCCGTCGTGCAGGCGACCTCAACATGGCAGGCAAGTGGACAGCGCAGAGCACCGCATATACCATGAGATTTCGGCATGGGGAAGCCCATACACACGATGCAACGAGACGGCCGACGGGGCCTAGCTCTCAACTCGCCCTGTGTTTGTAGACACCGATGGATGAACAAACGGTCTGCGGTTGAAGGGCGGCCGTTTTCCACGGCATGCTGCATGGAAACCCATTGATGGTCCAGTTCTGGTAGCTATCGCCTCGCAGCTGTTGTCGTGTGCAATCGGCGTGCATTGCAGCATACATACTATCTATCTAGGACGCAACCTGAGGCCGGCCTTGATGCCACGCGTAGAGCAACATGCTGCCAACATCTCTAAGCGGTACTTAGCGCTGATTCCGATCAGATCAGCTATGGGACTTCCCATCGGAATGCCAACCCGGGAGATAAAAGTCTGACAAGCAAGTACGGTAAGAGGGATGTAATAGCTAGCTTCCGCAAAAGCAAGAAAAAACCCGGTCGTCTCGGCGGCGACCTCTCATTACTATCATCCCAGCCTAGCCCACACATCGTAAAGAGCGCTACGGGGCGTGCCGAGTAAAGGTCACCCCTTACCGACCACCATGATGCTGATGTCGCTTCTCAACATTACCCTTGCCCCACACTGCTCACCTCCATATCCCATCTGCAGACATCCATCCAATAAAGAACCGTTCAAGGTACTCGATGAGGCTTACCGATGTGTGGAATACTCTATTTTGCTGACCACCTCTTCTATGCATCTGATTCGTCGATCAATCAGGAGAACCACCCCACCATTTCTCACGACACGCAGTGGATATCTAAACACATGATTAAATGTGTACCAAGCGTGGCTCCACCGCAGAACGTCAACTCCTAAACGTCGAAATACCGTTTGAATGCCGAGATTGGTAATCCCAACAAAAAAATCTCTGTCAAGTTGAGGTGGTACACCATGTCACGAGCGACGGACCACCGCTCACAAAATCTTTTGTTTTTCTCTCGCATATCAAAAACTAAATGATCCTTCTCGCTTGTCTGGAGGTCAAAAAGGGGGTCATGTTTATCCGAACTAGTCACTCACTGCCTATCAATTTTGCAAAACAACATCACCTGGGGGCCAGAATCAATATCTTGTTTGTCAACATCGGTTAATTGATTGATTCAATACCTAACAGACAGTTGATCAGCTCGTTCTTCCCACATCAGGCAGTCAGGTTTCTCCTCATCGTAGGATAGGCTTTCTTCTTTCCCAGCCTCCTCGTGTATGTTGCCAAAAGTCAGCCCTCGATCATCGTCGCCGGTGAGACCGTCATTGAATTGTAACCCCTGATCCAAGTCAACTTCCTTTATGGGACGGAACAGGTAGAGAACTTCGCCTCAAGATGCAACTTGCCATGATAGTAGTCATCATGGCCGCTCAATGGCATTAGTTGGTCTCCCGTCATGCCATAGTGTGATGGCTTCTGCAGCTTCTGCATTGGTATAGCACTTTGCCACCGTGAAGAGTTGCCTTGCAAAATTTGAATGATGAGTATTTGAGCAATCTGTGAGAGGGATAAGAAAATGCCAGGGGGCCAAGAGAGCATGGCTCCAAAAGTACACGCACAACTGAGAGCCTCAGTAACTCAGACTTCTGGTCTTCGGCATCTCTTGCCATCTCCTTCAATAAGAAAGCCTTACGCAGAACTCTTTGAAATATGCCCGAACTATGTGATAGACATGCAAGAGGGACGGAAATATGATGAAAAAACGTTGTGCCATACAAGGCCCAGTCTTCTTTGCAGGCCGGATCATATCACCGTTCAACTAAGACCTGGCTGGAAATTGGAAGAGTAGCCAAAGTAAGGTCGCCACGTCAGTGAAGCCCCATTGGAAAGCTTGCCTCAACAGCCCAAGGAAGAGGAAATTTCTTCGGTCATGGCAAGAAAGCCCTTGTGAGTGGCGAAACAGAGACGCAGAGATCTGCACAGACTATCTGCTCATGTTGCTCTTCACATGCGTGATGATGAGAGAAACATTGATTGCCTTAGAACCACCGTTTGCCAGCGCATCAGCTCCATAATGGCGAGGCGTTCGAGCAAAGCAGAGCGAGAGGATAGAACGGATGTAAGCGCGAACACTCTACCAAAATTGAATGCGGGCTAGACTAGTTGCATATGTGAATCCATTCTTCCACGCAACTAAGCGGTCTGCTGACTTTCAAGCCATCAGCAAGGAGCATTGCCAAGGTATGCTTCGAGCTGGAAGTGATATCCTATGCATTCTTGATTGAATGTCCAAAGCTACCAGCATATTCGTTTGCGGCCCGAAAGGGATGATGGCCTTGGAACCTTAACATCATCGATATAGGCTTGCGAAAAGAAAAAACGACAAGCCCGAATGCAGGTATAGCGAAAATGTGTGTAAGAAGAAAGCCGCGGACGAAGATCCATCAGATCCGGTTGGGTGAAGTGATTGCGGCGTGAGGCATTTGTTTTCATCAATACTGGATATTGAAGTCTTTCCAGAAAACGCGGTCCTGTCAGGGAGACCAAGAGTCCCGTGCTCATCACAGACGGGAAGGTCCACACGAAAGCAATATCGTTGTCCAGTAACCAGACCGCTCGATAACCTCCACCACGAGGAGACACAACAGCCATGGATCGACAGGCCATAACGTGATCAGATTGCATGGCCATCATCATATGCCGAGACCATGCAGCACCTCCACTCATATGCAACCACAAACAAAGAGTGAGGAGACAAATTCTAATCCGAGGCTTCGTCCTATGGAAAGCACAGAATTGCCTTAGCAGGGCCAGATCATCCTTGAGCTGGCCAGCCTAAGGTATCAAAAGGGCAATCTACAGTCCAGCAGGGATTGGAGATGCCATGGGGTTCCACAGGAGAAGATATCGCTTCTGCGTAATGGAGGCCGGTGGTGACAGAACGGCACGACTTGCAGAGATGCGTTGTTCGTTGGCTCGAATGTGATGGCCGGAATAGGCGGGGCGATGGCAAAGTCCTACGCAAGCATTGAGCATGATAGAATCGTAAGGTAAGTTTCGCTGGATGGGTTCTGTCTTGCGAGGCTATAAAAGCGTTGGTCACAGCCAGTTCTTTTTCTCTGTATCAACATCAGCAAGCATTCGTCTTCCAAACAGTCAAGAAGAACATCAACTCATCCTGATATTTCAAGCCAACTCTCTATCGCGTCCTCGACTCATAAGCTTCGCTAAAAGCCCAATCACGCAAAAACCCCAAGCAGTAAAGCCAAGATCCAACCCATAGCCAGTAAGTTTCCAACGTTCAGATACACACCAGTTTCAGATGTGGTCGTCAAGCAGCCCGACTAACGGACGGACAGACCCCACACGCACGGCCACCATGTGCTTTTACGATCAACACCAGATGAGTTGCGGCGACTACAAATGGTCACATTTCCGCCAACACTGCTCCAAAGAATATCGCACCGGCGAAACCTGCGGGATGAAACTTGTCATGAACACCATTCAAAAGGATAACAAGTGCAAGACATGCACCAAGATCGATGTGAAGCATGGCCGTCTCCGGAAGGAGGAGGATCGAATCGAAAGATGGTACAAGGAAGAACAGCGGGGCCACCAACGGGGCGCTTCAATCGACGCGTCCAAGGAGACGATTAGCAAGCTGTGGGAGGAGATCAACGACCTGCAATGGGAGCGGAGCCAGGCTCAGATGCAGACAAGATAGGCCTTCTCAGATAGATGGTATTTTCCTTGCTTCAAGACATTTCGTTGGTTATTGGGGTTTTCTGGACGGATTTTGCGGCGGAATGGCATTTGGATGGCTGAACGGCGCTGGAAATGACTGGTTCCTGGGCAAGAATGAAAATGTTTTGCGAATGAGGTAGCAGTAGTGTGTAACGATGAAACGAATCCGCAACTTCTCAAAAGCCTCAGGCTCAAGTTCATAGCGTATTTTGTTTGTTGTTCCAGTGAAAACCATGCCAACAAGATCGGTCACTGACGTCCAGGATTGCCGGGCGCTTAAAGGGTTGGCCCAGCGGCTCCAATGGTCGGCAAGTCGAGTAGCAGCGAGCTTGACGTGGTGCCGGACCAGATGACGGATATATCAGGATGGTGTTATCGAGATCTGACAGCAAGTTGCGCAGGCAGCGAGAGGGGAGACGGGGATGAGAGCTGAGATGTATGTTTTGTTGTCGTCAACTAAGCGCCGAGCTGCAGCAGATTAGCCAGGGCCATGACGAGCTCTGCGCACAGACGACGTAGAATGCAGTACAGAGGATTCCGTGGCTCTCACACCGAACGAACATGGGGAAAGGACTGAAGAAAATGACGAGAGCAACGAGGGAAACGCGTTGGTCTTATGAGACGAGTCTGCAGAAGTAAAATGAGGTGGAATTTGCGAACGTGGCTAACCCTCAATGGACTCTGCGTGGCAGCCTCACTGCAGAGCATGAGCGTAATATGATAGGCTACATGTCAAAATCCAGCAGCCAGTGAAGAAGCGCTTTTGACAAAGGAGATGCTGGATTGATACAGCGCATAGTCCAAACACGCTTGCTGATCCAGTCAAACCCCGCGTCCACGATCGTATTCCTCTCTTCGGAGCGATGAGAGGTCCATAGATCATTTATCGCAACCACCTTGCGCGTCAATACGGTGCAACGCATCCGCTGCGGGTATTGTTGGGTGCTGTCAATGCCAACCATCGACTATTCCGTGACCGGAGCTGCATCTGAAAACCCCCCCAACAGCGGCCCTATGCCATCTGATTTGATGGGCTTGTAGTTCTTCGTTTCCTCCAAATCTTCTTCTTCTGACAACCATCCGTCGGAAACGTTGGGCGTGTTTTCCACGGAGAGCGTCTTGGCTCCGAGCGATTGGTCGTCCGTGGACATCTTCGCAAGAACGTCTTGGTAATGGATAATCTTCGCATCTTGACCGGGGAAGTTGTCCGCAGCGGTAGGCTGGCCGTTTGCAGGTACCATGGCAAATATATCGACGAGATGACTGCGGTAAAAATTAGCTCATTGCTAAATATTTCCACGCTTCCTCGCAACAAATTGGACAGTGAAATTGCTGCTTACTGCGATGTCTGAGCTACCACTTTCTGCAAGGCCTCGGTTTCTCGCTGCACCTCTTGCGGATCTGCTTGAGGAGCTCCAGCGTTCGAATCGGCAAAACTTCCGTAATGGTTCCCGTTTGGGTCGTCGAAGAGCAGTCTCGAGCTCTCATCCTGTGCAAAAGATAATTCAGCGATGCACTCTTCTAAAGACCATATGCCACTTACCTCGTCTGCCAAATCTCTGTCGCCTCCATCACCACGAAGGCAGGAGGAGCAGGCGCCCATGTTTAAAGTAAGGAATATCGTTAACAAAAGCCCTTGCTGAACAAAACGAGACAACAATCTTCCGCACACCCTTCATAAATACTTAGGTAGACCGCATAGAGAACCGATCACAGAAGCTTCTGGGAAACAATTGCGCCAGGTAAAATATATCGTGTACGATGAGGCTGCATGGAAATGGAGAGTCTGGAAGCTCAAGGGATTTTGGGGGACCAGAAAGTTCCCACGGCGCATCGCGCTAGTCCTAACTAGATCGCCAAGATTCTCACCTGAACGTCATTCGACCTGATCCCAGAATCCCTTTACAGAATCGAACATCATTACTTCCGGTCTTCAACCTTGTCCTATTTAAAGGTACCTTCATGACTCTAAAGGTAACTGATCTTTTCAATGATATCTATCGAGTCACTCTAAGCTGGACGTCAAACATAGTTCTCATTTCGTACGGATCGTTCTTCCTTGATTCTCCAGGAAATGCAATTCTTGATCTATGATACCCAAGGCGACTTTACTAAAGGATCTCAAGGTGCAGTTCTGGTGGAATTCAAAATATGTAAGAGCTGGGGGAGTTAAGGGTTAGATCTAATTGGTCTAAGTCTACCAAAGGATCACCTCTGGCCTCCTGCAGGGCGATTTTCTATCATGTCTCAAGCGAGATACTGAAGGAGTTGACTAGACACCACGACTTTTGGCAAGAGCAGGCGGATTGCTGCTCTCTCTATAGAATCCCTCCTCAAGGTACGGAAATCCTAACTGGTCCAGCTTCGCCCTTGATCTGGGCAATACCTGCCTTTGAAACCCCTTCTCTACTCGCTGCAAGGTCACAATACTTTTCCAATTCAATGCCTCTACCAAGGAACCCCCCGAAGACGATGAGTTATAAGAAGTATTGTAGTTCTGTTGTATTTCCAAGCAACCATCCACACTCATTTATCAACAGCTACATCTTGCTTACATTATTTTCTTGAATCTTCTTTCATTCAGCTCCTTTCTTGCTACTATACCGTCCGCCGCGTTTCCAAGATGAAATCCAAGTTTGCATTTGTCGCAGCTGCCATAGTGGCATTCTGTGGACCAGCTTTGGGTCACTGCCCTGACACGGTCACGGTTACCATCACCTCGATTGTAACTGATTGTAGAGGGCCGCGAACGCCAACAACATCTCCGACATCTCCATCGTCGACATCTTCTTCCTCCTCGACCAGCATCTCGACCTCCGATAGTTCATCTACTGTTCTTTTTTTTACCGCTTCTACCAAGGCTACTAAAAGCAGACGTCCACATCACCACTATAGTCACCAACCTGATCCCGCTACTACAAGCATGCACCATCCATCGCCTACTCTCCTTGATTGCCAGCCAGACAATTGTCTGCGAGCTTTGCAAAATACAGCCCACTTTCCTGGTGCTTCGAGCTTCTGTGCCACCTACACAGCTTCTGTGAATACTGCTACTACTGGATTCCCGGAACCTATCGTTAATTGTAAAGCCAAGCCATCCTTGATTTCTTCGGCTTGTTCCTGTATTGACCCCAACCTGGTGTTATCGTCAACACATGCTCCGAGCACTCGAGGAACTTTGATTTACTCTTCCAATTCTACCATGACGACTTCCTCAATTAACTCAACTACGGCACACACTACGTCGTCAGCAACCACGAACGGTACAATCTCCTCATCCTCAACGACTTCTGGTGTCAGCTCTACGACGGTAAAGAACCCTCAACCGCCCAAAGCAACTCTGCCGTTGGACTGTCAACCCGATAACTGTCTTCGTGCATTTGAAAACAAAGCGTTTATGGACGGTCCCAAGTTCTGTGCAACATACACCGCAGGACCATCTACTCCAACCGAGATCCCTGACTACTTGCGAAATTGCGAAGCCAATCCTACTTATTTGGCTTCGGCATGCTCCTGTATCAACACATCTCTTCCAGGAGCTATTGGATACACGTCTCATTCTTCATCCACCACCAGTACCACTTCACCAGGTACCTCAACCAAAGCATCAACCACAACCACCACTTCGCCGACGTCAACTAGCCCAAACAATACTCCCGCGCTAGATCCATACGTGGACTGTCACCAGGACAACTGTTTCCGCGAAGCAATTCAGTCTACGTCGCAATTCTCACGGTTCTGCTCGACCTATACCACTGCGGTGGTGACGGCCACCAGCGAACTTCCACCCTTTGTCGCCATGTGTTCTCAGCCAGCAGTAATCTCGTCAGTATGCTCATGCATCGTCGCTCCAACTGGTACTGGTACTACGGTCTCTAGCACCAGCGCCGGTGGCAATGGTGGTGCTGCGGCTACCTCTTCCGCGTCTGCTTCCTCCTGCGCTGCGGTGACAGTCGTTTATGAGACTCGCACGCAGATTGCTACCATTCTGACGACTGTCACTGCTCCGTCATCCTCGGTTTTATCAGCCAAAGTCTCAGCTACACTCCGAAGACGCTGGGGATCTCAGTAGATGTGAAGGGTATCGTTGATTTTTCCAAAGTTAGGTGTTTGTGTGGTGGTTGTTAGCGAAACCTTTTCTTCTATTTTTGATTCTGGATAACAATTTAAATCTTCTGTTGCACTTTATGTACTGGTATTGCGTATTACATAGCTAATTCGGATCTAACAACATTAATTACAAACATTTAAATCATCTATTACAGAATCTGCTTGGATCATGTCACCCTCTTCCCTGTTGGAAGTCATTAGTCTCGCTTAACAACACGCCTTGAAACAAAGACCGGGTCCTCGGGCAGAAAAGAAGATCCCGAGATTGCACAACATCGGCGACAACTTCAACGGCAGTTGGTTTGTGTTCCGAATAAAACCCCCACGAAGCCAATGAACTGGCTGGTATCGCGTTGCCATGTGTACCTCACATGTTTCCCCCACACTTTTGACTTCTTGCAGGACCCTGATGTCTTACTTCGCTTGGAGGATATTTGCCTGAGGCGGAACATTCAGCCCAAAGAATTGGTGGAAAATAAACCGGTCTGAATACTCTTGCTAATTTACCTTCTAAATCATGTTTCAATTATTGCATTTATTTAATTACGGTTTCCTTGTTGGTATCGGCTTTAGTTTGTGGAAAATACATCCCCATACCAATCTACTGCGTCACAAAATCACGTACAAACTCACGTGACCAACCCCAAACAAAAAGTCGGCGACCAAACGCGCAGAACGTCCCCGAACTAACCGGCACGTATGCGCATTTACCGAAAAGAAGACCAATCTCCAACATCAAAGCACACCATCTTCAATGCCTTTGTCCAGCCTTTCCTCGCTATCAAACGGACAAAGTCACATTGAATCGCCGACCTGATATCCAAACACGGCTCGGAGGGCGTACGCCACAAAATTAGCACGTCATGGCCCAGAGAAAGCGCGAGCGACGTCTTGCGTGGCTCGGAATATTCTTTGATAATTCTTTGCATCCATATTGTGACTTGAGGTTCTGATTTCAAATGACTAGCTAGCTCAGTGCCGAACCGACTGGACTGGATTCGGGATCTACTAGGGCTTCAGGGGTTGAGGTGACCTGTTGTTGGGGTCCGGTGAATTCCCATCACTACTTCTGCTTGTAAACAAAGGGGAAGAGCCGACATCCAGCTTATATTTCGTTCCTGATAAGACTTGTACAACTCCCAGATGTTCTCGACAAAAGACAAGCTCAGAATACAACGACGTTGATAGTACGATGGCTTCTTTTCCATGGCCGAATGCCCTTTCCGGTGCCATATTCGGAGCTGCTCTGACTGCGGCCGGCATGTATTCGCCTTCGACTATCATCGGCCAGATGAACTTGACGAACTTTCATATGATGAAGGGATTCCTGTCCGCGAGTGCTACTAGTGCGTAAGTACAACCAGTCTCGATTATCGGCGCCCAAGAATTTCAGCATCCTTTGGTGTGATATCTTGAGATTTGTTGAAAAGAGCAAGAAAGCTTCCACCAGCACTGACACCTCCTCAGATTGGCAATAGTCCTCGCAAACAACCTCTCGCTATCCAAATGCCAACCGCGAACTCCCGCAACAATATCACTTCCCTCATTCAGCAATGTCTACAACGGTAACCTCATCGGAGGTATCCTCTTAGGACTCGGCATGACTCTCACCGGCGCATGTCCTGGAACCGTATTCCCGCAGGTCGCAACCGGAATCAGCAGTGCAAAGCAAGTCCTGCTAGGTAGCGCCATCGGAGGCATCATTTACTCCTGGTTAAAACCGCGCCTCCAAGCAAGCACCATCAATAAGAAACAGGAAGCTTTCACCAAGCCAACTGTACCGCAGCGTGTCGGCACAGATGCGTGGATGGGTCTTGCAACCTACGAAATTCTCTGTGGTAGTCTCGTCGCGGGAGCAGCCTATGCATTTCCTCAACATGACCCATCACTCGTCAATCCTATTCTCGGCGGTATTCTCATCGGCATAAGCCAATTTACATCTCTTCTTCTCACATCCTCTACGTTAGGAATTTCCTCCGCATTCGAACAATTCGGCGACAACTTCTGGTGGCTATTCACACCTTCTCAGCCGAGACCCTCCATCAAAGCCACCATCTTCGCATTTGGTGCTTTGGGTGGCTCGTGGATACTGACCCAAGTTGCGGAGGTACCAGCACCATATGACGCGATGGCTATCAGCACGACTAGAGCTATCCTCGGTGGAATCAGCTTGATTGTCGGGTCAAGAATTGCGGGAGGTTGTACGAGCGGACATGGCATTAGCGGCATGAGTATGCTGAGTGTGGCCAGCTTTGTTACCGTTGGTGGGATGTTTGCTGGTGGTATGGGGAGTGCGGCGGTGTTTCGATTGGTTGGTTGGTAGTGCTTCTATGCATGCTATTTACTTAATGAGAAGGCCTATAGTTGACCTCCCTACATATTATACGGTATGAATTAATTTCGTTACACGAGTCGTATTGACGCTAAGTGTTTTCCCACTCGACGAGGATCAAGAGCCTTCACTGATCTCGGTCTATCCCGGGATCCTCATGACGATTATTCAAGTATGTCAGGTAAGTTAGCAAACTCTGTGGGCTAAGATAACAAGGAAAAAGCTGTTTTTGCGGATGTTTTCGAATGTTTGCACCTCGAAGAAGCAAATGGATTATTATACTAGCCTTCCAGATTCTCTCCCAATTTACAGCCTTATATTGCAACTCTTTCCCTCAAGCTTTGACCTGCTCTTTCCTTCTCTCCTCCAGCATCCTGGCCCTCTTCTTCAACAAACCAACCCGCTCATCGATCCCACCCGCACTAAAATGGCTAACAAGACCATGATACGTCTTCTCCATATTCTTCTTCGCTCGCACAAACATCCTCTCCTCATACACCTTCACCGCCTCATCAAGCGCAGTGGCATCACCATCCACAAACGCATCCTTCCACCTCATGATCTCCCTCGCAAGTTCCATCGCATCAACCATCGCAACATTAACGCCCACACCCGCAAACGGCGTCATCAAATGTGCCGCATCCCCTAACAACGTAACCCCAGATCGCATCTCCCAGCTCAAGCCAACAGGCAACAT
Source organism: Glarea lozoyensis ATCC 20868 (assembly GCF_000409485.1). NCBI lineage: Eukaryota > Fungi > Ascomycota > Leotiomycetes > Helotiales > Helotiaceae > Glarea > Glarea lozoyensis. Next base: position 60,102 of record NW_007361002.1, on the reverse strand, counting down.
ATACAATCGTCTCACGATCAAACTATCCGTCGCCTCCTCCAAAATCACCCTCTTCAAGTCGCCATGACAATCCCCAAAATAGCTCTCCGCCAACACCCCCCGTGCCGACTTCGGCTCCTCCCAGTTGATCCCGCACTCATCCATCCAAGACTCCGGCTGTCGAACCCCAAGATAGATACGAATCCGATCGAAACTATTCTGTTGCCCGATCAACGCGAGACCCTCATCGAACATGAAGAAACTGCCCGAACCGATGAATTCGTTCAGCCATGGCTTTTTCACACTCACGTCGTGCGCTTGGAGTTCGATGAACGTGATGCCTGAGTAGTACGGCGTTTCATTAGAGACGAGGGGCCGGACTTTGGACCATGCGCCGTCGGCGCCAATGACGAGATCGAAGCCTGTTTCGATGCTGTCGCTGAAGTGGAGGTTGTATTTGGCACCCACGGGTTCGACTTGAAGGAGTTTGTGGTTCCAGTGGATAGTATCGGGGTCTACGGCATCGAGGAGCAAGTTCCTGAGGTTTGAACGATCGACTTCCGGACGATCTCGAGAGGTTTCTGGGGGTGCGGCCGCGGAGTTGTTTTCATCCCAGACGACTTCCCCGTTGGATTTCATGAGCTTGAGAGCTTCGGCCGAGGGGATGATTATTTCTTGGAATTTTTCGAAGAGGCCTGCTTCTTTGAGGGCGAGTTGGCCGCCGTCGGCGTGGAGGTCGATGATTCCTCCTTGATCTCGTGATGAGCGGTCTTTGTCGAGTTCGAAAATGGTGGGTTTGATGCCGCTGCATTGAAGCATGCTGGCGAGGGTCAATCCTCCTGGACCGGCGCCGATGATTGCGATTTTTGGGAATGGCATGTTTGGATGCTTGGGAGTCTTGTGAGAGAGATTGTTGGAAACCTCCAATAGAAACTCGAGAAGAAGTTTGTTGATATCAACAGGGAGTATTCAAATTTCAGTCAATGTTGAACTAAGGTGAGTGTAGTAATTTTCGGTATCCTCAACTCTTTCGTACTTTCACTTCCCACAGATTTCATCCAAGCTTTATACCCTTTGCTTTCATGATTCTATCTTTGACTCGGCCATTCGGTCCTCCAGAAATCCACGAATCTGAATTGAACACAGGCCGTCTGGCAGGCAACTTCCCCCATCAAACTGTTCTGCTAGTATTTTGTGGTGAATACAATGTTAGGATGACGCGTATGAGGGTGGATATTGTAGTCGTGAGGGCCGTGGGGCTGATGCGATTTCTCGCTTAACTAAAGGAGGTGCGATGTTGCGATCGGGGCTAAGCATGGAAAGCGAATAGGATCCAGTGGGTCGTAAATAATATACGAGGACCAATAAGAAATGATCTTCAAGCTCAGACTCGGACGTGTCAGCCCCGAATCAGCACCGAAACAACCTCAATCCATCCTGCGTGTCCCCCACTGCATCACGCAGGGCTTGCTCGAGCAAAAGTTAGAGGTGGAGAGACAATCCAAAAGCTGAAAATGGTCGGGGTAATTACGAGCAGTCGTTGTGACCACTGCCGCAAACGCAAGAAAAAGGTAAGTACTAGCCTAGAAGTCATACCGCGCCTGGCTTACAACACCTTCCCAAGAATCTAACACCTTGCACAGTGCGATGAGAAACGACCCGCTTGTACGCGATGCATTCAAGCAGGATTGATATGTTCTGGTTTCATCACCCGCTGGAAGTTTGTGGATGAGGCGGCTCGCGTGGCTGGCCAATACGTGGGCCGACAGTTTGTATTTGATACCGTGGACGAAGGCCTGGAATCCATCTTTGAGAAATACGAAGACGAGAAGTTCCAGACGGATGGAACACTGGTAGTGCATGAAAATGCCTTCTTTACTACGCTTAGCAAGCGACACTTCTCAAGGGCTCGATCGTGGATTCCGCGGTATCTCGAGTTCAATAAACTTGCATCCGAGTTTGTGTTTTGTCTCGAGGCAAATAACACTGGTGTGCTGATGCCGCTGCGTCTGATTGGTGCTTTCTTAGAATACGTTCCCGGTCGATTAGGTCAGAATATGGCGCTTGACGATGCAATAGCCTGCATTTGTGCTATTTATCATCCCGACGATTCAATGCCTTTGACGGATAGCAAGAAAGTCCGACAAAGCTACACTAAAGCAATTCGGTCTGTAAGAACCCATCTTGCTCATCCGATTATGAGCAAGGACGCTCATGTGCTATGCGCCTCTATCTTACTTCAATTCTTTGAGGTGGGTCTCTAATGTTATGTCTCATGTACAGATTAACAATAGTCACAGCTTGCTGTTAACGAGGGGCGAGGAAACTGGCTCCAGCTTGCTCGCGGTAATTCTAACCTAATACATTCAAGAGGAATTGAAGGCTACAACACAACGTTCGAGCTTTTGATGTTTCATTCTCAGCTCACTTATGTGGTAAGGTTTTTATTTGCACGACGACTACCTCGATTGACCTGCTAACTCACCCCTAGCTCGCTCAGTCAATGAGCGCCAATCAATTCTGCTTCCTTACCAAACCCGACTGGTGGGCGCTCATCAGAAAATGCCCAGATTGGCCCGAGAGCGTCTGCTCTCGTTCATACACGTTGCGATCAGAACTATGTATCCATATGGCTAACATGTTCGGGATCATGGTTGCCTACCGATCAATGAACGATGATGGCAATCCGTCTAATCATTCGAGCGCCTTGGCAAAAAGTGCTATAGAACTCCTAAGTAATGTCAAGAAATGGCGCCAACAGAGCATTGTCCCTATGACAACCAAGGCACTCGAGCCGCATATCTCGAACTCACGGCCCGAGCATCAATATCCAAACATATTATATGGTATAATTGATAGTGTTATAAGCACATCAATCTCCTGCCTGCGACGGATTCTTCGCTCGCTATGCGCTTCCGATTTGAAATACCCTATCACGTTCGAAGAACGACATGAGATCTTGAGCATTGTTAGCAATCTCGGAGAGGATGACGAGTGGGAGGAGATCGCGGGTGAAGCGTATGAACGTGTGAAGGCCATGTCGGTTATGGCTTCGAAACCACTCGAGTTCGGCAACCAACAATTTCAAGTCGTGGCTAAGACTCTGGATGTGGATATTGAACAGTACCAGATCGTGGCTGATGAACATATCATGATACTTGCGGGGCTTCAATAAAAGATGGCACGACGCAAACATGACACCTGAGAGATCGCTCACCGCTCTATACATAGGAAATATCACCAAATCCTACGCAAATATTGAAGTCTCTATTTCATGGAAGCTGATTCACTACCAAAGTTTCTAATTCACTGGCCACCATATGTATGGAAATTAAACTGAGCTCTCTCACTAGTCAACGATCGCATGGAACTCCTATAGGAACATGCGAGAAACCCTGGATCCGATCATAATGGAGCCCACTACGCTCGAAATTGTCGATAGCATATAGTGTTATCGCTTAACGCCTCATGTGCGAGTCCAAACTCTAAGGACCTTGATGCCTAGATTCCACCATTGCCCGGCGGACCAACCTACTTGTTCCACACTCCAGCTATTATCAAAAACATACGGTTGCATGCAGCAGCTAATGCTGGGACACCTCGACCTACTCTACGTGTATTTGAAGTAGTTGCAGTTCCGAGGGACAGTGTGACGATATGCTGCGATGTGGGGTTTGGGTGCATCTTATCAAAATCCGCCATGCTTCTGACTGGATTGAAAGAGATGAATTTGTCGATTGGTTACATGGATGGGGAGATTGCTAAGAGGCTATATTGGGATCGTTCACCCAGGCGCATTTCTGCTAACGATGGCTCAGAAACACCATTCTCGAATTCTGCGCTGTGAAAACAGCTTGTTGTGACAAAAGCCATTTTTCAAGAATTAAAGTGAGATTCGGTTGTTTTATAAACCTTGTTATCAACGAGCTTTTTACTATCTGGTGTAATAAATTACCAGTCACGCTTATAATGCTGCGGGGTCAGATCGAATTTAAGCGAGCATGCTACCTGGTAGATACATCCATGGATGCGTCTCTTGTCTTACCATCACATGCCGAGGTGCGAAGCGCGCGGACGGTGTTTACCTCAACTTCACTCAAGCTGCCCGTATTTCGGTTACTGCTTACCTGGGCATCTACTAAGGTTCACTCACTGTTCATTTAATAATTATGATAGAGAACAGTACTACTAAACAAGAACCTAGCTGTGTTGCACGGCTTAGTCACAGTAGACTCGCCTTCACCTTTGACAATTCACCACCTTGATAGATGCATTTAAGCTTAAGACATTCAACCTTCTTAGGACCTTTGACTCTTTACATCTCACAACTCCTGTCTAGCCAGCTCAACTCCAACAAAAGGACAACATAAAATAGGACGACCGGCACTCTGCGCCCCACCCCCATTGTCAAAATCGGGGTCCTCTTTAACCCTTTGCGACAACACGATACTGAAAATGACTAAAAAATCTAAGAGCAAGCGCCCAGAGGCACAGAACGGACCGGCAATAAACCCTCCAAAAATGATGTCCGTACTATCTAACAGAACACAGAGACTTTACACCCTCGAAGAAGCACTCAAAGTCTTATCTCTCAATACCAAACCCGATATCAAAACAGAAACATCAGTCAACACCAAACCGGATGTAAAGTTAGAGTCGCTAGACAGCACCCCGATCTTCACGCCATCCATCTCAACCAAAAGTGCTGTGAAGCCCGAAAGCGACGTCACCTCTGAATTCAACGACTACTTCGGCGACGTGAGCAAGCTCGAGAACTGGCAAAACCTCTGCTACGATCTCGATGTTGAGGATATCGATCTAGGAAGTCTGAAAAAATGTCGAAAGGTAAACTACTCCTAACGCTCATCTTGATAAAATTCCGCTAACACAACACAGGCTCTCGGAAAACTCAACGTTAACATCGTCGACGTCGTCGAAGCCCAACGCAACCGTAAGGACAGCAGTATCTGCGGTGGAGCCAAACTCGAAAGTGAGGCAGGGAAACGTGATGGATGGTCTGACGTTGCGTCGAATGCGTCGTGGGAAGATCTGGAGAGTGTCTCTACCATCCGACCCGTGCTGAAGGTAAGGAAATTCGCCACGCGCGCACAGCTTATTCGGTATACGAGGAAGGAGAAGAAGTATTTTCCGAGGTGCGAGGCGAAGGAGAAGGGGCCGGTGAGGTGTTTGTCGAAGAGGATGAAGTAGGAGGGGGGCGAACTGGGTTTGGGGTGAGATGTTGGGCAAGTTGATCTTCAGGACTAGTGCGCATTTGTGACCCTGCCGTCAACGACGTAGGCTGTTAGCTGATAGTTGACTAAAGATGACCACTCTTCCACGTACATTTAATGCCCAGAGACATGCGTGCTCTCCATTTCACACTTTAATTACATACAAGTTCCTTTCTTATGTTGGCCATACTAACAAATTGTGTAATCTCAATTGTCAGATATGTTTTCGCCAATTCCTGAGGTTTGACCACAGGCAATTCTACCAGACAAAAATCCCTAGATTTAGACGTCCAAAGAAGAAGGTTCTCATTTATTCAATCAGACATTGGTGCGAACAGAGATTCATGCGAAAGGGTTCTCCATTGGCAATCTCGACACGACTATTGTCTGATGCTTTTTCTCGGCTTCTCAACTAGTTGGGAACTTGGTAGTGTTGTCAAATCAAATTTTATTTAACATATTAATGAGGCAGACATCAACCCGAAAGAACAGCTAGGGGAACTTACTACTCGAACGCAATGACATATCAAATCATACTTCTTGCTAAAAGTTTCGCGAAAAGAAAGTGGTGTTCTTTGCTCTGCGGGTTTAAACGAGCGCGGACGAGAGAAGAATTTACATACCCTTAGGTAAGTCATTTAAAGACAAGTGTTGGCTTTCTCTTAATTTCGGGAAATTGTTATCCAACATCTCAGAGATTTGGTAACTTAGCCGCGCATTCCCGCTTTCTACTGGAATCCCGACAAACTGGATTGTCTTCTGAGTGGCTGAATTACCCACGATATTTTTGCCGCCCACCTTTATGCATTTAACTGCACTCACCGAGTACAGCTCCATTTGGGTGGCTGATGTAACCTCCGCTGTTGGTTCTTGCAAAATCCAACTAGATTTGCGCATTTTCTTCCTTACCTCGATGTATTACTCGCTGTCGCGTATTGCATGCCTGCATAAGATCCCGACTGAGGCCGCAGCAGCATGTACCGTTGAGCGGCATCACGTTGGTGTTTGAGAACTAAAAATATAATTATCAATACCTTTCAAATCATTCTTCCTACAGTTTACATAGTTACGAGTTCACTTTTCTTGCTTCGATTTCTTTTTTTATTCTCAATTACGCATATCACTTTGTTTGCTAGTCTGACCTTTCTATTCTGCTTTGGGAGTCAAGTAAAAAAGCCCTGTCTTGTTAGTCCCAACTAACAAAATTACACCAACTCATGTCTATCATGGCTAAGCCCACTCAGCAATGGGCTCAAATTCCGGGTTTCTACCATTTCAGCAAAGACTTCACTTTTCACACCATGGCACGAGACGATGCAGATCCAGAGAATATGCACGCGCCAAATGTTAACCAAATACTACGATCGAAGCGTGTACGAGTAGTAGCGACTGCTTTGGCTGTAGTGTTTGCCATCAGTTGTGTCTTCCGCAACAGATATGAAGTTCGTCAGTACGCATCTTTCAGCTCACTTTCAGTGCCCTCAACGATCTGTGTTAAGGAAAGCAACGTAGACTGGTCACGCTTTGCCTACACTCAATACGTCACGGACGAGACATATCTCTGTAACTCAGTGATGTTGTTCGAGATTTTAAATCGACTTGGAAGTAAAGCTGATCGCTTGATGATGTACCCCAACACGATCGACTTGAGTTTCGAAAGCTCTGGCAGCAAACTTCTGAAGAAGGCGCAAAGCGAATATGCTGTAAAGCTGATGCCGGTTGAAATACAACACCGTAACGACGCAGACTGTGAGGATACCCCTAACCAATTCTTCTACACCAGTCTGATTGAAAGCTAATGCGAGCCAATGCAGCAACGTGGGCAGACAGTTATACGAAACTCCTGGCCTTCAACCAAACACAATACGATCGGGTTCTGTCCTTGGACTCAGACAGTACAATTCTTCAGCATATGGACGAGCTTTTCCTGCTACCTCCCGCCCCCGTCGCGATGCCACGTGCGTACTGGCTTAAAGACCATTTTCTATCCTCTCAACTGGCTTTGATTCAACCCTCCAACAACGAATTCGCACGTGTGCAAGAGGCTATTCTGACGGCAAGTGGCGGTGACTTCGATATGGAGATTGTCAACAAGTTATACGGCAAAGACTGCATGATCATTCCACATCGCCCATACACCATTCTGACGGGGGAGTTTCGCAATAACGGCTCGCATCGAAACTACTTGGGTAACGAGTACGAGACTTGGGACCCCGAAACTGCAATCAAGGAAGCAAAATTCCTGCACTTTTCAGATTGGCCGGTTCCCAAACCATGGTATAATGCTTCAAAGAGTTTGATCCGTGATAAGCAGCCTGTGTGCAAAATGTCTGCGGACAGTGGGGTTGAGGACTGCAGAGCGAGGGATTTATGGTTGGGGTTTTATCAAGATTTCAAGACCAGACGACAAGTAAGCTTTTGCTTTTCCGATTCCGAATGATTGTCTATATTTTTGTGTATTTCAAGATTAATACTGACCATCTTACAGAATGTTTGCAACCTTGAAAACAGCAGAGTGTCACGAAGATCAATTGAGGATCCACATCCAGGACCTTTATTAGTTGTGTTCCAGTAGAACTATCTCACTAGCACGTCTTATTATTAGAGGAAGCAAAAGCCAAAACATTAATTTATTTTGTGTTCCTCGTAGCGTTGGATTTCGCCAAAACGTATGCAGCCTTGGCACTGTTTGAACCCACTCCGCATCTGGCATTGCGAGAGAGTCATTCAACTTCAGAAGTTAACAGCGACGAAACAATCGTGTTCGACTCGATAATGCTAAGATGGTGAGTACTACCCCATTAAAGCAGCCTGATTCCCAACTTAACTCCAACTAGGTACCAAGGAAAACTAGCGTCCCATCCGACCTTAACCCAAGTCGTCGCTACGACAGTTCTATTCGGCACAGGAGACATCCTCGCACAAAAATTCGTCGAAAAGAAAGGCGTCAAAGATCTTGAATTATCTAGAACTGCCCGAATGGCATTCTACGGTGGAGGTACGTACCAAAACTCACTGATTATCTCAATTCAACCCTTCTGAACTGACGGATGACTCACAGCGATATGGCGTCCAGCAGCCACGCGATGGTTCAAATTCCTCCAAACCAGAATCAAACACAAGAACAAAAACATCGAAATGTTCACACGTGTCGCAATTGATCAAACACTTTTTGCGCCAATGAGTCTTTTGGTGTTTTTCAGCTCCATGTCCATCATGGTGGGTTCGAGTCCGTCGGAAAAGCTGGAGAAGTCGTATGCTACGACTCTGAAAAGAAATTGGATGCTTTGGCCGTTTGTGCAGCTTGTCAATTTTCGATTCGTTCCATTGGATCAGAGAGTCATTTTTGTGCAAGTGGTTTCGCTTGGCTGGAATTGTTATCTGAGCTATGTTAATAGCTCTGTTCCTACGTCTTCGAGACCAAGAAGTGGGTAGCATAAATTCAAAGCAGCATGACGTGTTGTCCAAGGCTTTATGGGATAAGTACACGATCCATCAGATGGTTAGCAGTATATTTGTGGTGCTTTAGTATAAATTCAGATGTACAGATTTAGTACAGATAGCTATAGACGATACTCTGCTTCGCATACCAGGAAGATGACGTTGAATTTATGACAAATTTCTGAACCTTTTTTCTGAAATAAATAAGCTGAGATTATAGTAATGCTAAGTGGTCTATATGTCGACGCCATTTAAATGCTTGAAGATGCAGGCCAGCGTTCATTCGAACACGGCGGATAAGGGAAAATAATACAAAATAGCGAGACACTTGCGTAAAATGCTGCTGATCCGCAATGCCAAGGCCAAGAACCATTGATTTGTTGTTAAAAGTGTCCTTGTCACTCTTATTCGGCGCGAGTGAATTATGCAGCCACTTCGACAATCTTCTTCTTTCTGATATCTTTCCAGCCCATACCCCAAGCAAAAATAAAGCACGCCGCAGAAGCGGCAGCCGCGATATAGAAAACTTGGTTTAGCGAATCGTTGTACGCTTCAATAACCCCGGCCAATGACTCTTTCGGAATGACTTCTCGGAAACCACTTGCGCCAGCTTGTTCAACGAGCGTGTGGCTGACACCAGGCGCGTGTGTGGCAAGGCTCTTTGGGAGAGCCCCAGAAAAGCAAGTTTGGGCGAAGGCGAGGAATAGCGAACCTCCGAGTGTTTGAGCGAAAGCGACAAGGGACATGCCTATGGACACTTGTTCTTGTGGTATGCAATTTTGGATGGCGATGATTGGCTACACGGATCAGTATACTTCGGAAAGGTATATGAGAATGACTGTACCATTTGTAATCCAGCACCTCGACCTGCACCTCCAATTATTTGATACCCAATCCAGACACCCGTAGTTGTTGTCGGAGTGAATGTACTTATAAGCCCATGCCCAAGCGATGAAAATACCGAACTAATGACGGCCCAAGGAAGATAGTAACCGAGTTTTCCAACTTATACAAATCAGCATGAGCTATGGAGCAAAGTCTGAGACTCACCGAGAACACCAGAAGTAATGGCCATAAACATTTGACTAAGAATACTCGGCAGGAAGTTGACGCCGCTCGTCGTTGGCGAGACTCCCTTGACCGCCTGGAAGTAAATCGCGAGATAATACGAAATAATGAGGTTAGCACCGAAGAAGAACAGCATGAGAAGGCAGCTACACCAAACAACTCTTTGCTTGATCATCGACCATGGAATCATTGCCATTTCCCCACGCGACTTCTCCCAGATACAAAATACCACGGTATTCGCGGCAAATCCGCAGAAGAGTCCAATGATCGTCGCGCTGGACCATGCGTACTTTGTCCCACCCCATTGAAGAGCCAGCAGTAACATTATTGTTGTAGGCGCAAACAAAAAGAACCCTGGGATGTCTAGCTCCATGATAAAACTTTGCCAAGTGGACTTTTTGGTTCTGACTGCGATGCGCTGAGGGATTTGTATGAGGAGGAGGATGGCGGCGGTTAATGCGCCGGCAGGGAGATTGATCCAAAAGCCTACGTGAATGTGAGTATGACATTGCATTTACAATGTAAGAGATACACTTACACCATCTCCAACTGACGTGCTGGGTCAACGCTCCTCCAATGACCGGTCCCAGGAGCAAACCCATTTGAGCGACTGAGGATGTTATGTTAGAGAGCTACTTCACAATTCTCGGGGTATCGCTTACAAGCCATCAAGAAGCCAGTGGATGCTATGATTAGTATTAGTATAGCGACCATGGGACCTCGCAGCGGAGGACTTACCTGCTCGTTTTTCCAAAGGAATAGAATTTGCGATAATTGTAAGAGCACCGTTAATCAGACCAGAAGATCCGAGACCAGCAATAGCTCTGGCTACAATCAACATCTTGGCGTCTTTCGCCAAGGCACATAATAGCGAACCTAGCTCGAAAACACCAAGAAATGAAAGGAAAGACCACTAGGACCAGTTATTATCTGTATCGCGGGGGATGTATGAAGTACTACCTTGGAGTTGTACCGAGTATAGATCTTTCCAGCCATTGGGGTCAGAGCAGCACTGTGATGATGAGCGTCATCAAGCATAATATAGGGAAGGCTACCATACCTGGCCAACAAATAGCTACTTCCATACCATCCTACATCGTTAAGTGAATGGAAATCACTTGTAATTTTGGGAATGGCCTTGTCTCTGTTAGTTAGGGGTCGAATATGTTAGGTAGAGTCAAGCGTACCGTTGCTATTATAGCTGTGTCTAGGAGTAAAATAAAGCAGGCTACTGTCACAACGCCAATGACTGCCCAAAGCTTAAATCCCGTGAGATAGACCCATTCCTCTGCTGCCGATGTTTCTGTATTCTTGATTGATTTCTCTGACTTGACAGGAATTTGTTCAAACGGTGGACTGATGCTGCGTTCTGTTTTTGACCCATCATCCATTTCGGAAGAGCTCAACTTTCTGGATGACTCCAAGAGCTGATCAGGCTTTTCCATGTTCAATAACTCTGACTGAAGAATAGTGTGAAAAGAACTGTAACCAAAGTCTAAGGCGAGAAAACAAAGGAATGAATGAATGATGAAATTGATATCGAGGCCATCATAGGCAGTGATATATTTTCTAGAAGACGACGCTAAGCGCATGACACACCAATCATTTCACGTTCGGGTCATAGGTATCAAATCTCCAACGGGGGCGGCAGCCCAGACGGGACCGGAAGAGGAACGGGGTGAGCGAAACTCCGGTCCCGTCGGACTCGCTTACCGCGAAATCAATATGTGACCATTTTCACAACATCCCGTCAAAATCCAAAGGTGCCATCCAATCATAGAACCATGCTTCATCAATAGAGTCCAGGGGATTTTCAATCGATACCTCTTCAGCATTTGTAATCTCGCTCGGAGGAGTTGCCTGGTTCAATTTCGAATCGGCCGTGGTTTTGGTAAGGATTTTCGTACGGTAGAATTCGCGAACCCCTCGCAACTTCTTCGCATAGACGACGAAAACGTGGATTTCTCCACAGTCGAGACTTTGTTCGAGACCTAACTTTGCTGATGCAGAATCAAATCTGTCAGCGATTGTACCAAGTACATCGCATATATCCATGGGGTTTGGCAAATAAGACATATCCCATTCGCTATGCTCAAATGTTGTCAGCAAAGTCAAAGCGGAGTAACCTTGAGCCAACTGCATGTAGACTGGGAGCGTCAAACTGTGATATTCTGCTTCGGGTACTGTTACGAACGCGTTGAATAAAGCGACAATGGATGCGTGGCATGCGCAAAGTAGCTCCATACGTTGAAGACCTGGCATACTGCTTTCTGGCACGAGTGGTGATTTGGCGAAGCCAACCCTGTACAAGTATATTTCTGCAGCATGGAAGGCCAGTGTTATTGGTACTGTGTAAAAAACTGTCAGTTGTGCAGGTCAATAAGAGCCTCAATCTAGAGCCGGCTAGCAAAGCCATAATAGGGCAAAATCGTACGAGTAGAACATACGGGTATCGAGATATCAGCACAACCTTTCGAGTGAAGCAAAATGTCAACTTACTATGTGCAAGAATTTCGGGTGAGAGACTATCCTTCACTGCAAATAGCTGGGCCAACAACGTTTTCACAACAGGCATTATTGGCATCGAGTATGACATTCCTAAGCTTGATTTACTGTTCCAAGGTGCTTGCGCTACACGCTCATTAAAGATTTGAACACGAATACTCGCTGACGCAAAGCGGTCGCTCAAGCTATTGGTTGCGCCGACTTCTTCACAGCATTCGTCAAGGTATTCCGTGAGTGAAAGAGACTCCGTTCGGTGAAACTGCAGAGCAAGGCTTTGAGGGTGTCAGCTATCGTGGAAATCAAGACAAGGGGAAACATACACAGAAGTGATGTAGAAACAACCCAGGAGAATCCGCTTTTCCTCAAGGGTCCTTGGAGGAATTGAGGTGTATTTTCGCCCACATGATTCTCGCATTGCAGATTCAAAACTCGTTGCATTCTCTTTCAGATGTGACTTATCAAGCATGAGATCGCGTAGAATGACATTGATCGCAGCCAAGAGACCAGTGAGCCTAGTAAGGTTGAAAAAGTTGTAACAGCACCTAAGAAAATGTTACTTAGCACGCTAGTATGGTTCAAACCCCAACTTACCATCCAGTGTAATTGATATAACAAAGAAGTAAGTCGATGCCCCTTTCATTATGAATGAACACTCTTTCCGTAAGTTGTTTTATCAGTTCGTTGCCCAGCTCGCGCTGTATAGGCGCCTTTTGGCAAGCAAGAGCTAGTATTGAGCTAAGTAGAAATGGTCGCTCCCTTCGCAACGATGTATAAGTTGCCTGGGAAAATGAAATGAACGGAAACCAAGGATTCATCTGCTTTCGAAAAACACCCAAAAGCCGTTCGGATTCTGACTGGCTGAATCCAGCAATAAGCGGATTGGAATCGAGAAAAGCGGCAGGAAGTGAAGGGCGGAAAGACTTTGTCAGTGTGAAGGTAATCGGTACTTCGTCGCTTGTGGGAAGATTTTGAGAATCCTCGGAGGCTGGACGAGATGGCGCAGGAGTAAATAGTGGCGCGCCATCAAGTAATTGGTTTCCTAATGCAAGAATGCCGTAAGAACCTGCTCTGGGCAATGGTTTAGAGTAATGTTCGACCGTTGAGACACCAGATTTGGATGCGAGGGGCCCACTACTAGCACCAACAACCAAATCGACAGTGCCTTCTCGATTTGTCTTCAGCAGAGAGATCAGACCGTCGAGCTTCTCTTCAATTTTTTCAACACGCGGTTTGCCACTGAAAATATTAGCTGGTATATAAGAGAATGCGCAAAGCTTCTCATGACATGACATTCCAAGAAATATTACATGATTACTTGCTCACAAGTACCAACTCTTGTGAGATACCATATCTATGGCCAGTATCTACTTGATGAAATTTTGTCAAAACGAGAAATCGACGCACGCAAAATAGAAAACAATGTGGTATCGCAACGTTCCGATGAGTAAAATAAAACATCTTTCGCCTCTTACCTAGAAGAAGTTGTTCTGCGCTTCTTTGCTGGCGGCCGCGCTCGAGCAGCGGTAGGCTGGCATTCTTTTTCTAAACGATTGCATCTTTGGCATTTCGTCCGTCTATCTTGTCGATCGAATATGCATTTTGACTTTGCTCGGGCACAGTTTGCACATGCTCGATTTATTATTGACGACGCCGTCTGCTGCTGAAATCCTTGTGGAGAAGACTCAGAGGTTAAGATGTCGAGCATTTCCTCCATACCTAAGACGATGCGGGTGGAATTAACATGCCATGGACCATCCAGTTGCTTTGTGCAGTAAACTTTTAGGAGTTAAATTAGACCAATAGACAGATACGTTTGTATGCGGACGACGTTTGCATTTCGAATCGGTTGTCAATGAACCCGTAGCATGATTCAGCTGAGTGTTCGTAGTTTATTAAAATTATGGTAGAGCAGCAAGTCTGTAATCTTTCGTAATAAGATGTGTTGTAGATGTCTTGATTTGTTTGAATTGTTTGAAGGATGAGATGAGCTGACCGAGACCCAACCAGTCTTCGTCACGTGCGGGCTCATTGTGCATCACAGCCATGCTGTTATAAGGTATCATGATGCTGCTTTAGGTGATATTTTTAAAAAGAGTCCAGAATTGTCGTGTCTACTAATATAGTAGATTAACATATGATAATTCGTTTAGTCGATGGATGAAACATATTTCACTCCATTAACTCAAGTAAGTACGTTAGGTTTCGACAGTCGACAGCTATTCTGCAGCGAAGGTGGCCAGAAAATCCTGCCGCATGGCCAACATTGCCCCTGAAATCCACAACTATGTGACTTGCATCGCGATCAACGTCAACGAGTTCTAATATATTCAAGTCTCGCTACAACGAACCTACTGGCTTCTTGACACGTGCCAACGCGATACATCGCGTGTGTTGCTTTGGGATCCGCGTCGTTGTCGCGTTAACATGCGTGTTATGGCGATTTACGCGATGAAACACGACCAGCTCAGCAAACAAATGTCGATAGTCTGTTGGCCAGTCGCGCAAAGCTTTCGCGCAAATGTGAGAAACTTAAATGAAGAGTCATAGTTTGCTCCTGGGGGCTGGCAACATAACGGTTTGTTTATATTACCTTGTATCAGTTTCCATGTTCATCTCTTTGTATTAAAAACTCTCTGTGTCTGTTTCCAGCACACCTCGAGGTTTGCAGCCTTCGCTTATTTATACTTCTACATCTTTACGCTACATTCAATTACCCTCGCTCTCGAGTCAAATGACAGATAGGTCATCGAGGCTCCTCTGTTTTACTTCTGGGATACCACAAGCCGAAATCTGTGACTTTTGCTGTGACCTCAGACCATCGAGAGTCGTCGAGTAGGTTACTCTCGTCATTGCATTCTACACTCAACATCAACATCTAATCTCTCACTTTATTATCAGACGACTACAAATGGGTTACCAGAATATTTCGCCATCGCCGGTTATCAGAACTCAGCCGGTGTCACAACTCAAATCATCGGCCTTCTTCGGTTATTCGAATAGAACTCCACTCGCGATCATGACCTTGCCGACCAACCCACCATCAACATCGTATTGTGCGCTACCTACACCACCACCAACACCTCCTACTGTCTCTAAACCTAGGACGTTTACGAATTTTCCCCCGACCCTCAACTCTGATTCCAAGATGCTATCATCAAACCTACACACACTTCCAGTCGAACTTCTTCTAACCATCATCGCTTACTTACCTACTAATTCCTATCAATCACTTACACGCACCTCTCATACGTTGAGAGCTTTCTTCGCCAATTATGCTTCCAAAATTTGCAATCAGCGCATCTTGACTCACTTTTCCGCCGAAGCATCGATTTTGAAAGCTTCCTTCACTGCTGTGGACTCGATGGTGCATACCTGGCTGGTGCCGACGCATGAAGCCATTCTTAGAGCCGAGGAAAACTTATGGGATCGGGAAGGCTCAATTTCTTCGCTTAACCCACGTTATACTGATGAAGAGGCGTTAGCTTTCCAGAAGCGAATGCTACTCTCTCAACCCGGGCCACAGTTTCTCTTATTCTTGGAAAGAAGAGGATGGGAAGTTCAAACGCGACACTCTATGATGGAAGATAAGCTGCGACTTGTACAAGAGACTTCGGATTCGGGATCTTGGGATAGTGGACTGGAACGGACGAAGATGCAATTGAACTCGTTCTTGAGTTGGAGTCTTGAAAGAGGGGTGGTTCGTGGGTTTCTAGAGGAGTTGGGCAGTTTTTCAGAAGCGTTCTTGCACGTCGAGCAGCCCGATGCGGAGGATACCTGTGAAAAGCAAACGCAGACATTTCAGAATCGATTGCGGTCAAAAGGCATGGCGCTAAAGGCCAAGTTCGGTAAACTTGGACGACGGAAAAGTCCCAAGCAACCGGAAGGAAGTAGCCTCCTGTTCGGCGAGATACCCAGTGACAGTGAGAAAACTGGCATTTCGACCAAAGAGCTAGAGTTTAGTGGACTATCTGAAGGGCTCTTGTGGTATCATGGCCGCACGGGGGTTTCGGGACATGCTCCTCCGGCTTTTGAAGCAACAAGAACACAGGGTCCATTACATGGGAACACCAAGGACAAAATGCGATTAAGAAGATGTGTAAGATCAATGGTCAAATCAGTAGCCAAAACGGGAAGGAAGGTGAAGAATACTCTCAGTCTGGGTTGGAGTTGTGGCAATGGGCGTTTTGAGAGTTTGGATTAGTGGAGGTTGAAATTTGCATTTTTGGCGTAGGCGTTACGATGTGGCTCAAATGACAGGAGCATGTTACACCCATGATCGGAATAGAGAACCACGATCGAAATTTGATGTATCATTACCGCTGAAGTGCTGGTCATTTCCGTCACATACCCACGTGGCTGGGGTTTCTTTACCCTATCGTAGATATAATATATTTCTAATTGTAGACTAAATCTCTCAACTGCGTATCATCATTCGTGTCTACATATTTTTCTTGCTTTACATTTCAAGGATATTCTCTCAAGAAGGGAAGGACAATTTATCAGGATGTAACTGGGCAGAGTGATGGAGAACTTTTCGCAGACAAAAGCATTAGAAACGGATATCTCCTACTAAGGTGCTTCTTTAAGTCCATAGGCCTATAGAGCTCGGTAAGAAGCGAAATATCTTGATCCTAATATTCTCTTGGTCCTGACGACGTTTTTCCCTGCCCTGAATCGAGAATTGCATTGAGCTATATTCTATACTTACAAATCCTCAACTCTCGCAGGCCATTCCCTCGGCTGTCCATTAAGACCAATTCTCGGCACCGAATCCTTGATCTTCCAGTCCTCGCCCATCTCCTCGACTATGCTCTCTTCTGTGAAGAGAACCTTTCCGTCAGGCTCTCCGGGTGTAGGCTTTAAACCTTCGGTGAGCCGATGAGTACGCATCTCCACGGGGATCAAGGTCTGGGCAGCAACGTAGAAATCGGATCGCGCAATACTCAAATCCTCGTTGCTCTCGTATTCTGGAATAGTCGACACGAGCAGACAGGTCTCATCCCGAATGCTCCGCTCGTCGAGGACAATGAAGGTGTAGGCGCTGAAGAAACGGCTGTCGTCGGGCAAGGACAAGAAATGTTCCTTGAGTTGCGCAAGAGTATGGTTAAGGAAGGGGGAGGTGAAGGGGGCGGTTGGTGGCTTGGCGAAGGTACAGGTGTCGAAAGCGTCTGTGGGTCGACGAGCGTCGTCGACGAGGTAAAGTTTTGGTGGGGCATACATATAAGTACGTATGATGAGGGTGTCGATGAGCTAATGGAGGAAGAGGTGTTCATATCTCGTCGAAGCTCTATAAGAGAAAAGGGGAAGATCGCTTACGGTTGGTGGAATCTCCGCGGTGCAATAGATCGGGATGAGCTTCGGGGCCGGACCTAGAGCTTGCTTTGTTGCTTCAGCCATGTTGGAAAGGAAACAAGGTGAAGAGCGTCAAAAGAGAGAAGATGAGTCTTCACCCTTTCCTTACGAGTGATTCGGAGCACCTATATCATGGCTCATAATAGAAATGCCTTCGTCAAGACTTTCGAATAGGTATGTATCGTAACGGGTTATGGGCGATGGAAGTGGCTGAGGTCTAGGTTCTGCATAGGTACAGGGTAGTACAGATCGACCGATCCGGCCAAAAGTGGGCAAGGCACGTGCACACGGATTATGTACCAAAACGAGACATTTATTAATAATTTAATACCTGAACGGAGGGGGTGGCCAACTTCTCCTCCACACTTTGGTTGCAGGTGTAACAAAGCCGCCAGGATTTCTCGTTGAAATACACGTAGAACCTAAATTATGCCAATAGGATAGAGAGGCTCATCCTGCTTGTAAAGGTACCAACTACTTTGTACATGCACATAAACATATTGTAGGGGGAGTAAGAATTGCTGCACTATTGCCGAAGTAATGAAACCAATCAGTTGTTTGTACTTGCTGTATATTCTAATTAGCATAACTGAAGCGATCCCGGCTGCACCCAAAGCAATGGATCAGGGTCAGTAGACTGAAAAGTACCTACATTTGAATCGCTAACAATTTGAACTCTAGACAATTCTGATGCGCAAAGCATAAAAAACAAATAGCTATAAAGGCAAAAGACTCCCCCGAAGATGACCTTGATATAGTAGTGTGGGACATAGACGAAGATGATATACCCACAGAGTGGCCACTCAAGAAGCCGGCTGGGCCCACTTTGAAACTTTAGAAGTCGAATACCAATCCAGAAGGGACAACTTCAAAGCAAGGAGGGTCGGATCCACAGGCTGAAGAGTCAAGCTCGAAGAGGGAGTCGGATAAAAGGCCAAAAAATCCGAAGAAAGGAGGGAGAATGTAAGAAGGACTGGTCAATGCAAGAGACTGCAAGCCAGCAGATTTGAATACAGATATGACGATGTTCTTGATCAAGTGATTGTTCTACTTGATGGGGGTTTTGGGTATTTTGTTGCTTCGTCTTGCCGTATTTTGGGAGTTGGTCAGAACAAATAGCGCGGTTTTCGTTTGAGGATTAGCCTTTTTTTTGGTTTTGTCGGGTTATCAGAGTTTTGAAAGTTGAGCGGACCTATTATTACTCTTGTCTTGTACTTGACACCCATCTACAAAAATACTTGTCGGGATTGATCTCTCGGAGAGTGAACTTAAACTCTGCAGAGTAGGATCTAAGGCTCACGGAGAGGCCATGCCAAGAAGTGTAATGAGCCGCAAATATCAGATCATTGGTAATGTCATAGAAAGGATAATTTGCCGACATCGTCCACCAAACGGAAAATCCGAGAAATATTACCCGTACAGGATTTGTAAGAAGCAAGATTACATGTATCAGCCTCTTGATTCCGCAGTTGAACTCACTGTCTCAAACAACGGGTACAGAACTTGTGGTTGTAATGGAATGATGTTCGAAATGCACCTGGATCTTATAGTGTAGCTCAAGAACTTTTTCAAAAGCATCCAAGTACTTGATCGAGATTATTCTTCGGACATCGCCCCCATCGAGTCAACATATTTGATACCGCAAGTTAGCCGAAAAATTCTTGCTTGGAAATCTTTATCCACTTCACAGATATGTTGGGCTTAGAGAATAAGTCGATAAGTAAGCTCTGTTGCAGGGTATTGCAAATATTTTGACACATCTATTACGAGTTTTGTGCCCACATGCAAATACATGCTCACATTTGGGAAGATAGGCACGTTAAAAATGAAATTTGACTTGGGTGAGATAAAAGCTCAGTTAATCTAATGCGCGAAAATTTAAATACAGTGTAGCAATCAGCACGCGAAACTCTGCGTAAAACATGCTCCCGACCTTTCATAACTCCTTAAAAGACTTCCCTGCTGCCTTCAAATGCATCACCTATACAGTAGCTATCGCTAAATAGACCATGCGATAAACGAAAAATCAACAGATAACCAATCCTAAACTGGCTTCCGAATTTCTCGACTTCCTGCTTAAGGATTGTTGCTTACTGGTTTCTTTCCAGAACTTGAACCGCCGCTGGCGGGTTTTGGTTTCCCTACGGCCAGCGTCTTAGAATTACTCGCCGTCCATTTAGGGTCCCACTCGCCGGGAACATCGGCCTTGATCTTGATCCCAGGAGTGAGGAGGCGGTAATAGGACATAAAAGCAGATGCCACAGTATCTGAACCAGTCAATTAATTATTTTAGGCGTTTTGATAGCTTGCCAACTTACCTGCGTTGTTTGGTTCGTGATGCTTCATTATGTCGATTCGATCATACGCCTCGCCTTGTGGTGTATCTTCTGTACCTGTATCACCATACTTCCCAACTTCTTTGAACTTTTCCGTATGGGTAAGCTATAGAATGTGTCAGTAGAGGATATTAAGTCATGGAACTTGGCAAAATATACCTCGTGAACAATAGTCCATATTGCTCTTTCACTTTTATCCTCAGTTATCCATGTCCCTCCCGTTTGCTCACTAACCATCTCATTCTGCGTTTGTTTGTCAAGTTTTGACTGAGGCCATGTATAAGAAGGAATGTGCTCCAACTGTTGTCTGTGCATTGAAGTAAAGATCCATGATTCTTGACGATAGCCACCCACCGCCTGTAGCCACGCAAGCCACTGGGGGCAAAGGTACAACTGGTCAGGGAGATATGCAAGCTTATGAGGTTGTGTAAAACCTTGAGTATTTACGTCTGGTACTCCATTGGAAACGGCCTTTGTGTCAAGCTTGCAACTGTCATAAGTGCTGGCCCTAAGATAGGAGAGCTCCTTCTGGCCAGTATTCATCGTTCGCTCATACCAATCGTTTGTAGGATCAGTGGGATCTTCTTTTTTGAACATGTCCAAATCACACTCCACAAGCTATAGAAATTGGTCTATGGATCAGCTAGCGGAACATTTGTGCTAAGCGGAGTTTGGTGTACATCTACTTACAATTTCATCTTTAGGGTCAACCTTCTCGTCGGCTGTTTTTTGCATTCTCACTTCGTTCCTCTTATCCGCGAGTAGATTGGTGATTCTTGCTAAATAGTTGATATTAGATTTCCGACAATTAAAAAAGAGAAAAGCTCATAGCAACAGACCTATAAGAGTTTTCCTAATTTCGTCGGTTTTGGTTGGAAAGTGAAACTCAAATTCCTTCTTAGCCTCTGGCGCACCGTCGAAATTTCTTTCTAAAGCGCTTTTCCAAGTTTTGAATGATACTGTTCCTTTGTCCATGATGTTTTCGAGAAGGCTCTTCCACACATTGCCTTTTTTCCCTGTAAGTGGATCTATTTTGTCTATGTTGTACTCTTTTTTGTCTAGGAGGTATCAGTAAAGTACAAGTAATTTACGGTCTATGTAGAAAGAGTAACGTACCACATGAAACCCCGAGTACAATACCGGAGACTAGGTTTGGGCCCAACAGCAGGAGCCCACCAACTTGTAGAGCACTGATTTTCATCGTGGTTGCTGGAGAGTTGTGGCTAAGAGAGAAAAGATTGATTTATCAGGGGTAAGATGCGAGTTGCGATGCTAAGAGAAACCGCCGGTAGATGGAAGTAAGAAAGATAGTTTTTGATGGAATAAAGAAGACTGATAAAAGAGATTACTTCAACACTACTTATACATAGGTATCTATTGAGGCAATAGAGCTGAAGGAAGAATAGAGCATGCGAGCGCATCCCATCCCAAAGAAGGAAGATCGCATGTGCACCGCACTAGAGCAAAGGATGGCAGCCTTTGACATGTACCTACGTATTCCAAGTTTTCTGCGTATTCCAGCTGTCTCCGTTATTCCAGGATGTCCCGAGTCGCAGGCCCTCTTGAGTCCCACCTCAATGAACAGCGCCACGCATGTGGGCTTGTACGTACACTCCGTCCTCATGGGTTCTGGTAGGTGGGTAGGTACGAGTCGGGATATCTTCGAGTCTCTTCATTCATGGAAAGTGATTTTATACCCTATCAACTACTCTGAAGCAGTATAAACGCCCCTGTTGGCGAACAATTAAACCTGACTTAAGGTTATGTGAACTCCAACCATTGTGACGGCACGTGAGCGGTGGAAGCGCATGGTGGTAAATAAGCGCGCAAGGAGGCTGTACCTTGGGTGCGGTGGGGTGCGGGGTGGGGTAAGGTTATTTATTACTGTATTTCCAAACAACCTTAAAGCGTGGTGGAGCCAATCATCCGAGATTCCGCCTCAATCCCTTTCAGCCTCCCATCCTGCCATCAAACTACATCAAGAACACCATCCTTACGATCACCTTACGATCACCATCTCCACCATCTCCACCACCACCTCCATCCACCTCCAAGTATGCCAATAACCTCAGAATAACCTACGACTCGTGCTGCGGTCCTCTGCCCTCCACATCACCATCCTCTTCCGCAATCCCTATTCTCAACGTCAACTTTTCCTTCCGCAGTCATCTCGACCGGTGAATCCGTTTCCTACCTGAATGACAACTCAAACATGTGAGTGATCCTCTCAATGCAAATAGATCTTCTCCTTCTATATAAGACTGCATCAATCTCGCCCACTCATCATCTTCCACTTCATTACAAACATCCACACCAAACAGTACAACAATCAGATCACTCTTGCAGACTCGACGTGACTTGCACTTTATCTGCATATTTGATTTTTACATTACATCCCATCAACCTTCATCCTCTTATTTGATCTTTTCGTTACATTCCATCAAGAAGTCCCACCACCCGAGTTCATCATGCGTTTCTCCTTTGTTGCCATCGGTCTTCTAATGAGCATCTCTTCAGCTGCAGCATTGGCGGTCCCAGAGCAGGCAGATCCCAGCATTGACGTCGCCGAATATTCCAGCATGGGAGTCGCGAAAGATTCCAATGCGGTAGTTGCGGAAAGTACACTGGAGAAGCGAGTTCTATCGGCGGCGGAGAAGAAGGCGGCGGCCAAGAAGGCGGCGCTGGCGGCGGATAAGTCTCAGGGCAAGAAGACGGATAAAGAGGACGCGGGCTCTGCAACTTCTGAAGACGAAGACGGCTCGTCAGGAAAAGCTTCATCGTCAGGGACATCATCGGAAGATGAAGCCGCTGTAGTCCAGAAGCTTGCCAAGGCTTTTGGAAAGACGAAGGCAACTGCAACGGAAACCAAAGAGGCAAAGGCGATTTTAAAGGCATATACGGCCAAATTAGCTCTGACTCCAGTAAGTTGATGGTATCTTTTTCAAGGCTGGAATATGAACTTACAAATTCTGCAGATCGTAAATAACAAGAAAGTCGACTCAAAGTCTGCTAAAGATGCCCTCAAGGACAAGCCTGAGGACGCCATATAAATACTACCAAAGCTCGATACTTGGAGTCAGTAAAATTCTCCTCCCTTGACAATCCTTATATTAATTACATCATCTAGGTGTTTAAGTCAAAGCAAGGCGGCGAATATCCTTTGAGGATCGGAACATAGGATAGCAATGTCCCTGTCATGCAGAAGAGACTGATAGTACCGAGAAAGAATTACCAGGAAACATATGTACTTTGAAGGACTAGGAGGATGGAAGAAAACAAGAGGAATGGAGTATTGGGTTATAGCGATGGTATGTTTGTTTTTTGTGTCTCCACAATTGTGGTAAGCTTGTAGATTGCTAAGAATTTGTTTTTGACTTAACGAAGAAGGGCCAGAAAGATTGGCTTTAAAGAGGATGTGATTTAGAGGTTGATTTCTAACTTGATAGACGTGACTTCTAAGTTACACCAATGATTAAATAACCACCTTTTCAGTCTTCGAATTCCTTTTACATCTGTAAATTTTTATTGGATTGCTTGAAGTGCGAATTTCCACTTGGGTCAACCGGCAATCTACCGGGATAGGCAGCAGCTCTCTGTGACTAATGAAGTGGCAAGATCAATGATCTTTTAGTTTGTCATTGACGGTTAGAAACACCATGTGACATTCGACTACAATCTGTCAGCCAACACGCCGGAGAAGGCAGTGAGTCCGACTAATTAGAACTTCATAGTTCAGTCTTTACTAGTTGGTTTTTGCAATTAATTCAATTACTACAAATTTTATCATCAGTAATCGTTTTATTTGTGGAAGTTATATTCGTAATCAAAACCACGGGCTTTTTCTGTATTCAATATTCAAGCTTTTTTCGGGCCGATCAAAGTCTTGTAGTGTAAGCTACAGAATAAGGCAAGGTAAAGTTTCAGATTAGGTAACTGTTTACTCAATTTACGGTAGCTAATCTTAGCCTCCAGTGGAGAGAGTTATTTTTTATAGCTTATAGCCGATCTCGCGGAGGACAAAATGATTGTCAGTTACCCGCCTAGTAATCCTGGACTAAATAAGTCGACTTCGAACAGAGCGTAAGAAGTCTTATTATTTACTTAAAATAATTGACGAAATATCTTATATTGTTCCAAATTAATACACTAAATAACGATATTTCGTCAACTTAACCGAAGAAATACCGTGTTTCAACTGCCACTTATTTTGTCCATCGCGAGCCGATGTAGTTGGCCGAAGGGCTAGGTTCTATGTTAAAATACGCTACAACCTCATCATAAATTTTATCTGACACCACAATCTCGAGTTGTTAGAGTATATTTACAATCATAATCATCAGCGATCTTGGTTAATTAGTTGTTATTCAGGAATCATCACTAGTTGCCAAGACCTAATAACCTTAATCGGCCCATCAATGCACTTCGCATAGCGGCTGATGTAAGAACATTCGATATTCTACGCCACAAAGCTTGGAAGACATAAGCTGTCGCTTGCTGATGTAAGATAATGTAACGCTGGCAAAAGAAGCCGCTAGAAATCTCGCTGAACCATGTATAAAGATCTGATGGTCAGCCGCGTCTGTGAAGGACCCGACGGTGAGGCGCACTGCCAAGTAGCTTGGGACGTTTGAACAAGATGACGAGATCTTTTACTCGATCAGAAACCATGTACCTATGTATCAGTCACCATTTGTCATCCAGAGACGAGACGAAAGCAGCTGTATTCATTATCGCGCCTGGTATCGCAACATGAAGATGCTTTTCAATTGGTGTCAGATTTGAGTTTTCATCTTAAGCGGCAGGATTCAGCTGATAAAGTTAATATAGTACCCTGGTTGGGAAAAATCTCAAAAACGGTTGTATAAAGATGTCTCTCTCCATCACGTAGACATTATTTTCAACAGAAGTCATCACCATCTCATCGCGCTTCAGTCGATATGAAGGTTCTCTTATCCTTGGAGCTTGCTATATCAGCAATTATATTTTTCTCCATTGCTCTTGCGAGTCCTCACGCTTCAAACAAGATCCAAAAACGCGCAGCAATCACAATTCATGATCGTCCCGCAGTTCCGCACAATGCCACTCTCCATCAGCGCAATAGTTTCAAGAGCTACGGAGGATGTTCCAAAAAGTACGGAGGCTCCACAGGAGAAAACATCATCAAATCCGGTTATCGGGATATGCTTCAAATGACAGGATTGGTCAATCCCTTCCTTACCAACCGTTTCCTTGGAATACCCTACCAAGCAGCGGCGGGGGTCATGGAGAAAAGGTTTTTCGGGGATGTACCCAAAAGCAATGAAAAGCGAGATCAAATTAAGAGTATGTGAAATAAGTCACTTTCACATCACAAATGCTAAGTCATACAGCAATCTTCCGTAACGCAGCAAACTGGTACCCGTGGTCTTGGGATTACTTTGTAAGTTGTCTCTCATTCATATCCCGGTCCTAGATAAATGTCTCTTTAACAACCTTCCCTTTGATACCGGCAAAAATGTTTCTAACAAAAGAAGGACTGGCGGGGCGATAAGATAGAAGTGTTTTGCGAACAGGATCAACCAAATCCGTATCAAAATGTCAGATGCGGCAAGCAAGTTGACGGTGGTGAAAAGCCTATAGCTGCATACGCACTCAGTCTGGGGGGAAAGGCGCAAATCATTTTTTGTGCGCCTTTCTTCTCAAATGTGGCACTGAACGAAAAGCAATCAGAGATAGAGAAGAATCCAGACTTGAAGAAGAAATTGCCATGGTTCCGGACTCGAGCTCACGTTGTTTTTCACGAGATGACTCACTTGCATATTATGGGGTACAGTAAGTTTGCAACTGAAAGAAAACATTTCAGTATGTTGTATGCTGACAAGCCATAGCCGACGTAATTGATATGAACCAAAATCCTTATGATCAAACTGGACGTCGCGTTTACGGCGCGGAGTTGGTGGAGGCGTTTGCCAAAAGATTTCCTCAATACACCCATAAGAATGGTAAGACATTCGTTTACACTAAATAATGAGATATCGTGCTAACGCAGTCATGTTTGGCCAGCTGATACTTACGCATGGTATGCAACTGCAATGTGGTTTCGACAGTTCTGGGGGGATCCAGACCCAACCCCACGCCGACCAGTGCCCATTGGAGGAGAGCCAGATCCCTTGCCACAACCGGAAGAATTTACAGATGATTTCTATAACGATGGCAGGACTCCCACTGATGGCGAGACTAGCAATCCGAATCCGACGTACGTAACAAGTTCCCAGTCCACATTAAGATGCGCTGAGGCTTTGAAACTGACCTTTTTGTAGTTTACACAGTTACCAAGAAATCTCTGACGACGAAGCGATCGCGTTTTCCGCTGGTGATTACACTCCTTTCGGATTTTTAGGGGGGAAGAAGCTCAGAATTCTTCCACTTGGAGGTAGGCTTACGGTTCCTAATTCTGTTTCTAACCAACATCTAATCATATCCATAGACTCCATCACTTATGGTTTCAAAAGCTCTGACGGTAACGGGTACCGGCAAGCTTTGAAAACCATTCTCGAAGGAACGGGGAATACGGTTGAAATGATAGGTACTGTACAAGCTGGGACGATGGCCAATAACAACAACGAGGGTCATAACGCTGCCACTATTGACCAAGTTGCTACATACACGGGCGCTTACGGACAGCGACCAAATGTGATCTTACTTCACGTGGGAACTAATGATCTCAACCTTCATCTTGATCCGTCATCTGCACCGCAGCGATTGGATTCGCTCGTTGAGAAACTAATTTCTGCTTGTCCCGATGCAACAATCATCGTTGCAAGAATCATTCCATCGACGGATTCCGGCCTTGCATCTCTAATTTCGGAATACAACAAGGCCATTACGGAAAGAATGAGAGACCGAGCTTTGCGGAGAGAACAAAATGTTATCATTGTTGACATGCCTTCTGGTGTGCGAGTTCAGGATATGGCCGATGGATTGCACCCAAGCGACGCAGGATACGACAAGATGGCCGTTAAGTGGGCAATTGCTTTGACGGCAGCCAACTCAATGGGTTGGGTTCAAGATCCAGTAGCACCGACGGAAGTCTCTGTTCCATCAGCCCCATCTTGCGAACGCGAGGTATGGTGGATGCCGCAGGGTGAAATTGCAAGTGGCGGAGGCTTGGGAGCTAACACATGGCTCAGTTCGTCCTGCACTCTCAAGTAAGTTCTTCCAACCAAAAGAAAAAGCTTCAAGACTAACTCGACTAGTGCACAAACTCAACTCTGCAATTGTCAAAAACAGGAAGTGCCTTTGACTCAGGAGCTATTCCAATCCACCAAGAAATGCGACATCGAAATGGTGAAATCTCCTACTGCTACCGCCGTTCATTTTGCTGATTTGAACGGCGACGGTAGAGTAGAATACCTTCATGTTGACAGTATAGGAGCTGTGACAGCATTCCTTAATCTTGGATCTCCTAATCAAGGAGGAGAAGCTGGCAAAGTTACCTGGCTTCCTCAAGGCACGATTGCCACGGGTGTTGGAGGCACACGTGGAAGCGTACAGTTTGCAGACATCAACGGCGATGGTAGAGCGGAATACCTTTGGGTTCACGAAGATGGAAGCGTCGACTGCTGGCTCAATCTCGGAGGCCCTGATAACGGCCCAAACGCTGGGAAGGTCGGTTGGCTACCACAAGGCACAATTGCAACCGGTATTGGCAAAGATGGAGCGGGAGTACGCTTCGCCGACATAAACGGAGATGGCAGAGCGGAATATCTTTATGTATATGAGGATGGGTCTGTGGAAGCTTATCTGAACGCCGGTGGCCCTGACAATGGTCCAAATGCTGCAAAAGTAATCTGGTTGCCACAGGGAAAGATCGCAACAGGTGTCGGGATGGGAAGAGAGAATGTCATCTTCGCGGACGTGAATGGCGATAAGCGAGCCGATTATCTTGCGGTTTCCCGGACAGACGGTAGTGTCAAATTGTGGCGAAATGGTGGGCCGTTGGACAAAGGCTCGAATGACGCAAAAGTAGTCTGGATAGAACGTGGTACCATTGCAACTGGAGTTGGAACGAACGGGAAGGGAGTGCAGTTTGCGGACTTGAATGGGGATCGAAGGGCAGAGTATATGGATGTTGCCTACGATACCTCAGCTGTTAATGCCTGGTTAAATGGTTGCTAATCTGCTCAATTGTTCCAGAAAATTTGGAACACCCGCAATTGTATTAGGGAATCTTCTGTCACTGTCATCGCTCAAAGTCTAACTATATTCAACAACGACGTAAGACACTCATTTATAAAGTTCAAGGTTTACTTTCGTTGCAGTTTTCCGAGTATGGATATCATTCTTTTGAGTCCGCGATACTAAACGATATAGAACAAACTTTCAATGACCTCCATGCTAGCCAAAGTAAAGGATATGTGCTCCAGCGGCAGATGTCGAGAGCGCCAAAAAGGTACCTCTTAATCTTTATCGGAGAAAACATATATATATATATCACGCAATTTGCATCACCTGTATATCAGTTATAAACTTTAGGAAGGATAGGTAAGGTCGAAAACGTAGTGAAAGTTTCACCCATAGCTCACATTGCTAAGAGTATGCCATGCATAGTTCTTTTAGTATCACGACTGAAGTATACTTTGAGCTAGTAGAAAATTCGAATATCATCAAAGGATCAGTAGTAAAAGAGACGATTTAGAATCGCTTCTTACCAGGCGACCGTCTGATGATTTGTGCAACAAAAGAACAAGAATGTTTTCTGGATCAATTAGAGAAAACCACTTTTCTGTGGACGAATTGCACTTCTGCCACGGTTTTTGACTTGGAAGAACCGATGAACACATCGTACTGGATGAACGATTGTTGAAAAGAATACCGTGTAATTGAAACCCACAAAAATCTCCTTGTAGGAGTTATTCAAGATGGTAGATCACGATATAATGAGATCAGTTCTTCATCACCGTTACGCCGTTACTGAGTACGGGTTTGTATTGTTATGAATATTGGAGACTTGCCGATGAGATGAAGTAATAGCGAGTTGATAACTTCCAAATTGCCGTAAGAGAAACCCAGACTAAATCCTCGACTGGATGAAAATTGAGTAAAGACTGAACCCCCACAGTGCAAAGAAAGAAACTACTTTTCACCCTCCGCAATTCTCATTCCATTTTTCCTCAGTCAGAGATCAAAAAGCACAAGTGGCCTCGGGAGACTACTATAACTCCTCACTGATTCATCCTCCCACCATTTTCATGGCCTGCAGTTCCATTAGCTCGAAAATCTCAACATTTCACACATCTCGACCTACTTAGCTAGAATAACACCGTCCATCACTCCCACAGTAACGATACCCATTGGGGCAGCAGAAGGTGCCACAACACCAAGGATATGCATTACTGCAACAATATCCTGTGTATGGAGGCAGGCATGCACGGGGTCTTGAGGCAGGGCAGGCTGCAGGCGCATTCACCAAATCTACATTGTCAGTTTGTTTCATTATTCCAAAATAATGGGTATTCTGACCGCTGAGGTTTTGAAGTTGAGCACCTTCAGTGCCAGTCGCTGAATCGAAGCCGGGACCTTCATGCGAGGCAGTCAAGCCAACAAAGGCGTTGTTTGCGCCGGTGGCGGCAGCTTGGATGGAGGTGCAAAAGAGTGCTAGGGAAATGATTGTGAACTTCATGGCTGCGTTGTGGTTCATTTATGTTTTGAAGGTAGATATTTGTTTTATATTGAGATGAGCTTTGGCTTGGGCGAGTGTTGGAGGGTGCACCTCGAGGACTTTATATCCCAAGACTGGCCTTCCCCTCCCATGAGATCTCGATTTTTTGGACGAAAAGAATGTATTGAAGTGATCTTCCGAATTGATCAGACGGCCGAATGCTACGCCGAGCTTTTGCTGTGTGAGCGCATATGTTCTTGGACATAGACGCAAGTAAGACGTATTGTGTGTGTCAGTACTCATCTCATTAGATGGAAAAAAGAGCTTGCATTCATTAAATGCCATTTTCTCCTGCGTAACCAAGGATTGAAATAAACATGTTACGTACTTATGTAGGACAATGACAAAGTAATAAGTCGATCATTGTCTGATTTAATCTTTGGGTAAGGCTGGCACTTTGATTTGTGCCACATAAGACGGAAGAATCCATATTACTTGCCCCTCATAGCCATTGCCCATAGCTAACATAAATGAGATCCATTCAAATCAGTTATTAAGATCAGTTATTAATCATAAAATGCCCAGACTAATAGAGTAATAAGTCTGCGCCCAAAATTCAGGTCCTCTCTCTACATCTCCGAATAGCATTCTCTTGCAAAGGTTACTCACTGTACGCCAAATAGAGATGACATATCAAATTTCTTCACCATTTCTCAAATCTGAATGATAAAGCTAGGGAAGAGTGCTTACCGCTCGATCTGCATGTAAATGCCACTGTAAGATATAACATAAAGTGTGAATAGACCAAAAAGCTATGCTTGTAACAGCTCCTGGACCCCAATCATATGTGTTTATGTAAGGAATCAGAACTTGATAGACGATGGCCAATAATGCAAGAGTTCGCGAGGCTCAATCAATAACTTGGCGTAGGAGAAAGTAATTAAGACTCGGTGAGAGGATAGACAAGGCTGACATTCTTCATACAGCTTATTCGTAGATATGAAGTTGCTGCAGCACAATGATACTACCCCGCTCCCGACAGACGACATTACAACCTAAGCCTCTCGTGCACATTGTTCAGACCAGAAATGCTTAAGGCTCTTAATTAAGCAAGTCACTATACACTTTTTACAGTGTTTCTAACTCGCCCGTACACACCTTACATCGTTTACATTAAACTTCCATCAGGATATCGCGGAAGAATTATCATACAGAAGAACTCTTAATCATTCAATAACGAAATATTGTGTCACCAACAATCCACCCCTGCATCCGAAACCGCCCACCACTCCTTCAGGATCTCAGACCCCTCAGAATAATCCTTCAACCCACCCACCAAAACAGAGTCAAAACCCAACAGCGACCTGAAACCACTGAAAATTCTTCTCGTCCTCTGAAATGATAAAAAGATAAGCGTAGCCGTGTATCGAACGCACAGCTTGGCAGGGACAGATGATTCAACTTTCGCTGAGGCAGATGTAGCGTTGCCTTCGGTTCCTAGTCTTATATCGTCGCCCTTCCTCTCTTTTCACTACACTCTCTGTCGTGATTTTACCTTCTAAATTAAATAAATTCCAAGAAAAACACAGCGGAAACTTCAAAATGGCCAGACTTCAGCTCACAGAAATCATCCCGACAATTCTCCTCTTGATCAGTTCATTCGGACTCGTCGGCATCTCAGCACAACTAGCGCTGAGAAAGAACATTTCAGAGCATATTCAGCATGCTGCTATAGCCGTGTTGATTTGTGTATGCTTCATTCTTTCTTTACAGCGACTTTTGCTAACTGTAAATAGGCGCTCCTTACACCTATCTTGATGATCGCAAAACTCCTTAAACCGACCGTGAGGAAATCGATCATTATACTTGCGGTGTTGACATTCTTGTGGACTGGATCGACTGTGATCACAGTTGCCTCAGCCAAGTATGCAGAGAAGAAAACAAAATTGTTGTGGGTTGTGGTGATCATGTTCGTGTCGTCTCAGTTGTAGGTTACTTCTTTCACATCCGACTCGCTTTTACTCGGACACATAACTTGTGAGAGTCTTCTTTGCTGATAATTTGCACTAGACTATCATGCTCGGCATTGTGGTTCAACGTCAGCATCTTGTTGAGGCAGGGAAGGGCCAAGAAAGATGAACATCACCTCCAGGAGAATGGCAGTTCCATCCAACTCAACGGTAATCTGAAGGAAGGAGCGAGTTTGGCATCCATTTACAGTGCGAAATAAATAACGTTTGCTGTTACGTCGTATCATCCTTGGACGACGGATCGACCCACGGTCCACATGGATTGTTAATTGGACCGCTGGGGTGTAGTGAGTTGGTAGAATCGTAAACCTTTAGAATAGAATTAAAATGTTGGCCGGCAATTATTGAATTATGAAACAAGAATCTCAATCGGATACGTATAATTAGTATTGGTCTAGAATTTTGATTCTCTCGTCGAGCCTGGAAGCCACCACGTCCGGGTAAAAGGATATCTAGGAGGCAAACTTCTTGTAACTCTATTCGAGCAAACCAGCTGCAATCGTCTCACCACCACTGCGTAAGACAACCCGGCTAGGAGCTTCCAGCGGCACTGCAGTGTCAAGCTCAACCACAACTCTCGCGACCAATCCAGGCTTCACAACGCGGGGCTTCTTCTTTCCAACAGGAGCACCTGTGTGCTTGTCCAAGACAGCCACGATTTCAATGATTCGACCAGGCGTATGAAGTCTCCCCCGATGAATGTCAATTTGCATGGGAGTTACGAACTCAAATGCAAGGACCTTGGCTGTGAATCGTGAGATATTTTTGATAGGGCTCGAAGGACTGCATAACACATCACCAACTTTGAGGTATTGCTCTTCGATTCCTGATAGATGTACGGTAACATTCTGCCCTGCGACAGCCCAATCAGCAGGTTCGTTATCGAGCTCTACTGATTTGATATAACACTTTTGTGACGATGGTTGCGCTAATAGAGCATCGCCCATCTGCAGCGATCCAGATTCTATCCGTCCAGATACAGAAAGAGGATTCTGCACGCCACCTCGAAAGATATCTCCAACCGATAACCGTAGCGGTTTCGACAAAGCTCGGCTCGCGGGTTGGGAATTGTCTAATTCCTCGACTAATGTTGGTCCTTTATACCATAAAGCTGCCGGCTCGGTGGACTTTCTGGTTATGTTATCCCCTTGCAATCCAGAACATGGTATGAAGGCAATATTTCGGGACTGAAAGCCTGCAGCAGTCAAAAAAGCTGAAACTTGAGTTGATATCTCTCTGAATCTCTCTTCGGACCAGGCGACAGTATCCAACTTATTTACAGCAATGATAAGGCGTTGTACGCCCATACTTCTTACCAACAAGGCGTGCTCCTTCGTCTGGCCCTTTAACCCAGATTCGAAAGAACCTGTACTTGCGTCAATGACAAGAACCGCAAAGTCAGCTTGACTTGCTCCAGCAATCATGTTTGGTATAAAATCTCGGTGGCCCGGTGCATCAAGAATGGTGAAAGAGGTCTTCTCTGTCTCGAATTTATTCATTGCAATGTCGATAGTAACACCTCGAGCCCGCTCCTCCGAGCCTTGGTCGAGAACCCATGCTAAAGCAAACGATGATTTCCCCATTTTTTCCGCTTCCTTTCGATATCTGTCAACCGTACGCTGGTCGACAACTTTAAGATCGTACAATAAGCGCCCCATCAATGTGCTCTTACCAGCGTCGACATGACCTAGAAAAATTAGGTCAAACGTTCATAAAGCTCGAGAAGTCTCACCAATAACAACAAAATTGGCGGCATTCTTCGCTTTGGCCTTCTCGAATTCTGCGAGGACGTTCAGATTTTTACTCTTCGCTCTTGGTGTGTCATCCATCTTTATCGCCTCAACACCAGCTGCAATCTGGTCTGCTCGTTTTTCTCCATTCGTCTTAGGGGCCTTTTTGTTCTCTTTTCCATTAGCTGCTGTGTGGTCAGTCGTGGCTTTTTGTCCTAGCAGAGTTCGTCGAACCTTTCGACTGAGCCGCAATAACAATATCGTCGGGACTTGGGCCTGCGAAGGGGTTAGCTGCTGTAACTGATGTATTCGCAGCGATGTTAAGTGTGAAATAGTTGTTTTTCGAATGTCGTGATGTCTCGGGCCGGTTACTGAACATGGTACTGGCAAACGCTGATGGTTCGCATTGATCAACTTCCGACGTGACTTCGGGGAAAGCCGGCGTTGAAGGCTGTGATACCCTCGTTGGAGTAGGTGGCTTGTTTACTTTCTCGTGCTCATTGGAGTCCTTTCGTTTGCGAGTGGGAAACCCTCTAGAAGTTGGCTTTGATAAACGACTTTGCAATGCAGTGTGGCTAGTGGCAGGGTTACTGCTAGGCGGCACATCGTCCTTGATTTTCAGATTTGCAAGCGGTGTTTCCACTCCAGTGTTTGAACCCGACTTGTCTTCTTGCGCCTTTTTCTTCCTTGCCGCTGCTAACGCTTGAAGCTTGGACATCTTCGGTGCTCCCTCAGAAGATCCGCCTAGTAATCCACCCCTAGGATGAGGGGGGGGAGTGAAGATGGCTTCTCGGTCCTTGGGGATGTTGAGCCAGGGGGTATCATGAAAGAAATCCTGGAAAGAGGACCTTTGAAACTGAAGAGCATCACCACCAACCACCTCGGCCTGTTGCAAGTACCGGCCTACGACCCTGGAATTAGCACATTGTACATTTATTTGTTACAGGAACAGAGATTCGAACCCACCTCCGACGGATCCAAGACTTGTATACGCATCGCTCCCACAGATTTCCATGCTTGCAAAAGAAAATAACCCACCTTGCGCTTTGCCTGCCGTGGCCTTCTTTGATACTTTCTGCGCCTTCTCGACTGTGGATACCAGATATTTGACGGTCTTCTCTACATCATAGTAGTAGTGCCATAGCGATTCTTGTATCTGCTTATCCGTAACGTTCGCTGCAGTAGGAGGGAGATTCGATCGTACGTCTATGGTTCCTTGTCGCATGTGCTCTGAGGTTCAGGTAAGTGCGTGTGGTGCAGTACATTGCTGAAGGGGTAGATAGATACCTTGATCCTCTTCTGTGAGACCTGTAAAGAAATGTGAGCTGCTGAGGTCCATTGATTTCGCAGAGCAGAGTTATATTGGTACTCACCGTCGCCTTCTCCACCATCAGCGTAGTCATCTCCACCGTCGAAGTCGTCCAGCTCATCATCTAGGTCAAGATTGTGGATTATCTTGTGGCGAGACATCTTGGGGATGTTTAGAACTATTCTGGTTAACACCGGGGAGAAAAGATTAACATTGGCGATGGTAGTTGGTCAAATAGAGATGCCTAAATTGACGGAGGAACACCTTCTTGAGTATCGCACGGTGTTAATGCTAGATCGATGGTGGTGCTCGATATTTTGGCGGGGTCAAATGCAGCAAGTGTTGACAGGTTTCACCGCCCGGCAAAACCCCCACAGTGCGCTTCACCACCAACTGTAGCCAGCGTCCGTAAAGATCACCTGCAACCTGGAAGAGGCTGCTTTTCTGTATCCTCAATAGTCACAAGAGTTAAAATTCTTCAGGTTTATACTCCGAAACAACATGGCATAGTTTCATTCTAGATGCCTCATTATATACATTCAAGGATACTGATACAAGTGCGGTTGCCTTTGATTTCCTAAACCGAATCAGCGTAAAGACGCCCCTCCCTACTTTTTCCGTAGATTCCGTAAACGCCATCGCTTCCATCTATATTGTTCATAATTCTATAAGGCTTTCCTCCACAAGCTGTGGCTGTTGTAGAGCATGATGAGGCGCCGAAGGAAATGAATCGTTGGTATAGCCGGCATTGCTAGTTGGCTGTGGTGCCCATGATTGTTGATTCTGCTGTGGCTGCCAGTACTGAGGTGGCTGTTGTTGCTGCTGGTGTTGCGCTGGTTGTTGCGATGCTTGTGGATTTGGTTGCGAGGTTTGTTGCTGTGGATTGGGCGGCGCTTGTTCGTACTGTTGAGAAACCTGAGGCTGTGCTGCAACTTTATGATACTGTTGAGGCGACTGGGCATGAGGATGCTGTGGCAACGTCGAGTCAGCGAGCATTTGCTGGGGAGGAGCTTGATGTGCGTTGTTGTCATAATAGAATGCGGCATTAGGATCCGCCGATGGGGTTATTGCAGGAGCAGTCGGGGGATAATTGGATGGTGTTTGCGAAGGGGCGTTGGTAAATTGAGTAGTTTGATGGTCTGATACATTTTCGGGCGCATATGTCGTCTGATGGGAAGCATAAGGCGCAGATGAAGAGTTGCTGGCTTGCCAGCTAGCTGTCCTCTGCGGATGTGATGGTTGGCTAGTTATTGGCTGTGGTGGGTGGTGGGAATATGAAGTCTGCTGCTGAGTCGGTGGTGCAAAACCCGGATTTTGATGAGCGTCCCTTGGTGCGGCACTATACTGCTGCGCAGGCGAAGCATATGAATAGGTCGATTGTGGTCGTCCGTACGATTCCGAAGGCGCATTGCCAGTGTAATAGCTCTCTGCGCCACCAGAAATTCCCATTGGAGGTGGATTCGAGTTCAAGGTCGGATACATGGTTGAGGTAGGTCTTGCGGAAGGACGAGCATATCCGCCGATTGTATGCTGGCTGTACGTGTCCGTTAAACGCTTCTCTAACATGTTATCGTAGTACCGCACAACGGTTGAAAGTTTGGCGTGCAGATCTAAGAGAGCATCTACGATTGTCAGTTATGATCCTCACGAGGTAGTTTTCTATGCTTACCGTGCTTGCTCAT
Organism: Glarea lozoyensis ATCC 20868; assembly: GCF_000409485.1. Classification (NCBI taxonomy): domain Eukaryota; kingdom Fungi; phylum Ascomycota; class Leotiomycetes; order Helotiales; family Helotiaceae; genus Glarea; species Glarea lozoyensis. The sequence continues at coordinate 23,799 of NW_007361002.1, read as the reverse complement.
GGTTTCTCCGTAAGTTCTAGCAAGCTTCGGACGAAGAGCACCAATACTGTGGTATAGTTCCTGGATTTGAGGTTCTCGCAAGATTGTACCTGGTGGTTGAGTCTGGAGTCTGTCGACTAGGGTCGAGAAGAGGTTGATGTTCTCGGCTTCCACTGGTGTCAACTCGTAGTCGTTCTTGGGCAAATTAAATTTAGCTGAGTTCGAGTTCGCATTTGATGTCTGTGCCTTCATAGTTGCCGCATGTTTCTTCTTTTGCTCCTCCATATCCGCTAAAGATGCCGCAATAGCAGCTGCCAAGTCACTATCATCCTCCTCGACTGGCTTATTCGACGTTGATTTCGACGCGCCATTCGTAATGGATGGCTTCGAAATTGATTGGCGTTGCGACTGTGGAACATACCCGGCCCTGGAATGGTTGTTGACTTCATCCAAACTCATTGCAAGAGCTCGCTTCAGGTCCTCGTCAAATCCCTCGTCCACTCGCGCATTTCGAGGCTGCATAGATCCATGAGCGTGCGATTTAGATTTGTGCGAATGCGATGGGCGATCCTTGCCAAAGGAGCCCCCTTTTGACGATTTGTCCGTTAACTTTATGTAGCATCCATCATCGACCCTGACAGGTTGCAGAATTCCAAGGTGAGGCAGAGGAAGAACCTTGGCAGAGCATTGCTGATCAAATACATTGCCGCAGTTCCTGCAGTGGTGTTTTCGATTCGTAAAACTGAAAGCGGTACGGCATCGCATACAAACATCTGAATCCGCCCATTCTGGGGGCTGACAACGATATGTTAGCGACCAATCGTGGAAAGCAATAAGAACACTTTGGACTTACAGCGCTACTATCTACCATGCTACTAGCCACATCGACCTTTGGTGGAAAATGGAAGCCCTCTCGCTGTAATCCTTTGTAGGTCTCCCCGATGTACGATAGTTCGTAACGCCCCTCTGTCGCTGTCGCCCAAGTCTGTATAAGGTCGAGGATCTTGTTCTTGACGTCATCGTTCACAGCAGCTCCTCCGTATGCCTTGAGCAGCGACACTAAATTATCCATAAACTCCCGCGAAGCTATTTCCACTAGGAAATGGGAACCGCCATTTTTGACACAGGTGTCTGTGAGCTACGTAAATCATCAGCACAGTCTTCATCGAGAATGAAATGCCACCAACGCTCAAAGCACTTAATTGCGTGTTGGGGTTCTTGTTGCCTATGCGCCGTTTCAACGAGCGCATTGCTTCCTTCGCTCCCACCGTTTTTGATCGTATACTGTCGGATATCTCGAGGTTTGCAGCAATGTCTTCCCTACAACAAGTCAGCCATGAGAAGCACATATCCATCTCGGCCGGGCTTTCTTCGATTAGAGCACGTACAGCGAGCTCGATGTGGCTTTGTCGATTTGCTCATCGAGCTGTGAGGAGGAAGCAAACCACCCCGACATCATGTTGGGCAGGTTGCGCGGCAATGGTTGTGGTGAAAGGGGTGCCGCGAGAAGGATATATTATATTGTCGCCGAACAAAGGTGCTGAGGGCGTGCAGCAATGTTCGTGTATAATCGATGATCTGGTGCGGAGCGTCGTGGATGGTTTGTAGGCAGCTTTATTCGGTGCAGGTGAATCGCGGGCGTCAAGGTCGAGCCCCAGCCTCGCCCCGGCCCCAGAGAAAGGTGGAAAGTGACGTCCGCTTAGATAATGCCGCAGTTTTCCCGCTGCTACTCGTAATTCCAGACGTCGTCGCTCATCGTCGGCGCTCGTCGTCCTCGATTCACAAATATTCAAGGAATGCTGTCAACTCCTGTCTAGGTCCGCCCACATACCAAGAATGTGCGGCGCGCAACAAACCTTCGACGACGACCACATCGCTACCTTCTTCCACCTTCCTCCGCCTCGGACTCCAATTTTGCTCCCACTCGAACCGAATCGCATTTCCCTTTGTCTTCGGCCGTGAATACCACTCATAGCCCAAGTACGACCATACCTGCCTTCTCTCGAAATTTCCTTATTATACAGTCTCGATTCCGTACCGCTTGGCCACTTGCTCTAGAAAATCCGGCTTTGCTATTGCATCGTCCTGATTTCCTCTGCATCTCGAAATGCTCCCGCTCCCCGCCACCGCGAAGTTAACATGAGCCCGGCAGCACTTGGGGGCGCTCCCCACACGAGAGCGATCTCTATTCATGGAGGCGGCCCAACCACTATGAAGAGTTCTGCGGATGGCATCAAGGGAGGAAGTCGAGCGTTTCCGCACCTGGACGACTTGGTCAATGTTCGCCCAGATATTAACATCAACGCCCCCATCAAAACCATTCTCCTGGCTGGGGATATGTTCGCGAAACAAGCAGACACTCACCTCGACTTTCGACGTCCGGACATTGCGCTGGAAGAATATATCAAAGCCTCAATCATTGCGGTAGAAATCGTGCCACGCCACAAAGACTATCCTGGGATCCAAAAAGCGGGCGAAGCATTCAGACTATACCATGGATTAATGAAAAGAATTTCTGCACAAGACGAGAAGTTCTCAAATGTCAAAAAAATGATCAGGGAGGACAACAAAAGAACTGGGGTGAAGCCGACCAGGACGAGAACCTTGCAGGAGAATGGCGCTGGGAATCGGGGAACTGGGCCGGTGAACGGCCACAATCGAACGCAATCCGAAGCAGCGCCTAGTTTTAATGGAAATAATTTAAGCACTCATGAATCAGAGGGGCAGAATGAACCAAACAATGCGCAATCGCGACTGAAGCCAATTATCCAGCCGAAGCCGCAAGCCCTTCATGGAAATGCCATTCCATCCCCATCAAAGACCGATCTTGCGGCGCGGTTCGCACGTCTACGAAGTCCAGAGACGAAACCTCTGGTTCAAGATCCAAGGATACGTACTCAGGCAATTACTATTCCAAGTTCACCTAGTTCAAGTCAGTCATCAATCAATGTGGGTACATCCACAAGCAGGCCATCTGGTCCACGCGAGATGCCGCTCGCTCCCAACGGAAAGGTTAGTGACGGCAAAATATCTGTGGATGTTAATATTCCAAGTATGCCTAGGGCACCGGACGCCATATATAGTCCTGCGCGCAGCACTGACAGTGCCGCCACGGCGAGCTTGCCATCCAGCGTAGCCAGAGGTACCTCTTACAGTGGTCATTCAAGGAAAAGCTCCGCTCCGCCGATTTCTACCGTAGGACCAACCCCCGGTCCTGTTGATCCCAAACAGGACTACTTTGTCCTCTCTCATTCTGTCAATGGACATGGAACTGCGCAAACCCCAAAGCCACAAGAGGTGTTCATTCCGAACTCAGTCTACATCAGTGCCGAGGATCTTTTCAAGTTTCAACGCATGGGCTCACAGTCAGTTCGCATTCTGCACGTGGATTTGAGAAACCGAGACCTGTTCGACGAAGGACATATCATGTCGCAGTCCATAATATGCATCGAGCCTGTAACTCTAAGACGAGGTATCTCAGGGGAGGAGATAGCAGACAGTATGGTTGTTGCTCCAGACTCTGAACTAGCGTTGTTTGACCGACGGGAGACTTATGATATCGTCGTCTTTTATGATCAATCATCCACTAAAGTCAACTCTCTAAACAGCAACGGAAGTGAAAATGAAAACTATCTTCATAACTTCACATCTGCTGTGTACGATTTTGGCTACGAGAAAAGACTCAAGCGTCGCCCGATGCTCTTGGTGGGTGGTCTAGACGCCTGGGTAGATTTAATGGGGCATAATTGTTTGAAGACATCTACAATTAGCACTACAGCTCTTCGGAGAACTGCCAAGCCAACTGCAAAGGCACTTAGCAGAGTAGGTGCTGTTCGTGATCCGACACGGTCATTAGTTTCACGCCCCCGGGTTCAGTCGCGGGTTCTCACCCGAGAAGAGCAAAGCAAATGGAACGAAACGCTGAAGGAGGACCAAGTCGTTGGAAGACCCGCTGATGCTGACCCTGACGCTTCTGACGAATTCTTCTACGCAAGAACAACTGACGACTTTTTTCGACGATTTCCAGACATATCCACCATACAAGAATCCATGGTGTCCAATGTACAATCTCCTCGGCCGCTTCTTCCCTACGGTGATGAACTCAGCAACTCGATTCCTCATCCGCCCACACGACCCGCGCCAGCGCTTCCCCGGCAAAGATCCAGTGGGCTCTCAGAGCGAGGTCCAACGGGGGTTTACGCTGCTGGACACACTGTCAATATATCGAACAATGCGATCACTGCCCACAGAGTGGAACCTGGCTTAACCGGGCTTCACAACCCCGGGCTTCTGTGTTATCTGAATAGTTCTTTGCAGGCGATGAGTGCAACTCGAATAATCCGGGATGAAGTTTTAAAACACAGAACTGGATTTTCTACCAAGAATATACCAGCATCCGAGGGTGAATTGTCACCACCCTCTCAACTTTTCATGAAAAACCTCGGAAGCGTAATGACCTACTTATGGAATGGGCAGTATGACTGGATCACGCCCAAAACCTTTTGTGTAAGTCATTCCTGTTATTGATATCAGCTCATCGCTAACCACATTTAGGCGTACGTCAATGCAGTACATAAGACGGGAGATCCTAGCCCCAGAGCTAGAGCAGAGGCATTTGGAGGAAATGGTCGAATGCATGACGCAGCTGAATTTCTCGCATTTATGCTTAGCATTTTAGCCGACGAGACGAATGACAGGCGAAATGTAAAGGAAGAAAATCTCACTGAGGAGGAGGTCGACGCTCGTGACGAGCAGGAGAGCTCCCTCACCGATTTCGAGGCAGCGCAATTGTCCATGGCCCGTCTCAGAAGATACATGAACTCTTTTGTGATGCTCAACATGTTTCCACAGATGATGTACAAGCTAAGGTGTGCAAATCCGGATTGCACGTATGTTACAAGAAAATTCGGATATCAGCCGGAATTATCATTAACAGTCGATCAAAGTACCCCAGATTTCGAATCATTGAATAATCTCATAGGACACGACTATGGACCCTCGGCTGGCGAAAGAGTGGAGGCAAAATGCGCCAAGTGCATAGCTGAAGGACGGGAAACAAAATACAGACACCAAGAAAGATATCTGTGTTATCTTCCCGAGTATATTCAGATCACCCTTTTGCGCTACCATGCAAATGATAGTGGCGCTCTTGAAAAACATCACAACACAATTTCTTTTCCCGAAAACGGCATCGACATGTCCGATTACTTCATCAATTCCCAAGGCGAGACGAGGGATACCCTACTCGGCCATCGTTCTCATCCAATATACGATTGCTACGCAGTTATCCAGCATGTCGGCAGGAGGACTGATGCCGGTCATTATTATACTTATGCAAGAAGTCTCGATAAGAGTCCTAAAGATGGACGAGGCCCTGGGGCCTGGCACAAATACGATGACAAGAATGTGACCCCGGCCAAATTCTCCCAAATCCAGGGTGATCGCGCTGCGGTCATATTCTTGAAGCGGTGCAGCAGATGAGCGTATTGTGGGTTGACTGTCAAGCGTGGGCGTCTGGTTATGCATCGCATGGAGTTCTGGGTTGGGATGGGATGGGTATTATTATTTATAACATCTTACATTGGGAACGGACGCATTGTTCGTTTAGACATTCTGGTTAGGCATGTTGAATTCGCATTCATGGGATTTATTCTGGGAGCAAGATTTGGGTTCAAGGCATGGTAGAAGGGGACGTATTTTTGTAAATAGTTCAATATGAGGAGGAGAATTGGCGTGTCGTGATCTGATAATACATCTTTTCAGTTTGTTTTTGCTTCGTGTAGTTTCACTTCCGAACTACCGATATCTAGTGTTTTCAATTAGTGGAATGAAGTGAACCATGTTTACACTCTGCCCCACTCCAAATTAATTTCCACCAATGCCAATCGTAACATCCTCTGCTCCCACCTAGACTAATCATAAATAGTAGCCTTAGTAAATGTACGTAGCACCACCTAACTACCTAGGTATACTCTAGCCTTTGTAAACTTATAATCTATATAACCCACTTCTCCTCTACCTAAATGGTAAGCTATTTTCTAAGAGCTTTCGTTCAACGGAAATTGCCAAAGTAGATGCCTGTTCTTCTCTCTTAACAACCAAGTGAGCTCCTCAGGGGCGACCACTCGAACTACTCCCCTTAATACCAAATAGCGCCGCCCACTCTACTATTCTCTTCTTAGCTGATAATAAATCGTGTCCCTTGGTTGTTTCTGTAGAATAATATTCTGTAGTTTTACGCATCACACATAGTAGGATATGCCCCATCTAGCTCTCATACACTTCTCGTATAGTCATTCATTAAATCCCTACGAAGAATTTTGTACTTCAATATACAGTAAATATCGCTCTAAACGCTCCTACAATGCAAACATTCCAACAAATCAACACAACAAATCATCTCATTCTCTCAACCGATCTCCCCTCCCTCCTCTTCCCCATCAGAAACCACCCACAACACGACCAACACATGCCAATCCCAATCCAGGCGAACGCTGGTAATTTGAACCCAGCCATGATCGGCGACAAAAATGCCGCTCTGGGTACAAACAGGAACGTCGTGGTCAATGGGCTGGTGGCTCTGGTGAGAGCAATCGTACTCCAAAATGTAGCCCAACTTCCTAGACCGCCACATACGATCATGAGCCAGGGCCAGAATAGATCTAGGAAATAGCAGTTGCGGGATATATCGGTAAGCTCGCCGGAGAGAATTACGATGGGGATGAAAATTAGGATGGATAGTGTGGAGGTATAATGTAAAAGGCGCCAGTAAGCGCGGGTTTCTTCGCGGGATCCGGAGTAATCAGCGGGTGTGCTTGCTGAGGGGAAGGTCCCTATGAGTTCGCCCTGGGGGACAAGGGATGCGACCAGTGATTTGTAAGTCCGTTGAATTTGAACGGGGTAGAGTGCCACGAATATGGAGGAAAAGACACCAGCAACGATGGCTTCCCAGGCGGCTCGCATGCTGGTTCTGGAAAGCGCAATGAGTAAGGTGAGGGTAGCGGTTAAAGTTGAGCTCAACGTCGTCACGCTATGCGATGTACCATTAAGAGTCGATGTGAAGATAAGAGAGAATGGTACGATGGCGATGCGTGCCAAAGTGTAAATCTGTAGTTCCGCGTAGGCAAAGGACAAGTTGCTTAGCGAGACCTTTGCAATGAATATTATCGCGAGAGGAAGCACTTGCTTGGCAACCGCCCACTCCATTTCGAATAAACCGCCTCCAGCAATACCGCCCGAGAAGTTCGACGTCCAACGGGAGATAGTTCCTAGGATTCCTCCTCCGCCATTCTTTTGCATACCTCGAAACCCACCTTGGGTTGACTTTGGAAGTGGCTTCGAAGGCGCAACCATGGAAGAAACACCGGCACTCACAAGCCACGGACTCGTCCACCGTGTTATATAAGCAGAAAGAAGGATCCAACAATGTGTCATGAGCATCTCGATCAACGCCGTTGTCAGCGGCCAGTTGAATTTGTATACACCGGCTATTAACACCATCAGTTTCGTATGAGATGTATAATTCTCGAGAAGGTACGCACTCCACATGACGATCCGGTTCATGACGGTCAAACCAATCTGACATCCTCCCAGCCATATCACCAGTACTCCGATATAAAACGTCCAGCCGGTTGGCGTTGTAAAGAGCCATTGTCCGAATCCTCCTCCATATACAAAATATTTCCAGCCCGTAAGCTTGTATCCATCTGCTGGTAGAAGAGACCTCCGCGAGGCCGAGGGGTAATCGCCCCAGTCGTCTTCGTCCGTGGCTTCTGAGCCCGGATTGGAATCTGACCTGCGTCTCTGAAAAGGGGAGGGGGATCGCGAAATGCTGATCAGGGGGATTGAATTGGAACGAAACTCGGAAGGGCTCTTTGGGTGAAGTGAGGAAGACATTCTTTGCGCTTGGTGATGTTCCGTATCTGTGCTGCTGGAGGAACTGCTCTGTCTGTGATGCGCGCGAGACAGCTTGGTCGATGAGAGAAGGTATTGGAGGGCAGGCCGGAAAGGATTAGGAGTTTCGGTATTTCGCGCGGAAAACATGGAGTTGTCGAATGGAATTGGAGTGCATCTAGGCGATTACGGGTGGTTTACGATAATAGCATATTGTTGTTGAATGCGTCTGGGAGGATGTTGCGAGGAGGAGAATCAAAAGTATGAGAAGAACCACTCGAGTATACGAAAGGCATAGACGACTGGATACGGAGGGACGCGTTTTCGAGCGCTGCGGTTGAGACCCCTGTTTCGAGGGTCCAGAGCTCCACATCGGGATGCTCCAGTGCCAAGCCCGAAAGCAACGCCAATGTTCCTCCGATTAAGCCCCGGGCGGTCGCTGACATAATGCTGAGCTCTTTCGATTCGAAAATCATCCCACCGAACATCTCGAATGACCGCCATCTCTCTCACACCCATACTTGGATGAAGAAACCGCCGTCCCAATGGCTTTCTCCTTGCCAGGACTTCGACGGGCAGCCTCGAAGCTGTCGAAAGATTTCTTCGTCTGCCATCAATACTCAAATCCAGCTCGCCCGACGCCCCTACCATTGAAGCTCCCCATCAAGTCAAATATATCTCGAACGATTCGATTCAACAGCAGCGCGGCTGCGTTTCCTGCCGAGCATGGAGGCTTCCGAAAGCAGACGCCCCTCGGTGCTCTTGGGCAAAATATCATGAAGAATGAAAATGAAAATGCACAGGCGCGGGCGCGGGCGCGGGCGAACAAGAAGTTCTTCCCCAGAGTGACTTCCAAACCTGTCGCATACTGGTTATTGGGAAGTGCAGCGAGTGTGTTTGGGATTGTCGTCTTTGGGGGACTCACACGTCTAACAGAGTCCGGGTTGGTTTATGAACATTCAATTGGAGTGCCAATCGCTAATTCTCGTACAGACTGAGTATAACAGAGTGGAAGCCAGTAACAGGATCTCTACCACCTCTCTCTCTTGCCGACTGGGAATCCGAATTCGACAAGTATCGGGCCTCACCTGAATTCAAGCTTTTGAACCCCCACATGACTCTCGAAGAGTTCAAACAAATCTACTACATGGAATGGGGCCACCGGCTGTGGGGAAGACTAGTTGGAATGTCTTTCGTTATCCCAGCCATATACTTCGTGGCCCGGCGCAAAGTTTCGGCAAACATGTCACTCCGACTGCTCGGTATCGCTGGTCTCATTGGGTTTCAGGGCGTAATCGGGTGGTGGATGGTGAAATCGGGTCTTAAAGATGATCTTTTTGCACCAGGGTCCCATCCACGAGTAAGTCAATATAGACTGACAACCCATCTCAGCGCTGCCTTTATATGTTATACGGCGATGTTGTGGAACGGCCTCGCCATATTGCGTACCCATTCGCTACTGGCAGATCCTGCCCGAGCTCAAGCTCATCTCAAAGCTCTGTCCTCGCCCGCTCTCTCCTTCTTCAGAAAGTCCGTCGCTGGTCTGGCAATTCTGGTATTCACAACCGTCATGTCTGGAGGACTTGTCGCAGGATTAGACGCCGGCATGATCTACAATGAGTTCCCACGCATGGGTGTGGGACTGACTCCCCCAAAAAGCGAACTCTGGTCTTCATTCTACTCCCGCAAGGAAGATGGCAGTGATCTTTGGTGGCGGAACATGCTCGAGAATCCCTCTCTCGTTCAATTAGACCACCGAATTATGGCCACGACAACCTTTACCGCAATCCTCAGTCTATGGGCATACACGCGCTTCAACGCCAAAGTGCGCGCCATCCTCCCAAACACCTGCAGAAAAGGCATGCTAGGCGTCGTCCATCTTGTCCTTCTCCAAGTAGCCCTCGGCATCAGCACCCTCGTCTACCTAGTCCCTACACCCATCGCAGCAGCTCATCAAGCCGGCGCTCTCGCCCTCTTGACTGGTGTAGTCGTTCTAGGATCACGTACCTGGATCCCCTCTCGATCTTGGAGATTGGTACAGAACCGTCTGAAAATACTCACGGATAGTGGTTTAGCTGGTCCTAGACCGAATCGTGGCAGGGTTCCCGGCATTAAGGGAAAGGTTGAAGCTGTGGGGTTGAGGAAAGAGCTGGATGCTATGAGGAGTCGCGGGCCGCCTAAGCGTGCGTGAGGATAATCGTCTTCTGGTATGACGCGCGAAGGAAAGGAATGGCAAAGGCCCGAATGGGTATGCCACCTTTCTGAAGATTACGAGGTGACCTGACCTCTCGGTGGTATTGAAATCTGGGGATGCTGTATATATAATGTACATATGTTGTATTAGCGCTGCATGGCATAGAGGGACGGCGTTGTTGTAGAATACGGGCACGGTCATTTTGGGCTGTTTTAATAGAACAGAACACTCTACTTTTTAGATAGCTTGAAAAGATGTAAATTTTACCTCGCTAGCTTGTCTAAAATTACTTGGATGGCTGACATTCTGAATAGCTAATTACAGACATTGGTCCGCCCAAATGACGTCTGCTCTGTTCATCAAATCATCACATCGTACTGTTTTTGGTATTTCATTTGTGTGCTAAACGAGCGATGTGTTAGCGACCTTCTTCAATCATTCCAGCGCTCGACGTTGTCGGTCGTGTAAAAGTTGGGCGGTATGACTTACGAATTCCCTCCTCAGCAACAGGCTGAATACCGACCTCCTCCGCAGCCAACTTCTCATGCCTCTTAGACTGATCTTCCTTCATGAACGGGAAAGCGAGGACTTCCTTGATACTGTAATTATCCGTCAAGAACATGACCAAACGATCGATACCCATTCCCCAACCACCCGTAGGCGGCAATCCAAACTCCAAACTCTGACAGAAATTCTCGTCGATCATCTGCGCTTCGTCATCACCTTGGTCTTTTTGACGTGCTTGCTCTTCGAAACGGAGACGCTGGTCGAATGGGTCGTTTAACTCGGTGTATGCGTTTACGATCTCCTTCTTGCAGACGAAAGCTTCGAAACGTTCGCAGAGACCTGGGTTGCTGCGGTGGTATTTGGCGAGAGGAGACATCATTTGGGGATGACCAGTGATGAAGGTTGGGTTCACACACACTTCTTCGATGAATTCGCCGACGAGCTTGTCGAGCATGCGGGCGTTGGTCAAAGGAGGCGAGCACTCTACCTTCATCTTCTTAAGCACCCGCTTAAAGAAGTCATTGGTCTCCTGGGTATGAAGCTGGTCTCCTGGTGGGAATTTCTCGCCAGTCGCCTCTTCAAGGGCAGGAATCATCTCGATTCTCTTCCATGGTGCAGCCCAGTTGACCTCGTATTCTTCTCCATGCTGGGTATGGAACTTGGTTGTGGTTCCGCCAGTTACGTGCTTGACTAAGCCGGACACGAGCTCTTCAGTCATATCCATGATGTCGTAGACATCTGCGTAGGCCATATAGAATTCGCAGGTCGTGAACTCAGGGTTGTGAGTTAAATCGATACCTTCGTTACGGAATTGACGTCCCATTTCGTAGACTCTGTTCAATCCTCCAACAACAAGCATCTTGAGGTACAACTCGGGCGCTACACGCATGAACATGTCCATGTTAAGGTCGTTGTGATGCGTTACAAACGGCTTGGCAGTTGCTCCCCCAGCAATTGAATTCATCATTGGCGTCTCAACTTCTGTAAAATCTTGCTCATCAAAGTACTTGCGAATATATGTGATCATCTTAGATCTGGTCAAAAAGACATTTCGTGTTGGCTCGTTCATGATCAAATCCAAATATCTCTTACGATGTCTCTGCTCCTGGTCTTTGAATCCATAATATTCGTCTGGAAGTTGATGTAGACAAGGTGTCAGTAGAATGATCTCCGTGGCGAAAATCGAAAGCTCTCCTTCCTCTCCCTTCTCGATCTTGTTCTTCGGCGCAGTTCGTCCTGGATATCCAACTATGCCAATAATATCCCCTCTTCTCAGGTGTTCATGCTGGTCTGCGAATGGAACACCATCCTCTTTTGCTTCCTGTGACTGGCACATAATCTGCACCTTGACACCCTCTGTTCTCACATCGTAGAAAACGAGCTTGTTTCCTGCTGATCGCTTGTTATAGATTCTGCCACCAACTCTAATCTCGACCTCCTTCTTGTGCTCTCCCGACTTCAAAGAGTCGTATTCCTTGACGAAATTCCTCAGATCGTAATTTGTATGGAATTTGTGGGGATACGGATTTGGGTTCTTGGTCTGCCGAAGCTTGTTGATGGCGCGCGATCGAATCTCGAAATATTGCTATACCCCGCAGTCAGTATTGTTCAGTCGCGTGTGGTTCCTCGTCCTCTCTTCTTACATTTGGGTTCAACTCCTTCTCGTCAGCCTCAGCGTTTGACTTCTTAGCCACGACCGGCTTGGGGGGTGCAGCGGCCTCCTTCTTGCGCTTCTCCTCCTCCTTGGCCCGATTCTTTTGCCTCTTCTTCAATTCAGACTTGGAGACCTTTTCGCCGGTGACTTCGTCGAGATGGAGATTAGCCACGCCTTCGGCGGCAGCGGAGGTGCTTGCGTCGTCCGCCATAATGTGTTGTTGCGCTGCGTCTGCGTGTTTGGTGATGGGGATGGAGGGGTGATTTCGACGAGATTTATTTCATGGTGGGGTCGAGTCAGAGTGGATTGAGTCACGAGCGATTTCGCTTCTGCAGCAACGCGTCTAGCAATTCTGCGATTTTGGACTCATGAAAGCAAAGACATTTTCTCGGTAGGCTGATTCTTTCTGTCAGATAATATAAATTATTGATGATCAGTCACAAACCTCATAGCTGTTAGAAGATCTATTCACTACCCCAAGCTTGACAGCTTACAAAATTCCGAAATTTCTACTAGCAAAACATCGGACAATGGAGATCTTTTATAAGACAAAGCAAAATGAAAAGAATTATCTCTGGCTGGATACTCTCAAAACTGATTCTTCTACGCCATTGAACTGTCCGTGACATTCTTAATCATGCAGACGGTTCCTCTTTCCCATTGACGTTTTCCTAGGGAGAAATCATCAGTCTGTACCACTTGGAGCACCTGAGCATTGAATACCGAAAGTGAGATCCTACACGCACTCTGCATTAACTAGTCACCTGGGAATTTCATGCTGTAAAAAATAATTTGATTACATGCATCGCTGATCGCTCGAAATGCTAAAGGGGCAAAATGAGATGTGGTGCCGGGTTTGAGCAAACACCATGTCATGAAGACTTGACGGAAGTATAACTATTTCCGACATCATCACGCCTCCTGAACTTTGTCCGGAAATTGAGCTGTCGAACAAACCAAGCATTGTGTACCGTCCACTCCTTCGTCGGGTCTTCGAGGCTGACCTATGTGATGTAAGAATAGGCCCCAGAAAAATGGTTGCTTGACTCGACTTACCTCGAACATCCTCAAAACTGAAGGAACCAATTTGTAAATTTCCAACAAACTAATGTTCTTCCCAATACAGGTCCGCGCTCCCATACCGAAATGTAAAAGTGTGGCACCCATGTCTTTGATCCTCTTTTCTTCAGCACCCACGTCGACTGTTTCATCAACACCTCTAATCCCCTGACCAGCAGCACCACCACCCACAAGCCATCGCTCAGGTCTGAATGCTTCCACATCTTCTCCAAAAATTTCTGGCCGGCGATGGAGGACCCAGGCATTGCATCCCACAATAGTTCCTCCTTTCACAAATACACCTGCGATTTCCGTACCCTGCTTAGGCACGACCCTTTCGATGGGAAGACCAGGTGCGGGATGGAGACGGAAGGCTTCTTTAATACAAGCATCTAGATATGCTAATTCCTGGGACTCAGACCACGTTACGACTCCGGTTTTTGGAGCTGAAAAGAAACCCTGGGCATCCTTCTCGTCTAGTTCTCTGTAAAGTGCGTCGAGGCATTCCGGATTCTTCAGAAGGAAGTAGAAGACCGAAGACAGAGAGATTGCTGTTGTTTCGGAACCGGCAAAGGCCATCGATACAGCCATGGTGGTGACCAGTGTGTCAGTCATAAACTCTGGGCGAGATTCTTTCGCCTGAATGAACTTGGATAGAAGATCTGGCTGGCTAGTCGCTCCCTTGGGCTCGACCTCGGGGAGGACAGAGGAAGATTTGCCATTGTCGGCCGAATAGCGCTCGGCCATACGCTGCTTGGCGAATTTGGCGACAGGAAATGTAGAGTCTATGAGGCCATATTGAGATGCCCAAAGGTAAATGGGGTTTTTGAGGAAGAGTAAGTCGAGAACAGGAATTTGTCCAATAGGAGCTACATAATCGAAAAGCTTTCCCAGATATTGAACGATACCGTCAATATCTCTATTCTCTTCCACAAAACCGTGCCGTTTGCTATATGTCATTTCTCCAATGACGTCGAAGGCATAGAACTGAAGCCATCGAGAAAAGTCACAGACTGATCCTGTTTGTGCGTATAGTTTTTCGGTCTGCTTCAAGAACAATTCCGTGGTGGAATCGACAAATGGCTCGTATTGAACAAGTGTTGACATCGAGAAAGCGCTATTAACACATCTTCGTAGTTGAGCATGAAACGACTCGGAGGTGGAGCTGAACAATGAGGGCAGGCGATGGCCATTTGCCACCGATTGTTGTACGGGATAGAATTCTGACTAGAAGCGATGTCAGATACTGTATGAGTTGCCATCACCTTGGTCTACGTACCTTTGTGAAACCTTTGTTAAGTCCATATATCGTCTTTAATGCTTGTGGATTGGCAAAGGATAACGCATTGGGCCCTAAGCGAACGACATCTCCATGTTTGGCGTGTAGTTGAATATGCTGAACCTCTGGTCGTCTTCTTAGCACAATCCAAAACCTCCACCAATCTGTGATAGAAGCAAGAAATGGTCCGGGGTGTTTATTGAGTCCTCGATTAAATCGATTGTTCACCAGGTAGGCGACAAAAGCAACGATGAGTACTGCTGGCCAATTCCGAAGAATGACCCGTGCGAAGGATTCTGCAAGCATGATGTGGGTATTTAAATCCAGGAAATTCCCAAATTCTGTGATCTGAACGCTTACTATCAGATACTTATAGTACTCCCGTAGTGACAACCTAGATGTCTCGATGACATTCGTCAATCCGGCTCAGGGGTAAGGCAGACATGCGAGTCAGCTCGGAAGGCTTGATTATTGATTGTAGAAAGTGCGGTGGGATTGCACTTTATTATTCCACAAATATTACAAGCCGTGCAAGCGCATCATAGTTTCTCCAAATAGGACCTGCCACACTTGCCGAACGGCACGGCAAAACACACATTCGAGTAGAGTGACACAGGAAGGGTTCAAAAGTCCCCACACCGCATATACAACAACCACCGGCTTTGTCTCGCTTGGGAGCACCTTGGCTGCTTGTATACACTCATTGCAGCGTATGAGACAGCTGCCGAGCAGACGAAATACGAAAGAAATCGGAGACTTTGTGGCGTAACGTATCGTGGAGTTCTTGCTCCCAGCTACCGGTTGACAGACTGGTGGAATGGAGACGGTTTAGGAATAGGACCCGCTGTCGAGAGCTTTGACAGCTAACCCGGCAGATCAGATCGGGGAAGATGGGGTGGTAAGATGGGGGATCTGGGCAGATCCGGGGGATCGAAGGGCGAAGGCTCACCTGGATTGCCTCACCGTGCGGCGTAGTACCTTGGGTACTTCCATCGTTGAGCCAATACTGCATCTCCAGGACCAGACATCTGCATCTCCACTCAGAGCGGTGCAAAAGTTGACGCCTGACGGAGACGGAGTACTTGCCCGTTGACGTTATCCAACAGTCAGACGCCTATCAACGACTTCACACACGGCACACCGTTGATCTAGAGAGAAATACCTTGATACAACGGTAAGCGAGCGTATGTGGCTGCCTATTGACCCCCCGATGAGAGTGTTCGAGATGGTTTTGTCAAGATATATTACATGCCGACATCGATCCACGCTTTCTGTGGGAGGGTGTGGCCGCATGCTGACCTTTCCCAGCCAACCGCATGGCGATTGATGCAAGTGCAGGGAAAGTCGATGTTTGCGGGACAGATATCGAGGCTTGACGATGTGGATGTGGATGTTGTGGGTTGACAGAGGCGTGGGCGGAAAAGAACTCTTGTAAGAAACGACGTTTGTGATCAAAGTCACGAGTTTCACAGACAAGACATCGGCAATTGGGGCCGTGGCAATTGCCGAGTCTTCTTCAACGACACGCAATGTATTGATGTATTGAAGGTCAACGCATCGTCGATTTGTAAGTCCGGACTCTCGCTTCGCAACGTCCGAATTATCACAACCCCCTGAGAAGAAAACATTCGCAGAACGACTCGACGCAAGAGGTACTCGGCCATGTTCCCACGATACCACCGGCAGATGTTTGACGACAACGACGTGCATGAACTGCTTGTATATTTTTACAGCCGCGACACGCGAGAATGAACGCTCCCTGTTCTTCGGGAAACGGCTAAAGAGTATCTGCTGTACCACAACCAGTAGGCTCACACTTAGAGCTACACCAATATCAGAATATACGATGAAGCCATCAAGAGCTTCTCTTATTTGTGTTTTTCTTTGAATCTCGGGAGATCGACGCGAAATAGACGAGCTCATGAACTCCTATTGATCGTTGGACAGAGCCTTAGCCGCTTACGGGGCCACTTTATCTCGAATCTCGCAAAGTGCAGATGCATTGACATGGGATTCATGATTCAATTTGGTTCATTGGAGCGCAAGAAGTTCATCTATCCGCCGAAGAATGTGATGGTTATTCACGGTCACGTGTGAATTATACTCTTGCCTTCGCCGTCTTATACAGTTCGTAAGACAATCTCATATTGTTTTTCTACCTGATTAATATTCATCGCTGTTCATATCTCATGTCCATAACCAGAATTGTTGACAAGTCATTCAGCTGTTCTTTTAAGTACAAACACTCTTTCAATATGGCTGCCTTTTCATAGGCGATTAATTCTCATGCTGAGATACAAAGTTTCTATATATGGTATCAAAAATCTTTGATGACTTAAGTGAAGGGTTTCAAGCCATCTTTTATTGTGGTCAACTTCCTTGAAAGCGTCACATTTGGACAGAATAGAGTTCCTTGTTGGCTTATGTCACATGATACTTTCGGTCTCCGGTGTGACCGGGAATAAGTCGAAGGATTATTACGAAGTAAAGTCTTTCACCTACTCGCCGATTGATGCGCTTTGATATATGATTTTATAGATCCACCATTATCCTGATTTGGCTGTGATTTCGTTCAGTAATCGCACTTTCTTCTTCCCTCATTTGACACAATATTGTTTCATATCTTACAAAACAATATCAAGATACAACAATCACTTCCCAGTCAAAGCAAGTCTATCTACAATACTTAGCAATGTCGGCTCTCAAAAAACCGAATCTCGAATTCGCCAACCTAAATTCCATAATCTCCCTGTACACTCCCCCTACCACCTCACCCGCCTCGTCAACCGACCCAACAACCATAATCTTCTGCTCCTGGATGGCAGCACATCCCAAATCTCGTTACGTCAATTTATTCTTCAATCACTACCACGAACTCTACCCAGCAGCGAGAATCATACACATCGCCTCGCTTGCATCATTCTTCACCCACACACTTACATCCACTCGAACGGCACTTTTCAAGCCAATTGCTGCTACAGTCGACAGCGATATTTCGCCCGAAAAGAGAATCTTGGTTCACGTCGTCAGTAACGGCGGCGTCTTAAGTTTCGTCGATGCATGTCAAGCATACAAGACAGAAACCGGTAACATTTTACCATTAAAAGCAATCGTATTGGATTCTGCACCCGGAAAGTTCGTCCGCGATGATGCGTATTACGCCATGTCTCAGGGTTTCCCGAAAGGATTATTGTATTATCCTGTAGCAGCGGTTGTTTATGCGATTTTCGTTGGTTGGGAGATCTCATCTGCGGCTTTTGGAACGACGACTATTGTTGAAAAAAGTGGGGAGAAGTTGAATGACTGGGATCTCGTGGATGAAAAGGCCAAGAGGTTGTATATATATAGTAAGGAGGATAAAATTGTAGGGTGGAAAGCTGTGGAGGAACATGCGGGTTTAGCGAAAGAGAAGGGGGAGGTTGTGGTTGTGAGGTTCGACGGAAGTGCACATGTGCAGCATATGTTGTCATTTGGGGAAAGGTATTGGGAGTTGGTGAGAGCGTTATGGCGCCGCACGATGTGAATAAAGGGTTGTGGTAGTTGAATAAGAGACTTTAGATACTAACGAGCTTTTAGGTGAGAAAATGAAAGCTTTAATCACTTCGGGGTGGTGTTTCATCTTGACTTTAAAAATCAATCACTGCATGTTATCCACAGCATCCAGAATCACAAATTGTTTTTGTTTAACGATTCACATTATCCTCGTCTCCTACAAAACAATGAAATCGCACCTGTCCTCCAATATACATCTTAGCCACTCGAAAAATTCCAAACTTAGTCGCTGAGGCATACGGATTACTCTAACAAGTAACGATGAAATCTCACGTCCCTCTTCTGATTTTCCTTACTTCGCTCACGGTAGCAAAATCCTTCGCTATAGCCGCGGGCCTTATTCCTCAGCGTTTCACCCCCGATGTCATAACCGGGGTCCAATTCAACGACATGTACGTTCATGCCCTTCTTTTTATACACCCCTGACCATTTCCAAGCGTAGCATTCTTCTTCATCGGCAACGGCACGCATACCGTAACAAGTGGTCCCAGTCCCTGCGTCGCAGACGGACGATTCCACTCTGGCGAAATATCAGGGAAACCCTTGAACGCAGATGGCAGTGCACCTATTGACGTACCTCACAATTCTCTTCACATTCCACGCATACACTAACATCACCAGGCCACTCTATTCGCATTTCGACTCACCTCCGACAATCCCGTCTACTTCTACAGCGCCACCGGCACAGACTGCAAGGATGGAATGGTAGGCGTGGTAAACCCGCGGTTGCCAAATGACTTGGATCAATATCGAAAAATAGCGGCGACGCGGGACAAGGCTAGCGCGCCTGGTATTTCTGGAGGTGGTATTGTGGTTGTTGGTGGTCAGGTTACTATTACGAGGACGCATAGCGCGACGACGGAAACTATGGTTGTCGTACCTAGTAGTAGTGAGAACGGGTGGCATGTTAATTTTGGGGATAGAACGAGTAGTTTGAGTGGAATGAGTACTGGGACCGGGAGTGTAGTGAAGACAACTAGTTTGCCGGTTGAGCAGATGGTAGGGACAACAGCGAATTCTGCTTCAGCGATAATGTCGATGGGTAGATCTTCGGCCAACGGAACACCTCTATCGCCGTCTGCTTCAACTTCTATTCGGAAGACTTCTGCGGGTTCGTCGAACAACAATCCAACGGCAAAGCCAACGAACGATGCTTCGACAGCACCTACGGCAACACCTACGACAACTTCTGCGGGAACTTTGACAGAGACCAAGACTTCGACAGGATCTCAAAATTCCTTTGCCGCAATAAGCATCATTGTCTGTGTGGTCGTTGTAGTTATGTCATCGTCGGTAATCCTTTTTGGTTGGTAGAATTCTTTTTGGCGGTGCAGGATGTTACTAGGTGATTATTCACATGGTGGCTGTGAGATCCGTATAGAGTTTCTCCTCTTTGTTATTGCGAGGATTCTGAATTCTGGGGTTTATTGGGGGAGATTTAGATATATCGTAGATTCGCTTGGTCTCAAACTACCAATCATTAGTTAATTGCAAAACAACATAGATAATTGACAACCTCATAGCTTCTGAAACCTGTAAGAAAGCTCAAAGTTGATCGCACTTGGATCTAGTTCTCTGACCTTAAATTCACACGTGGGGTGTATAATCTATGATCTATTGTCTATATACAGCAAATGTTGTTGAATCCTGGGTATCGTGTCTTGACGGACTCCACGCCACGCAAATGCAATAAGGTAGTAAGAAAAACGCCAGAAGCAATGCACGTATCCCGCTGAATCTAGTTTCTTGCGCAATTCAATCTACACCCTTCATCCCACAGACCCCTTTGAAAACGTTGTAGCAATAATTAGACTTGATTCTTGTCCGCCTCGTATCGACCAAAGTCCGATAAGTCTCATTTTCTCCCTTTCCCCTTTCCTTTCCCACCACTAACCGCCGCCTTTCCTTGCACGGCCTTGTCCACTTTCTTCTCTTCCGTAATATTGACGTCTCCGAGCGCCTTTGATAACGACTCATCTTGCCCCGACTTGAAGCTCGCAGCGGTACTAGCCGCAGTCCTCGCCAAATCCGCCGCCAACGCCTCGGCTGCGAGGTGCACACCCTTGGTAGTTGTCGAAGGCGATGTTTTCTGTCTGTTCTCTGCCTGGGCCCGCGCTTGAGCCTGGGCTTGTGCCTGTTTCACAGGGACAAGATCGCGGACAAACTTTTGCGCTTCCTCCGAACCCTCCATGACGAATTTAATCGCTAGAGTAGCTCGTTCTTTAAGGTATTCGTTGTGGCCATCATAGACACAACAATTAAGGAGAGGCATGATACCACCGCGGTCGAGGAGTTGTTTCTGCACAATGGGGTTACCAGGACCGTTGCGGCGAGAATTCGTGGGTGCGATTAGTGAAGTGAGGATGATCAGAATTTGGATTTTGACACCTGACCAAGGAAATTTGTGTGGGGTATCATGCATTGGTGGAAGATTATTTGGGTGAGGGTGTGGCGACGCACTATTTCCTTGGTCATCGTATGGTCTTTCGACATTTGGCGTTGATCCAGGTGAGTTGGATCCTCCAGGGCGTCGACTGGGTCCTGGTACTGATCGTTCATCAAGTGGTTTCCGCGCCACACCAGCTTCTAATGCTTTTAACAAAGAGACCAGCTCATAAACACATTCCCACTCAATGAGGAGATGTCGCATC
Organism: Glarea lozoyensis ATCC 20868; assembly: GCF_000409485.1. Taxonomy (NCBI): domain Eukaryota; kingdom Fungi; phylum Ascomycota; class Leotiomycetes; order Helotiales; family Helotiaceae; genus Glarea; species Glarea lozoyensis. The sequence continues at coordinate 3,031 of NW_007361002.1, read as the reverse complement.
TCGTGAATTTCTGCAATGACAGATATGAAATCAAGGTACTGCGAAAGACCATCCTTCGCTCGTTCCATATCCCATAAATCGACTGGAAAGTCGCTCGGATGACTTGTTCCTTTCCGAATTTCCGCCTGTGCCCAGATGAGTGCTATGCAATCCGGAACCACTCGACATCGAAAGTAGTTGTACAAGAAATGGATCAGCTTGGCGTCTCTGTTGTAATCCTTTACATCATCGTATATCGGGCTGTCCTTGCGCGCCCTAAACATATAATTGATAAGGCGAAGTAAAACCGTTTGTGCTGGTGAAACAATGTCCTTCAGGATCCGAAGCGAATTCCACGCATACGGAAGCAACGCATTATGATGGAACGATTCGATGATTTGAGCTGTGATTTGAAAAATAAATTGTTGGTCGTTTTGCTCCCAGACTGCAATAAAAACCAGCATTTCCCGAAGCAAATTTTTGCCGCAGTCTAAAGCCAAGAACATTTTACATCTCGTTTTTTGAAGGTTTTCACCCGCCGGAGTAAGACCAGAGCCCATAGAATCGACTATGCAGGCTTTCACTGTCATGTGCAATGCTTCTATTTGCTTGGTGTCGAGAATGTTTGGAATTTCTGTGAGGAGTCCCCGGAGTGGCCCTTCAACGTAAGAATCATCATCATCCTCGTCTTCCTCCTCTTCACCCTCGTCGTCTTCTCCGTTGTCTTCTTGAATTGATCTGTCGTCGATCTCGGCCGCAACGCTGTCTCCATCATCTGGGCCATGTTCGTAGTTCTCGTCATGTTCGTATTGGTGATCGTGCTCCTGACCCCGCGGAATATAGCGGTGCATTGCATTCTCTTTACAAGCTTCCGCTCTTTCTATCGCGCCTTCCACACTCTCCATATGTACAACCCAACCATCGTAATTCGCGTCTCGTACCTTTTTCCACCATACATCAATTTCATGTGATACTCGAGCATATAATCGATCCTGTTCGTACTTGTCCGTCAAATCCGCTCTCCACACTGGCGTCGTCGATTCTTCCACTGGCCCTCTATCGTTCATGGCCGGGGTTTCTGGTAACGGACCAGCGGTGTGTCCCGTGGGAACATCCGCGTCGTAGTTGTCCAGCAAATCCGCAGCTAAGCTGTCAATGCCGCTGTGGCGGAACAGCCAATTTTCTACCTCGTCGTGCACTTTCCCAACGTCCAAATCATCCGGAGGAAGTTCGTGGATCGAATCGTTTCGAAGATCGTTGTCGAATAGCATCGTAAACCAAAACATCATCTTAAATCTATCATTGCCCATCGTCCAATTGTGTGTGTGTTGCAAACAGGTTACCAGGAGCTTTTTGTCTGGGTATCACGTCAGAATCATCAACCCGCCAATTGAACACGGAATGAAACTCACATAGCTCTGTAATCTCTAACAACCTTGCCCTATCATCAATCGTAACATTCTCGCCATCATAGCCCTTGCTGGTAACGTTGACGCAGAGAATAATTAGCTGATGCACCGCTTTATCAAAGCTAACCGCCGCACATAGCTCCTGCGCCGTCTCCTTGATTGCTAACATGTTTCGACTGATCACCAGCAGATTATTCAGATAATGCAAATCTTCTCGCAGAACATCATAATTCTTCAGGATCAAGGCGGCAGACTCGGGAACATCCAGGCCCGATGAGACGCCAGCCTCAGTGTATGATTCGCGAAGAGAGCGTGCGTTCAGGTGTGGGACCGCAATAGCAAAGATTTTTTCGAGCCGCATCCAGATGTCGACGTTTTTCGCGAGATGCTCTCTAGAAAGCCCTCGTCAGCATAGATGCTTTGTGCGCTTCGATGCCACCCGGAAATACAAACCTGACATCTGCCTTATTCAAACTCCTGTCCAGTGTCTGCGCAATCATCTTCTTGACCTCCGCCATGGTCTTGTACCCGACACCTCTGACCTTCTCGAAATGCGCCTCTAACATAATCAACGCCGCCGAGAAGGTCCTCTCCTCGATTGTCTGGGTATTCCTCCGCCCCGACAAATCGCCCATGTTGTGGTCGCCACTATGCCAGGCGTTTGAGGAGGTCGGGGAGTACGGAAGGAGGATTTCCCTGTTGGTGCGGAAGGTTTGGGATGTCTCATCCCACCATGTCGCGACTGGAGTTTTGCAGTTTGCGCAGATGGTGGAGCTGTCGCGGATGGCGGGAAGAGGATAGCCACATTCGTTGCAGTTCTTCATACTGGTTGTAATGTTGCTGCGAGGGGGAGGGGGAGCGAGGAGGGTGGTTATTGGGAGAATACGGGAAACCTTTTAGGTTAACGTCGCGGGGTCGCTTAGTAATAACCTCCTTCTACTTCTTCTAACTTAACTTTTTCTAAGTTAATAGAAGTTATAATCTCTCGAGCTTTAATATCTAGAAAGTCTCGATTAAACTCTTTCTTTAAAGTTTATTATTTTTTATTATATTAATAAATATATATTAGTTTATTTATACTTACTAGATATAATATAAAATATATAGTATATTATTATAAAATATTAAGTAAGTAAAAATTTTATTATAAATAGTATTATTCTTAATATTAGAATATATCTAGAACTAAAAATTCTAGAATTAAATAAAGTTATAGAAATTAAGTAGTTTCTAGAACTACTATCTAGTAGTTTTATCTAGTTAAGATTTATAGTAGTTATACTAGTAGAGTAGTCTATATCTAGTAAACTTAGAACTCTTTTAAGGTTCTAAGTATTTTTATTAAAAGAGTTTTAAGTTATCTTAAAGTACTTAGAACTCTTAATTTCTACTATAGAAATCTATACTAATTATTTTATATAGAATACTATAGCTAAAGAGCTATTTATAAAACTAAAAATTTACTTAATTTAGTTAAGTATAGCTTAAGTTATAAGAGTTTTAAGTTAGAGTTTAGCTAAAGTCTATAACTCTATCTATAATTCTAGATATTATTTTACCTTATATATAATAATTCGGTTATTCTATATACTATAGATAGAGGTTTTATTAGGTTAGTATATAAGTAAGTATATATAAGATTT